>NW_022437120.1:355532-397611 GCF_009761245.1 Sapajus apella
CCCAGCTAATTTTTTGTATTTTTAGTAGAGACGGGGTTTCACCATGTTGACCAGAATGGTCTCGATCTCTTGACCTCGTGATCCACCCGCCTCGGCCTCCCAAAGTGCTGGGATTACAGGCTTGAGCCACCGTGCCCGGCCTTCCTAAGACTTTTCAGCCGGAGCTAATGATGAAAAACCCATCTGTCCAAAAATAATTCTAAAATTTGTATGGAACAACAACAACAAAAACTCTGAATAACCAATGCAATCTTAAGCAAGAAGAATGAAGGTAAAGGCATCATACTACTTGATTTCCAAATGCACTACAAAGGCATAGTAGCCAAAACAACATGATACTGGCATAAAAACAGACACCTAGACCGAAGGAACAGAATAGAGAGCCAGAAATGAATTCACACATCTGCAGCCAACTGATTTTTGACAAAGGCACCAAGAAAACACATGGGGAAAAGGATATTTTCTTCAAGAAGTGGTGCTGGAAAAATTGGATAGCTACATGAAGAAGAATAATAATGTATATTATGTAATATATACTATACATTATTGCGTACAGGTATATTATTCAAATGGCCTATTTCATATTAAATAAGTGGTTGTACTTTGTACTTTTTGAAGAATTAGTCTATTTCATCTAAGTTGTCAAATTTATGCATGTAGAGTTGATCACAGTATTACCCTATTGTCCTCTGATGTCTGCAGGGCCTGAAATGATACTTCACTTTATTTCTAATTTTGGTCATTTGTGCCTTCTCTCCTTTTTTATTTTTCAGTTTTGCTAGAATTTTGTCAGTTTTACTGACCTTTTTAGCCGTGTGTGTGTGTGTGATGGATTTCATTCTTGTTGCCCAGGCTGGAGTGCACTTGCACAATCTTGGCTCACTGCAACTTCCGCCTCCCAGGTTCAAGCGATTCTCCTGCCTGAGCCTCCTGAGTAGCTGGGATTACAGGCACGTGCCATCACTCCAGGATAATTTGGTATTTTTAGCAGAAATGGGGTTTCATTCACCATGTTGGTCAAGCTGGTCTCGAACTCCTGACCTCAAGTGATCCACCGGCCTTGGTCTCCCAAAGTGCTCGGATTACAGGCATGAACTTCCACACCCAGGCTTTTCAGCTTTTTGTTTTACTGTTTTTTTTCTATTATTTCTCTATTTTCTATTTCATTGATATCTGCTCCTGTCTTTATTACGTCCTTCCTTTTATTTGCTTTGGATTTATTTTGCTCTTATTTTTCCATTTTTTTTTTTTTTTTTTTTTAATTGAGACAGGGTCTCACTCTGTCACCCAGGCTGGAGTGCAGTGGTGTGATCGCGGCTTACTGAAGCCTCAGCTTCCCGGGCCCAAGTGATCCTCCCACCTCAACTTCCCTTCCTGAGAAGCTGGGACTGCAGATGTGTGCCACCATGCCTGGCTAATTCTTTAAAATTTTTGTAGAGACAGAGTCTCACTATTTGGCCCAGGTTGGTCTTGAGCTTCTGGTTTCAAGTGATCCTCCTGCCTTGGCCTCCAAAGTGCTGGGATTATAGGCATGAGCCATTCCACCCGGCCTGATTTTTTTTTGAATATATGAAGGATAAAACTGGCATAAATGTGGAGTCATTTTAATGGAATTATTCCTCTTAATATTGATGCAGCAATTCTAAATGAATAAAATATTAGCAAGCTGAATCCAGCAGTATATTAAAAGAAAATATCAACGCTCAATAGGTTTTCCCTTAGGGAGCTAGGTCATTAATATTAGGAAACAGACAGGCACTTTGGCTCATGCCTGTAATCTCAGCTAATTGGGAGGCCGAGGCAGGAGGACTTCTTCAGCCCAGGGGTTCAAGGCTGCAGTAAGCTATGATTCTACAAGTGCACTCTAGCCTGGGTGATAGAGTAAGACCCTCATCTCTAAAAAACAAAACAAAATATTAGGAAACAAATTAATATAATTTATTACAGTATTCAGTCAAAGGAAGGAAAACTTTACAATTATACCAATAGAAGTGGAAAGGTCTTTAACCAAACACAGCATCCTTTCTTGATTAGAACAAATAAAACTTACTAAAAATTAGAACAGAAGAACATTCCTATAACATAATAAAAATATCTGACTCAAACAAAATAAAGAAGTGGGACCTTATTAAATGAAAAGCTTCTGTATAGCAAAAGAAATAATCATCAAAGTATAGAGACAACCCACAGAATAGGAGACAATATTTGCAACTATGCATTCTGCAAAGGACTAATATCCAGAATCTACAAGGTATTCAAACAAATCAGTGAGAAAGAAAGAAATAATCCCATCAAAAAGTGGGCAAATGACATGAGTAGACATTCTCGAAAGAAGATATACAAATGGCTAACAAACATATGAAAAATACTCAGCACCATTAATCATCAGGGAAATGCAAATTAAAATCACATTGAGATACCACCTTACCCCTGCAAAAATGGCCATTATTCAACAAATTAAAAAACAGTAGATGTTGGCTGGATGTAGTGAAAAGGGAACGTTATACACTGCTGGTGAAAATGTAAATGAGTACAACCCCTGTGGAAAACAGCATGGAGATTTCTCAAAGAAGTAAAAGTAGATCTATCATTTGATCCAGCAATCTCACTACCAGGTAACTACCCAAAGGAAAATAAGTAATATGAAAAAGGCACCCGCATGCATGTGTTTATTACAATTCGCAATTGCAAAGATGTGGAACCGATCTAAGAGTCCATTGATTAATGAGTGGAGAAAGAAAATATATATGCCATGGAATACTACTCAGCCATGAAAAATGAAATAATGTCTTTTGCGGCAAACTGAATGGAGCTGGAGGCCATTATTCTAAGTTAAATAACTCAAGGGTGGAAAACCAAATACTGTATGTTCTCACTTACGAGTGAGAGCTAAGCTATGGGTATGCAAAGGCAGACAGAGGGGTATAATAGACTTTGGAGAGTCAGAAGAAAGAGGGAGGTAGGGAGGGAAGTGAAGGATAAAAAATTACATATTGGGCACAATGTATATTACTTGGGTGACAGGTGCATAAAAATCTGACTTCACCACTGTACAATGCATCCATGTAACCGAAAAATCACTTGTACCCAAAAAGCTATTGAAATAAGAAAAAATGTTTGAAATGTGACTCAAGCCAACCACTGGCAATATTTAATGGTGAAAAACCAGAAGAGGTATTCTCATTCTTGTTAGGAACAAAAGCAAGATGCCCAATAACAGTATTCTGGAAATATTAGCCAATGCAATAATATAAGAAAAATATGAGACATAAGAATTGGAAGGGAGGAAGCAAAATCATTTTGATCCACACACTGTGGAAGTTGAAGCTATAGTCCCTGCCTCAAACTCACCTTTCTATTCTCTGTCTTGAGATCCTGGGGTTGAGATTTTGTAAACCAACTTTCTGCCTTTCTGGCTAGCTCTGTGTCGGGTTCTGCCCACGGAGAGCAATGGAGGGAGACTACAAGGCTTGTGGAGGTGAAGGAAATGCACCCTCTGTTTGCTTCCTAGTCAGAAATGCCTTTCCCTAGTCTCTCTATCTTGGCAGCAACAGTTCATTCTTGTAGCAGCAACTGAACCCAGTTTTCAGGGTTTTGTTTTGTTTTTAATTTTTGAGATGGAGCCTCACTCTGTCGCCCAGGCTGGAGTGTAGTGGCTTCATCTCAGCTCACTGCAACCTCTGCCTCCCGGGTTCAAGCGATTCTCCTGCCTCAGCCTCCTGAGTAGCTGGGATTACAGGCATGTACCACGACGCCCGGCTAATTTTTGTATTTTTAGTAAAGATAGGGTTTTGCCACGTTGGCCAGGCTGTCTTGAGCTCCTGAGAGCAAATGATCCACCCACCTGGGCCTCCCAAAGTGCTAGGATTACACGTGTGAGCCACCGTGCCCAGGCCAGTTGTTCTTCTTGTTGCAGAAACAAACTCATCAAGACTCTGTCAGAGACGCCGGTACTGTCGGTTACTAACCCCCCTCCTCAGACATATGTTTTCTGCCTCATGGGCCCCTCCTCCAAGTGTTTAAATGTTAATAATTCAACTTTTTTCTTCCGATTGCCCAACTTTGCAAGTTACATCTGCGTCTGCGGTCTCCACCTTCATGATGTTAGGATTATCTTTCTGCTTTTTCAGTTTTTCAATATCTAGTTAACAATTCCTTTTATTAAATTATCTTTTAAAAAGACGGACGTAGTTTCTGTCTCCTGACTGGTCCCTTGCTTGTACCCCAGTTCATAAGAGAGTTCTATATGGTAGCTTGCTATAAAAGAAGAATCTGAAAAAATTAACTTTCCTACCAACACTAACTAGCTAAGAAACATGACTGGGCCTCTGTCTGAAATTCGTATGTGACTGGATATCCTGCATTTTTATTTGCTAAAGCTGGAAACCCTGAATCTGGAGAGCCTGCTCCAAGTGTTTTGGGATCAAGGGATGGAGTCAATATTGATGGGGATGCTGTGTCAGTGGTGGGTTCCTACACAGGGCTGCTGGGATCATGAAAGCATCCTGTTCCAAAGCTTGGATTAACACACTAGGACAACCCAGGGTTGAAAATAAGTAAATGCTGGCCGGGCGCGGTGGCTCAAGCCTGTAATCCCAGCACTTTGGGAGGCCGAGGCGGGTGGATCACGAGGTCAAGAGATCGAGACCATCCTGGTCAACATGGTGAAACCCCGTCTCTACTAAAAATACGAAAAATTAGCTGGGCATGGTGGCGCGTGCCTGTAATCCCAGCTACTCAGGAGGCTGAGGCAGGAGAATTGCCTGAACCCAGGAGGCGGAGGTTGCGGTGAGCCGAGATCGCGCCATTGCACTCCAGCCTGGGTAACAAGAGCGAAACTCCGTCTCAAAAAAAAAAAAAAAAGAAAATAAGTAAATGCTTTACAAAGATGGCTGTTTGAAGGGCGGTGGATTTCCCAGGAATATCATCCACACACATTACAATATGTTGGGCATAATGCCAGCTCTACCCACTATCTTCAGCATTCCTGTCTTGTCATTCATTTTTGTCAAGTCACTCAAATACACCAATTCACTGCTGGCTCAGAGCCACCCCCCATTAAGCTGACCTCTGACTACAATGGTACTAGTTGAGTCCATGAGGCCAATAAACTCGGGGGCCTTATGGCTTGAGGGGGCAGGAGCCAGGCCACCCGCCGGCCTGAGTCAGTGTCTTGCTGGGAGTAGTCTCTCCTGAGGGAGGTGAATGAACTCTGTGCTCACCCAGCTCACAAGCCACGTTTTCCTGGTGGCTCTAAGAGTGCGTCCACCTTCCTCGAATGGCTTGGGTCACAGAATGGTTTGTTCTTGTTTGTTGAACAATAGTACCAGGGAACTTCCACCATCACCCTCTTTAAATTAGAAGACACAGAAATTCTAACATGTAGGTTCAAGTTTGTATCTAAGAAAGGTCTGGAAACACCCTGCAAATGTAAAAATAGTCACTCCGGGAGAATGAGGTTGGGGGTTGGGTAGTGAGAGTAGAGAAGTACTTTTATTTGCAGTTCATAGGTTGTGAGCTATTTTTTTAAATTCTGCTCTGTTCCCTAACATTTTACTACAATTTTTCTTTGCATTGCTAAAAATTCTTTCCGAGCACACGCTTTTCAGGGCTAGAAGGGTGGCTTTGAGGATAGCGTATGGCACAAGCCTGTCTCTCCCGAGCCCTGCTCTACCCAGCTAAGGAAGGTGGAGGTGGGAAGGAGTTACTTTATCTTGGGCAAGTTCCTTCTTTTCTCTGGGCCTGAATTTTGCTGTTTTTCTTTTTTCTTTTTCTTTTTTTTCCATCTGGAAAAAGAGGCACTGGAAGTGGGTTATCCCAGGGGTCTCTTCAAGTTCTCATCTATTACCTTCACCAAGCACGTCATAAATAAGGACCATTTGAACATAATTCTTTGTAAGCCTTTATTTAATCCACCAGCTTTCCTGTTTCAAGATGACTTGGCGCAATGCAGTTCATTTATCCTCATGATAAATACCTGGCCGTGGACAGAATTTTCCCGTTCATAGATGGAGAAACTGAGTCCAGAAGTGTGGGATGGAGTGTGGGATGATTTTCTGCAGTTTCCGCCTCTTATCAGGGCAGCCCTGGGGTGCGGCCGCCCGTGTTCTGGGTGATGCAGAGCAGACGAGGTCTCTGTGGCGTGGACATCACGTGCGGCTCAGGTACGACAATTTCACAGATTCATCATCTGCCTGCCGGCCCCTTTTTCCTCCTCTTTGGACTTCAAGTCACTATTTCTTTGTGACATTTCTTTGGGATCTATTCATAAATAAGCCTTTGGAGCCAACACACATGCACACACACACATACATGACAATTTGGTCACACCTAAGAGGCAGATAAAGCTGGAGGGAGCCTGCAAAAGGAGCTGCAGATAAAAAGTCCAGTATCGGGGCAGGTAACACCCAATTACAACAGAGCAGTGTTGACTTACACTTTTCCTTATCGGAGAATCAGGTATTCATGTAAATCAGAAAAGGATTTGATGGATACCAGTGCATTGGAGTCTCTAGCCAACGGACAGGTTTGGTTAAACAAAATCTATATTCTCCTTATCTACAGCGGCGACTATCCCTGCAACTCCCCGTCTCCCCTCTCCTCCTCTGAGCTCTATAAAAATGAAGGCCTTATCTAGCATTTGCAATAGGCTCATGTCTTGCAGGGTCTGTGCTAAGATCACTCTGACAATGCCACAGCTCAGGCCCACCCCAAGCCATTTTGGCAGACAGATGATCTTCCCTTATCTCCAATTGTCTTGGCAAGAAATGTCTTTTTCTTAAGATGCTTTAGACTACCCCAGGGGAAAAGAACAGGTACCATCTCTCTGGATGGAAGAAGCCTTGAAGACATGGAGTCTCACCAACTGGTCTGCTAGTTCCATGCAGTTGGAGGGACGTAGTGTACAGAGAGCACAGACTCCTAGACCAGGTCGTTCCTGCATCAGGTCAGGTGCAAACACCTGCAGAAAAAATAATGCCAGTGACAAGTGCGTGACATGGGGAGCCTGGGGTGAGGCAGGAAGTCTTCAGATGGATAATAAAGAAATAAGGGTGGGGATGGAAGCAGACAGGTGATGAAGCTCAAATGAGGGAGCATAGTTTACATGAGACACGAGGAAGCTGCTGAAATTCGGGGCCACTTGTTGAAGAATCTCTGAGGTGGCTGGTGTCAGGCTGAGGGTCGTGGGGGTTACCACGTGGTGGAGTAGAGACCTGGGCCAGACTCTGCCCTAACCTGCTGAGAGAACGTGACCAAACCCCTCCCGCTCCTAGGCTTCTGAGCTGGTCTTCCGTGAGTGTGGTCCACGCTGCGGGGTCCCGGAGGTGCAGGAAGGCAGCGACACACTCCTGCTCTGCTCTACTGGAGCCACACATCCCTGGGACCCATCCTGGGGGAGCACGGCTAGTCGGCCTTGAATTTGCTAGTCCGTCTTGAATTTGCCTTTTCTCTCACTCAGAGGTGCTGTTGGTTGAATGACAAGCTGGTCAGAGTGAAAATCCTGGGGCTGGTCTTTCAGTCACCCAGGGGAACACCCTGAGCAAACTGGCATATCACCTCTATCCGCCCAGACAAGTGTCTAATCTCATGCTTCAGCCCCCAACCCCACAGTGAAATGGACGCCTCACTCTCCCTGGGCAACTTCTTCAGAACTACCTGGGCCTGTCCACGCCTTCCCTCCAGTTACGTAGTCCAAACCCCCCTTTCTTGGTTTTGATTTGCATTTCCCCAATGATTAGTGGTATTGAGCATCTTTTCACGTGTGTGCTGGCCATCTGTATATCTTTGGAAAAATGTCTATTCAAGTCCTTCGCCAATTAAAAAAAAATTATTTGTTGTGGTTGAGCTATTGGAATTCTTTATATATTATGAATAGTAACCCCTTATAAGTTATATGGTTTGCAAACCTTTTTTCCCATTCCATAAGGTACATTTCACTCTAAGAGAGGTGGTGGGGTGGAGTCACGTGGTTCTTTTGGAACAGACCAAGTTACCTGGGGTGGGGACCACAGGACTGGAAGTCTCCCCAGGGGACCAAGGAGCAGGCTGACTCTGCCTCTCCCCCGAAGGTACCCTGGGAGAAAGTCCACTGTGTTTTCCCCTGGGCAGCAGCAGGGGCTTTGGGGGAGATGAGGAGGGTGCTTCTGGGAAATGGAAAAAGCCTCTTAGTTTCATTCTCTTTCACTTACCAAGAGGGTGAGAGGGTCTCCATAGAGGGGCATTCTCGGGAAAGCAGGAAAAGGGTTTTGGTGGATCACCAGTCTGGGATCCCAGGGAAGGAAAGCAGAGAGGGCAGTGGATGGTAAGGAGCTGTGGTCTGGCGGCAGCTCTAGACAGGGCAAGTCACGAGGAGGCCAGCAGTCACAGGGTGCAGGTAGGTGAGTGGGGGTAATAGAGGGCCCTGAAGATGCCTTCCCTTGGGAGGACGTCCTCTGGAAGCAGGCAGGACAGGGCTCAGAGCACCGTGAGATCTGCAGGGCATCTTGGAGGCCACTCCTTGTGTGGGTGAAAGGTGGCATTTCCACTTCTGAACTGGAAGGCAGGATTCTGCCCAACCCCACCTGACAAGGGCGTGCCAACGGCCACTTGGTTATTTATTTCTTTTGAATCCTGTCATTTTATGGGGCTGTAAAGGAGGACGGCAGGGAATTAATGAAGAAGGTGGAGCCCGGGCGAACAGCAGAGTCCTTGCCCATGTGGCACTTGCAGTCTAAAGGTGCGGCCAGGACAGCCCAGGGGTGTGAGTGGGGCCATGGCTCTACCCTCAGGGAATGACCGAGACAGGGGTCTCCTCCCACAGCCGCCAGGGGACTGGCAGCAGGATGATGCAGGTGGCCACAGGTCACTGGAGCAGCCGGAGGACCCGGATTCCATCTCCTTTGTTTAGGAGACATGGGAGGGGCTGTAGTTGAGTGGCTGGAGCAAGTGGGCAGAAGCCTCTGTCTTCTCACCTGGAGCGTGGGGGCTGTAGCACGTTGTTCTCTCTGTGATCCCTATCACACAAGTCCTCTGTCGTCCTGTCCTTTGGTATGTGGCTCTACCCCCTGGCTCGAGGATCCTCAGGGGCACTTGGGGGGATGCAGTTGATGCGTCTTGGTCTCCGGGACTTATGTTCCCATCAGTGGATCCAGTTTTCTCTGCGTTTTCTGTAAGTCCCCTCTCATCCTTGCCCCGCCCACGCCATGAGGTGCCTGCACGGCCTGGGTGGCTGCCACCCTCTTCTGCTCTCCTTTGCCAACGCCATTCTTCTTCCTTCACATGCAGAGCATCAGGGCCATCCCAGCTTTGAGTGAGGCCGGCTTTACTAAGGTCTGGGGAGGTGACAGAGAGAAGCTCACCTCTCGGGACCGCCCAGCACATGGATCTAAATGGAATCTTGGACATGATTGTCCTGGGGCTCGTGGCTGCCTCCCGGGGGGTTTTGCTTGGAGAACCTTTCCTCTCAGGCCCCCACTGGTGGCCGTGCTGTCCTCCCCTCCCCACTCTCCTCCCTGGTTGGGGCTGCCTGGAAGCCCGGCATTCCTCCTACTTTGTCATGAATGACAAGGCAGCTCCGAGTCCAAGTCCAGCAGCCTGGCCTCTGCAGGCCATAGCTGGGGAGGGCGGGAGTCACCACGTACCTTTCTCTTCCTGGAAGACCCAGGCAGGCGTCTTCTGAGAGGGAAAGAAGGTCATGTGGTGATGACGGAAGGGTGCCAAGCGCTGCATGGACACGGGAGCCACCTCATGTTTCCCTGCCTGCGGCTGCTCCCAGGGCTGTGCGGGCCTGGAGCTGTGGCCGGACAGCTGTGACTTGGGAACCGGATGTCCCAGGACATTCTCATGTCTGTCCTCAGCCCTGCTCCCAGGACAGGAACTGGACTCATCCTCAAAGCCTCGGGTGCTCCCAGTGCAGGGGCTGAAGCCATGGACTCAGAGCTCCTGGGCCAAGTGTGCAGATAGACGTTGATTTTCTGTTTGTTACCTGCTGGTTCTGGTGGCAGAATGCTGCTGGGGTGCAGGGCCCAGACTCGGCAGGCAAGATGTCAGCACACGGTTCCTGGCTCTGCCTCATCTTAGTTGGGTGACCTGGGGGAGTTAGCCCCTCTGTGTCTCCTGTGAAGAGTAACAGTCACAATGGCCCACCTTACGGGGTTGCTGCGACGATTAAATGAGATACTCTGTGCAAATGAATTTGCTATATAGTGAGTGCTCAACAAAACTTAGCTGCTATTCTACTGATGGTCCCTGGCTTGGAGAACTCAGAGGCAGTGCACAGCTAGATATGTCATGTCATTAAGGAAGAAGAGCCCATTGGTCTTCACTGTGTCCCACTTCTGTCCCCTTCCCGAGAATACTCAGAAAACAGGTCTGACTCCACTCTCCTCAGTCCTGCCTCCCTTCCCTCCCCTGTACCCTCTCCCTGCTGGTAGCTGAGGTAGGTGTAGGGTGCTGAAGGGCTGCTGGCTTGGCCTGGCCCCAGCAGCACTATGAACAGGAGTTGCGGGGAGGTGGGACCAGCTGGAAAGACTCTAGCAGATGACTGGCTGTAGTGGGCAACGAGCTGGGCATAACTGAGGAGGCTGTTATGCAGCTCCTTGCCGTGGGCATTTACGACTCTTTCCTTGGAAGGTTTAAAAAAGGAAGAGAGACATCTGTCTTTTGAGGACAGGTTTAGAAATCACAGTTTCTGGGAGGTGGCTGGGAGGATGCCCCAAG
The DNA here is from genome assembly GCF_009761245.1 of Sapajus apella. Lineage (NCBI taxonomy): Eukaryota > Metazoa > Chordata > Mammalia > Primates > Cebidae > Sapajus > Sapajus apella. The sequence goes on from NW_022437120.1 coordinate 366,231, forward strand.
TCCTCTGATTTTGTTTAATGCTTGGCAGAAAATGCCGCCACCATTGGATGCCACTTTGGACAAGGCTGTTCATGGCATGTGGACCAAGGGAGGATTCCTAGAGGAAGAAGTGGGTTCTAAAGGATGAATAGGAGTTTGAAAGTTGGATGATGCCAGAGGAAGGCGTTCTGGGCACAGAGACCAGCACCCGCTCATGCACTTGGTGATCTGTCCCATCCTTTCTGTTGCTGGTACAACTGCACTGTGTTTGCTGCAGCCCACGTTTCTCTAGAACCTGCTTAGGTTATTCCCACTGGTGGACACCTGGTCTGTTGTTCTAGGCAGCGCCACCAGGCTTGTTTTGGTGGCAGTGCTCACTGGGAAAAGGTACAGCCTTATAATCCACAAATACTGAAGATCTTGGGGGAAGAGTGGAGCACACATGGGTAAAGGGGATGGCAGCAAGGCACAAGATACAAGCATCTCTATAGAGGGACAGGTTGAAACTTTTAGGGTGGTTAATGTATTTACCCTTGATTGTGGTGTTGGTTTCTGGGTTTCCACATGTGTCAAAACTTATCAAATTGTACATTTAAATAGGTGCAGTTTATTGTATGTCAGCTTTACTTCCATAAAGCTACTAAAAATATAGAGATGCCTAAACATTTTAGTTGCTTTAAAAAATGTATGTTTTTAAAGCACAAAACTAATACAGGATAATCAGAGAAATTTAGAAAATTTGTGAAAGCAGGAAAAATAAGACAAATCACTCATTTCATTTTGTTTGTTGGGGGGATTGTTATTACTGTAAAAAAAGACATTCAGGGCTCACCGATAAACAAGCCTCTAGTCCCAGCTCCAGTGGGCCAAGATGCTTCATTGAGCTGAGCAGAGTCCCCTGGGGGCTTGTGTCCTGCAAAATGTCCAGCTGCTCCCACTCAGAGATTGCAGTACAGCAGGTTTGAGAAGGAAGCCCAGAATCTGATTTAAATCCAGAGACTCAAGTTATTCTGTTCCAGCCAGCCCACACCACTCTTTGAAATAGGGAATGAATCACAAATCCCTTGATCTATTTTCCTTTGGCCATAACCATGCTAAAAATCCCCCTGTTTACAGATGTGGGGTTGCCACTGTGTCTTGAGATAGAGCTATCCAACTCTAGTCTTGGGAAGCCCTGTAGTAACAGCAGCAGTACTGGTAGAATTATAAATAGTGAGCTGGGCATGGTGGCTCATGCCTGTAATCCCATTACTTCGGGAGGCTGAGGTGGATGGATCACCTGAGGTCAGGAGTTCGAGACCAGCCTGGCCAAAGCAGTGAAATCCCATCTCTACGAAAAATACAAAAAATTAGCTGGGTATGGTGGTAGGTATCTGTAAACCCAGCTACTAGGGAGGCTAAAGCAGGAGAATCACTAGAACCCGGGAGGTGGAGGTTGCAGTGAGCCGATATTGCACCATTGCACTCCAGCCTGGGCAATAAGAGTGAAACTCCATCTCAGGAAAAACAAAAAGAATTATTAATAGTAGTGGTGGTGGTAGTCATATTAATGGTAGTAATAGGAGCAGTAATTTTTTAATTTTTGGGGGTACATATTGTCTATATTTATGGGGTACATGCAATATTTTGATACCGGTACCCAAGGCATAACAATCACATCAGGGTAAACAGCATATTCATCACCTCAAGCATTTAATCTTTATGTTACCAACAATCCAATTATACTCTTTTATTTTTAGACGTACATAAGTTATTGTTGACTGTAGTTACCCTGTTGTTGATTGTAGTCACCCTAGATCTTGTTCATTCTATTTTTGTCCCCCACTGCCCGCCTCCTACCCCCAGCCTCCACTCTCCATCTCATTTCATCATTCTGCCTCTATGAGTTCAATTGTTTTAATTTTTAGTGCCCACAAATAAATAAGAACATGTGAAGTTTGTCTTTCTGCACCTGACTTATTTCACTTAATATAATGATCTCCAGTTTCATCCAGTTGTTGCAAATGACAGGATTTCATTCTTTTTTATGGCTGAATAGTACTCCATTGTTTATATGTACCACATTTGGTTTATTTATTTGTCTGTTGATGAACATTAGGTTGTTTCCAAATCTTGGCCATTGTGAATAGTACTGCAATAAGCATGAGAGTGCACATATTTATTCAATACATTGATTTCCATTTTTTTTCGAGTATATACCTAGCAGGATTGCTGGATCATATGGTAGTTCCATTTTTAGTTTTTCGAGGAACTCAAAACTGTTTTTCATAAAGATGGTACAAGGGTTCCCTTTTCCTCACATTCTTGCTAGCATTTGTTACTGCCCATCTTTTGAACAAAAGCTATTTTAACTGGAGTGAAATGATATCTCCTTGTAGTTTTGATTTGTATTTCTCTGATGATCAGTGACGTTGAGCACATTTTCATGTACCTGTTTGCCATTTGTATGTCTTCTTTTGAGAAGTGTTTATTCAGATCTTTTGTTCATTTTTTTAGATTTTTCTCCTATAGGTTGTTTGAGATCCTCATATATTCTGGTTATAAATCCTTTGCCAGATAAATAGTTTGCAAATGTTTTCTCTCATTCTGTGTGTTGTCTCTTCACTTTGCTACTTGTTTATTTTGCTGTGCAGAAGCACTTTAACTTGATGTGATCTCATTTGTCTGTTTTTGCTTTATTTGCCTGTACTTGTGGGGTATTACTCAAGAAGTCTTTGCCCAGTCCAATGTCCTGGGGAGTTTTTCCAGCATTTTCTTGTAGTAGTTTCATAGTTTGAGGTCTTAGATTTAAGTTTTTAATGAATTTTGATTTGATTTTTATATATGGCAAGAGATAGGGGTCCAATTTTGTTCTTTAGCATATGAATATTGAGTTTTCCAAGCACCGTTCATTGAGGAGACTCTCCGTTCCCCAATGTAAGTTATTGGCACCTTTGTTGAAAATGAGTTCACTGTAGATGGATGAGTTTGTTTCTGGGTGCTATGTTCTGTTTCATTGGTCTGTGTGTCTGTTTTTATGCCAGTACCATGCTGTTTTTGTTACTATATCTCTGTAGTATAATTTGAAGTCAGGTAATATGATTCTTCCAGTTTTTTGTTCTTTTTGCTCAGGATGGCTTTGGCTATTCTGGGTCTTTTATGGTTCCATACAAATTTTAGGATTCTATTTCTGTGAAAAATGTCATTGCTGTTTTGATAGGGATTGCATCGAATCTGTAGACTGCTTCGAGTAGTGTGTAAATTTTAACAATATTGATTCTTCCAATCCATGAACAGAATATCTTTCCACATTTTGTGTCTTCTTCAATTTCTTTCATTAATGTTTTGTTTCATTGCAGAGATCTTACACTTCTTTGGTTAAGTTTTGTTGTTGTTGCTGCTGTTGTTATTTAAACTATTCTCAGCCTCTGTGGTATCTTTGGTTAAGTTCATTCCTAGGTATTTGATTTCATTTGTAGCTACTGCAAATGGAATTACTTTCTTGTTGCCTTTTTCAGATTGTTTGCTGTTGGCATATAGAAATGCTACTGATTGTGTAAGTTGCTTTTATATCCTGCAACTTTACTGTATTTGTTGATCAGTTCTAATAGTTTTTTGCTAGAGTCTTTAGGTTTTTCTAAATATAAGATCATATCATTTGTAATCAAGGATAATTTGACTTCTTCCTTTCCAATTTGGATGCCTTTTATTTTTTTCTCTTGTTTGATTGCTCTACTAGGACTTCCATAGCAGTCACGTTAGTGGTAGTTATTGTTTGGTTCCGTGTTCCCACCCAAATCTCATGTTGAATTGTAATCCCCAGTGTTGGGGGTGGAACCTGGTGGGAGGTGATTGGATGTGGGGACGGATCCCCCCCTTGCTGTTCTCGCGATAGTGAGTGAGCTCTCATGAGATGTAGTTGTTTAACAGTGTGTAGCACTTCCCTTTTCACTCTCTCTCTGCTGGTCCACCATGGTAACATATGCTTGCTTCCCCTTTGCCTTCTGCCATAATTGTAAGTTTCCTGAGGCCCCCAGCCATGCTTCCTATTCAACTGCACAACTGTGAGCTGAATGAAACCTCTTTTCTTTATAAATTACACAGTCTCAGGTAGCTCTTAAGCAGGGTGAGAACAATCGAATACAGTAGCAACAGCTCACATTTATCGGGCACTTACTATGAAATACATCCATGGCACTGTTTCAGGAGCTGTCTACATGTGTCACCTCAGTGCGCTTTGTTAGGAGTAAGTCCTGCAGGTAGATGTTTAGGTGTGAATTTAGCCCTGCCACTGCTAGTTCAATAGCCTTGGGCAAGTTACTTAAAAGCCCTAAGTTTTACATTTCTCCAAAGGAGATATACACATCTCCAGCAAGCACATGAAAAGATGCTCAAAATCACAAATCATTAGGGAAATGTAAATCAAAACCACAATTTGGTATCACCTTATGCCCACCTTTAGCTACTTTCAACAGAAAATATGTGTTGGTGAGGATGTGGAGAAATCAGAGCCCTTGTGCAGTTGGTGGGAGTGTAGAATGGTGTAGCCACTGTGAGAAACAGCATGGGGTTTTCTCCGAGAATTAAACATAGGATTACCATACAATCCAGCGATCCCTCTTCTGGGTATATACCAATAAGAATTGAAAGCAGGGTCTTGAAGAGGTATTTGGATACCAGGCTCACAGATGCATTATTCGCAGTGGCCAAAAGGTGTAAACAACCCAAGTGTCCATCTATGGGTGAATAGATAAGGAAAATGTACATAAATGGAATATTATTCAGCCTTAAAAAGAAATAAAAATGTGACGCACGCTACAATCTGGATGAACCTTGAGGGCGTTATGCTGAGTGAAGTAAGCACGATACAAAAGACAAGTACTGCATGAGGCACCTGGGGTAGTCAAATTCATAGGGACAGAAAGGAGCACGGGGACTGCGGGGGGTAGGGGAGAAATGGGAGTCAGTGTTTAACGGGTGCAGGGTTTCAGTTTGGGAACGCTGGTTGCATGACAGTGGGAGTGCACGTGATGTCACTGAGCTGCACACTTAAAATGCTTAATGGCCTGTGTATTTTACAACAATTTTTAAAACATTCCAACTTCCTTATCTCTAAAATTGGGTGAAAAACCTCCCCTGCCTCTGAGAGTGACGTGGGTTGAATTTGTGACATGTCCAACACCCTCAGAAAACGATCCAGCCCAAAGTCAGTAATCAGTGACACCACTGAAGAGTGTGATGGTCTTCCCTGTCCTTCTGCTGGCCCGTGCTCAGGGATGGTCAGCCCAGGGACACAGCCCTTCACCTCCCTGGGCCTTAGTTTCCCCACACAGAGCAGATGTGGTGGGAACATGGCCAAGGCCCCTCTCCTTCCCTGTAGTGGTGTTCCTCACTACATGCTGGCCTAACCCTTCCCAGGACCTGGAACGAAGGTTACTGGAGGCACGGCCTGTGGATTTTATTCTGCTGCTCTGGATAAGGAGGGATAAAAAAAGTGGTAATAATAAAAAAAAAAAGGGGTGACCTGTGCTGTCCCCACTGTAGAAGCCTTACTCTGGTATTTGATGGTCCTGGCGAGTGTGCACATGTGAGCATATAAGACCAAGTGCACGTATGTTCACACATGGGTGTGTCCATCTGCGTGGAGGTGGGATGTCCTAGGGGTGTGCTCACAGAGGGAGGGGCTGCCGTGCTGAATGTCACAGTCCTCATTCTGGTCCTCATTTGAGAAAGATTGAACAGTCTTTCCATATTTGTTGGTAACAGTGTTTCGTTAATCTTTTCTGCACAATGGAAGACTTTATAAGAGTGTGGGTGCCTGCAGCCCACCCGGAGGCCGTGATTTTCTTGATCTGGAGGTGGCCTGGGCCCAGGATTGCACGGCTCCCTTGGGGTTTTACTGTGCAGCCAGGTTGGGAGCTGCTGCTCCTTGGGCCAGACAGAGGAGGCTCCAGCGCAGACTTGCTGGGGCTGTTCCCAGTCCGAGGGCTGAGGAAGCCGTGTGTGTATGAGAGAGGCTACCTGTAAGCTGTTTATTACCTGCTTGAATTACTGGGTAAATATTGACCGGAGGCTCCGGTGTCCCAGGAGCTACCTGTGGTTACCACGGGCACATCCCTGGTGCAGGGGGATAGATTTGTCTGGCTGGGGCTCTGGAGGGGCCACACAGAGGGGCATGGTATCCTTGAGGGATGCCATGCCAGGACCCTTCAGTGGGAACTGGGCTTTTCTGAGAGGCATGTCCGTGGGCAGAGGCCCTGGGAGGTGACGTTGGGCTGAATTTCGCTCATTCGAGCTTTGAGAACTTGTGCACGATTTCTAATCTCTCAGAATCTCCGTCTCGGTCTGTACAAAGATAGAAGCAGCTGCCTGCAGCGTTCCTGTGTGGATGAAATGACACCAGGTCTACAAAGCACTGTCACACAGCAGTCCCTCAATAAACAGGCGTTCTGTGGGAAGGTGCCCAGTCTTTCTCGGAGTCCCTGGCAATCCCATGGCTCCCGGGAATGGTGGGAAGGGACTGAACTCCTTTCCTACTGGGTAGGGGCTGAATTGTGTCTGCCCCAAACTCACATGTTGAAGTTCTGACCCCCTGTAGCTCCGAACCTGACTGTATTTGGGGGGTCTTTAAAGAGATAATTAAAGTTGAAGGAGGTCATTAGGGTGGGCCCTAATCCAATATGGCTTGTGTCCTTATAAGAAGAGGAGACTGGGGAGATAGTCACACAGAGGGAAGACCCTGTGAGGACACAGGGAGGAGGGCACAGTATCTATGAGTCACGGAGAGAGGCCTCAAAGAAAGCAACGCTGCCAACCTGGACTTTGACGTCCAGCCTCCAGGCTGTGAGGAATACCTTTCTGTCGTCAAAGCCTCTCCATCTATGGCAGTTTAGGCAGCCCTAACTGACAGATGCACTTCCCCACCCCAACCCGGCCTCAGCCCTGGAGCACATCAGCCACAACGGCACTCACTCTCGTCCTTCATCTCTGCCTTCTCCCATCTCCCGAGGAACACCAGTCACCAAGTCCTGAAGGCTCCCAGCTTTTCCTCCCCTGTACCCCTCAGCCTCCCAGGCCTCCTTCTGTGCCACCACCACAGCCTGCTCCACACCACCCTCCACAACAGACGTGTGTCAGCTTTGCACATGAGCACACCATGGGGCTGTGTGCACATCCTGATACATTAGACTCCAGGAGAGTCCGGGTCGCTGGAGTGGACGGCCAGCCCTCCATGGCCAGCCGTGTCTCTCCTCCACCACAGGCTGCATGGACATCAGTACCCGCATAGTTTCCAGAACATTCCATACTACCCTCACGCCTCTGGGCCTATGGGCTCCATTGCCTGAGACCTTCCTCCCTTTCCTGCCCATCAAACTCCTATTCATCCTTCACTGGCCTCTGAATGTTTCCCTCCTGGAAGCTCTTCCCTCTTTCCTCCCAGCGCTGTGCACTGGCCTGTACCACGAGCTCACTGTTCGGCGACACCCCGTCTGTGTCTTCCTCCCTGCCAAAGACTGAGCTGATGTCACCAGGGGCCATGCTTGATTTATCCTCACATCCCAAGCATCCAGCCCAGCATCTGGGGGCATAGTTGGTGCTCAATAGATGCTTCTCAAGTGAAGGAAATAAATGAATAGTTTAGGACAGACCTTTTGGCCTGAGAACTCTTTGATGGGGAGAAGGGGTCTGTCCTGTGTGTGGTAGGGTGTTTAGTGGCATCTCTGGCCTCTGTCCATTACACGAAGGCAGCACTCCTCTCCCCATCCCCAAGTTGTAACAACACAAAACATCTCCAGAGATTGTCAAATGTACTCTGGGGACAAAACGCCCTGGCTGAGAACCACTGATGTAGGCCCCGCAGAGAGCTCGGAATCTCCGGAAATCCGCTATCAGTACATCCCAGTTTAGCAGGACACAGATACTGATTTTATTAGAGCATGAATAAGAGATAAACAGCAATTTTGGAGGCCTTGTCCTGAATTGGGTTCTGTTAGAAATGGTGGGAGGAAGGAGTCTTTTTCTAGTAACAAGGCTAGGAGGCTTTTGTTTCCCTCCGAGATATTGAATTTAATTTCCTATTAAAATGTGTGCAAAGCCGGTGGGAGAAGACACACTTTCCTTACCATGCAGGGGCTCTGATAGCAGTTGGAATTACAATTTCCAGAAATCACACTGGCACCTCTTCTGCCTCCCTCCAATTAAATCCCCTCTTTAAAAATCTTTAACTGATTTTCTCCAAATTCACTTTGTCCCTCAAGCTTCCCGGATGCAGTAAGCATCGTAAAACACTTTGCACACACCTGCTTTCACTGGGACCATCCTCGAAGTGTCGGGCGCACCAAGGGTCCCTCTGCAGCCCTACCATCCATCTGTGTCTCTCCCGCGCCCAGGGTGGCGGCTTGAGAAAGAGCTCCCTCCCTCCCACGTTGGTCCTGGACCACTCAGGTGACCGCCCTGTGCTCATTTTCCCTTTAGTAAAAGCAGATGATCCTGCCCCCGTCATCATGACTGTAAAGCACTGGGTACCAGACAATGCCACCATCCTCACAGGCCAAGGCACAGAGCTTGTTCAGGGACCAGTTGGTCGGACAAGCTGCCTTTCTGACACAAAGCAAATTCTAAGGTGAGGAAGCTCCTCTCACCTGGAGAACTCCCCCAGGCCCATAAGCCCTCCTTCCTAATCACAACATTGGCCATTACTGTCCCCTGTTGGACACCAAATTCCTTTAAGGGTAGCACATTGGGCCTTACCAGTAGGGCTGCCAGATAAAATACAAGATGCCCAATGAAATTTGAATTTCAGATAAACAACAGATAATAAATTAGCTTAGGTATGTTTCAAATATTGCATGGGACATATTACACTTAAAATTATTCATTTGTCTGAAATACAAATTCAACTGAGCAGCTTGCACTTTATGTGCAAAATCTGGCAACCCTACATACCAACCATTTACACGTCAGGTAAGTAGGTCTAATGGATCCTTTTCAGAGAGGGAGTTTAAGAGAATGAATGTGAAGCTCATGGAACTACCTCTTGGGTGGTAACCAGTATGGTGGCCCTGATGGGTCATTTTGTATGGATTGACTTAACAGCTGAGTTTTATCTGTCATGAAATGGCTTAAAAAAAAAAAATAAGGAAGCCTAGTTTCCATCGACCCTGTAGCTTTTATATGAAACACGCATGTAAGGCTTCTGTGCTGGACCCCTTCCTCAAGATTTTTGGCAAAGAGAACTAAAAAAATAGCTTCTGCTGATATTATTTATTTAATATTAATATGGCAAAGCTAGGTCTTAGCTAGACATTTCAAGTAAACAGGATCACGCCACATACAGTTGTTTGAAACCAGAGATTTCCTGTGACCCCCGGAGTTTTAACAAGAACCAGAGAAGTGATATTTATAGAAACCCGTTAATTTTACCTCCTCCCCCATTTAGTCCCAAATACAACAAATCCCGGAACGTCTGCAGACAGTGGCTTCTTTGATAGATGAAGCCGGGAGTCCATCCTTGGATGCAGTTGGGCTGATGAATGGAGGCTGGGGCGGGTGCCAGTCCGTATACAATATTTTCTACAAGCTGCAAACACAGCTAATTAAGACAAACATTAACCCCCAGCACACGAGGTCTTTCGGTCAAGTCTCTTGGAGGGCTTTGCAAATCTCTTCTGACCTCAGCAGCTTAATGGAGTTCCCAGCAGAGATGGAAGCACAGTGGCTCCTTCATGTTTCTCCTGGAGCAAACGATTGTCTCTAGACCCTGAGCATTTGCTCGTGCTTTGAGGAGCGGCCTTGGGCTGAATGCCCTATTGGAGGGGCAATGACTGTCATAAGATGACTAGAAGAAACTTACCCTCTGTTGAACAAGAAAATAATGTCACTTATTTTGCTAAGTTGAGCATTTTCTTTCTTTCTTTTGCTAGGTTGAGTATTTTCCTTCCCTCCCTCCCTCCCTTCCTTCCTTCTTCCTTCCTTCTTTCTTTTCTTCTCCTAGGTTGAACCCGCTCTTTTTTTTCTTTTGTTTTCTTTTCGAGCCAGAGTCTCCTCAGCCTCCCAGCTGGCTGGGATTATGGGTGTGCACCACCATGCCTGGCAATTTTTTTTTTTTTTTTTTTGGTATTTTTTGTAGTGATAGGATTTCATCATATTGCCCAGGCTGGTCTCAAACTCCTGACTTCAGGTGATCCACCCGTCTTGGCATCCCAAAGTGTTGGGATTACAGGTGTGAGCCACTGGGCCTGGCTAATTTTTGTATTTTTAGTAGAGATGGGGGTATCGCCATGTTGGCCAGGCTGGTCTCAAACTCCTGGCCTCAAGCGATTCCCCCTACCTTGGCCTCTCAAAGTGCTGGGATTACTGGCATGAGCCACCGCGACTGGCCATTCTGAACATTTTCTACTGTGGTAATATATGCAAGTAAAGTGTAAGTTATTGTTGATGTAGCCAAAAGCTGTAAGAGTATCTGAGTTAGGGTGTGTCCATTGGGCCTAGAATACGAGTGTTTTAGTGCCGTGTTCTGATCCATGGAGTCTACGGCATCCTCATAATTCCATATAGCCTAGCTAGCAACCTGCTACCTCTTTATGGGAACCTGTGGAGGCCAGGAAGTGCCCTTGGGTCACCAGAGCTGTGCTCTTTCAGCTAGGACTTGTCCAATTACAAGCAGCATTTTTGTTTTTAAGAATGATAGAGAAAGGACAAGAAGAGATGGGAAAAGAAAATACTAGAATGCATGGCAAATCTTCAGGATGAGTGTTGTCTTGTGACACTCTTGTTTCAGGTATTTGATACACACGTGTGTGTACTGGACTGCAGGTAAAGATATATTCGCTACTGTGAGTTGTGCTGAAAAAAACTGAGAAGAGCTGTCTCAAGCAAAGACAAATCTGATGTCATCACTTGGGCAGTTTGAGTCTAAAATCCAGCTAAGGGTGTGAATGCTGAGAGAGTCATCCAGGCGAGTTCAGGAATGTCTTCTTGATTAGAGTCACAGGGCAGAGTCAGGGCATCAACACAGTGCCCTCAGGCAGGTCTAACTCCAGGCCTTCACTTAGTAGCCTTCAGCCTCTCCAAGCTCCATTTCCCAACCCTCAGCAAGCAGGCTGGGTACCAAAAGCGCCAGGCTTTGCTCAGTGCTAACCCCCAGGCCTCTTTACCTCCTTGACTTTGGCTTCTTCAATGTGGGGAGGGGCTGAGCCCAGTGCCGAGCCTGTCTCCCCCTCCCTCCTCGGCACCCCTGCTCTGACTGATCTGCGGTCCTTTCTCTTGGGGCTCCCACACAATGAGTGTTTCCAACATCCTTGGCATGTGTGGAGATAGGAGTGTTTTCCAAATGTTTCTCTCTGCTCCTCCGAGATCCATCAGCTGCTATGGGCACATCTTGGACACTTCTGGCTGGGACTTTGGCAGTAGCAGGATTGGCAAACCCATATGTCTTCCTGGACCCATACACCTTCCTGGACCCACACAACTCTCTGAACCCATAAGCCTCCCTGAAACCATACGTCTCTCTGCTTCATCTTCCAAAAGGGATCTCTAGCCACAGAACCAATGGTCGTTCCCTTTCCCAAGTGCATGTCACTTGAATTTGCCAACTCACAGATGGGTAGACTGTTCCTTCATTCTTCCCTTCTGTGTTTCTTTCCTGGCTCTTCCCTTTATTTTGTCCTTCCCCCTTTCCCTATAAATTGTGTTACTTCTGATGCAGCTTTCCAGTTTGTAAACAGACACACCTACACATATATTTTTATTTTGGAGAAAGCATTTGCAGAAATTAAGTAAAGCCAATGAAAAACTGTATGGCTTTAACAATTGCATATTGTAAATATGTATGATGTGACTCTTGTTGAAATAGAGGGTAAATCAATCTAATGATCTTCCACTGTGCTTTTTGACTTTATCCCTAACTCTGGGGCTTATTCATCTGAAATAGTTTCTCAGTTTTTGAGGCGTGGGGATAGAGGATCATGTTTGTTTCTTTATAAATTGCCTTCAGTAATTGTTCAATGAAACATTTAAAGACGTAGCCATTAAGTAGCACAAAAGTGATGTCACTGCAACTGGTAGCAAGGTATCTAAGCAGCAATCAACAGTTCAACGGTTTCTTTCCCTAGAGTGTATACTTTACCACCTCTTTGTGTAATCATGGTAAAAGTTGTATTGCTGGAATTTCACTATTTAAAAAGCACCATGAAAGTACCTTCCTCCCAAATCCTTGCTGCATCTCAGAGGGTGACTTTTGAGGAGGGAGGCGTCTTGGGAATAGCACACATGAGGCAGAGCAGCCTCTTCAAAACTACCTAGGTCAGCTTGATCCTCCCAGAAACAGATGCTAAGATGAGTTTAAACGCGCAAAGATTTTATTAGGGGAAATGCATGTGTGAGAGAAAACGAGGAAGGAGCAAGAAGCTGGGAGAACTGTCAGTCTGCAAAGCCAGTGTAAACTAGGAGAAGGAGAAAGGGAGAGAAAGTTGGGTGGAAATTTCTCAACCAATATGCCACACAGGCAAGTCTGGCAAAGCAGTCAAGGAGTCCTTGCCCTCGCGCTGGCCACTGGAGGAGCCTGCTGGGTCTCCCTGCTGTACTCCATTGTGGCTGGGAGCAGCCTGTGCATGGTGGGAAGGGAGGCCTTTCTAGAAATGCTGCCCTTTTCAGAGCACCGCTGTGGCCTGGTCAGTTAGGTCCTCTGTAGCCGGCAGGTGGGGTGGGAGGGTGTCTGTGAGGCACACTCTTAAGGCCATGTGGCCTAATCTGGCCATCTTCCTACCTGCCTGTTAGGGAGCTTCTAACCTGTTTACATCCACGCTGGCTTAAAGACACTTTTGCAGCGTGCAAGCCTTCTCTGCTTTGTTATCAGTTACTATTCATAGGGAATCCACAGATCGATCTTGCTGCTTACAGCACAGCAAATGTGCCTCCTCCAGAGTTTGGTTAGCGGGTTCTACAGCTGGAGAAATCAAACAGCTCAGGGAGTGGTGAGTTCTGATGGAGTGACTGCCAGGGCCCGCCTTAATTCCCATATCGGTCTGGGCTATGTGTTCTCAAGGGAACAGATGGGGTAAGCTCCCTTGTGAGAAATAATGCGTGTTGTATGTTCTGTAGTACATGAGAGGCTCGCCCTGCACTTGGACCCTCTATGCCCCTTGGCAATTCAGGTGCACCTGGCTCTGATCCTGTGGCATAGCCTGGGCAAGCCCCGAGGCCTCCTGGGACTCCTGTGAAGGGCCGGCCTCCCTTCCTTCATGGCCCTTGCCTTGGCCGCTACACCCAGATCTGTCAGCTCCAGTCAGTCTCCTGCCCTCTAGCACGATGTTGGACCATTCACCTTTTCAACCAGAAATCTCGCCATACTTGTACTTCATCAGGTTAGTGAATTCCCTGCAGCTTTAAGGATCACTTCAGGCACATCCTCTACTAGCTTGCCTCACTTCCCTCCTCACTCCACGTCCTTTCGAAAAGCCCATGTTCCCTGGAGCCCTGGGATCCCCCCCACCCCACGCCCCTTGATGCTGCAGCTCTCTGGGGAGTAACTGCACCTGCTCTCAGCGCTTCTTTCCCAGACCCCTCCCACCAAACCCACCTTTCCCAGGCTCCAAGAATTCTAGGGAGTAAGATTCGCCTCTCCTTACGATCATTTTTTAAAGATTTTTTTCTGAAATAATTTCAAACTTACAAAAAAGTTGCAAAAATGGTACAAAGAATCACCACATCCCCAGATTTCCCAAAGGTTAACGGCTCGCAGAACCACAGTAAAATGAGTGAAATCAAGAAACTGACCTTGAGACACTCTATTGTCTAATCTGCAGGTCTCCTTCAAATGTTGCCAGTTTTTCCTCGAATGTCCTTTTTCTGGTCTAGGATCCAGTTCAAGACAGGCTCACACATTGTATCTCAGTGTCACATCACTTTACTGTCTTTTAATCCAGATGCTGTTGGCTGGGGGGTGGCAGGTTAGCCACACTTTTCTGTAAAAGACCAGATATGAAATGTTTTAGGCTTCGCGGGCCATGTAGTCTCCCTTAACGATGATGTTTATTGTTTCTAAATGAATGTCTGGCAAACCTAGCCCAATAGATTCTATAGATTAAACAAGAACCGCCTCTGAAGTAAGATTTCCTCATTAAAAGTGTCTGACAGCCATCCACATGTATCCGGTGTGTTTTCAGTGATGCTTATGAGAGTGCCCATGGTCCTTGTCTGGACCAGGAGTGAGCGTGCCTGAGGTTGAGCATGTGTGACAGAAAGCATGTGTAGCAGATGAACTTGCAGAGCAGCTGTGTCTGGGTTGCCAGCTCTCCATCATTTAGAATGGAGGCTGCTCAGTCTCAGGAGGCTGAGACCCACCCAGCCATCCCCCCAGTACCCTCCTTCCCTCCCCCAGTCGGAATGCCTGGGGAACGGGCTTCACTTCAGATTCCTTCCCATCCCAGACTCTTCTTCCCCAGCGTGAGATGCTTGGAATCCCAGATAGGCAGTCAGCTGAGGACGGTGGGAGAAGAGAGAAGGGAGGCAAGGTGGGGCGGGTGGAGGTGAGCAGTGCGGTGGGGACTCAGCCCCCTTGGCAATCAAAGCTGGCATTGTTCTCAAAGAGTTAACCTGCATACCAGGCTTGCAATTAGCAGGGAATAATGGGGTGTGATGGGTGCAGAACAGTGCCTGGAACTGATTTTTAGCCTCACAGTGAGAAACTGCCCTGCTGACTTCCCAGCTGTATTTCCTGGTAACTTGCTGTGGGCAAGCTCAGTAGAGCAGAAATCCTTGGGGTGGGGGAAGGGAGCAATCTGTCTTCGAATAATTTAAACAATGCAGCTCAGCCAAGCTAAATGGAGCTTATCAAATGCTACACCTCTTAAAGCTGCAATCAGGGGCAGCAGGATATTAACCGTAAAGCTCCGTGTTCTGCTCAGAGAGAAGCGAGGACCAGACCTGCTACTTAACCGAAAAGAAGGAGTTTGAGTGGTGGCCAAGAGAGAATGGGATCAGCTTTGAAGCCCAGATCAAGAAGCAGATATTTGAGGACAGGACAGGGAGAGCCTTTACTGAGCACCTACTGTGTATGGGCCTCTGCGCTCTTTTCCATAGATTGCTTTCTCTCACGTTTGCTCAGCTCTGTAGATGCACACTGTTACTCACACACATTTAAAAATTTCTCTAACCTTTGCCCCAGCTGGGTACACACATGCCCTCGTTCATATGCGTTTTTAAATAGTAGAGTGAATCACTGGAGACGCGTTCGCTCGCAGAAATGGTAGAAAACCCTGACCCCAACCGGCCTGAGCCAAGGGATTTTATTTTTCCTTTCCATCTCTTGTAATTAAGAATCTAGTGAATAAACTCAATTCAGGGCTGTGAGGATGGAACCAGCAGGGGATCTCTCTCCACCTCTTGGGTCTGCCTTTTACTATGTTGGCTTTAGATTCAGCCTCCTTGAACTTGAAGAGGTAAAATGGCAACAGCCACTCCGATCCCTGGCATCCTCTGAGGTCCAGGCCCAGGGAAGAAGAGCTCTTGGCTCTAAAAGTCTAAGCCGAGCCGGGCGCAGTGGCTCATGCCTGTAATCCCAGCACTTTGGGAGGCCGAGGCAGGCGGATCACAAGGTCAGGAGATCGAGATCATCTCTACTAAACATACAAAAAAATTAGCTGGTTGTGGTTGCGTGTGCCTGTAACTCCAGCTACTCTGGAGGCTGAGGCAGCAGAATCACTTGAACCCGGGAAGTGGAGGTTGCAGTGAGCCGAGATCCCACCCCTGGACTCCAGCCTACTAACAGAGTGAGACTCCCGCTCAAAACAAAACAAAAAAACCCCAAAAAACAAAAAAACAAAGACGTCTAAGCCGGACTGACTTTCAGCTCCAGCAAATATGGGGTGAAAGGCCATATTCACTCTCACCTTAAATATTCAAAACCAATATATGAAGCAATGGTTTTTAGACAAGAAATAGCAGTCATTGGGGGACAGGGCTCATCGAGGGAAGCAAAGGGATGAGTTGAGAACCCCGCTGACCCCGCTCACTGCCTGGGGAGTTTCTAGGCTGCAGCACTGGGACACGAGGGTCAGGTGGAGTCTGGTGGTCTCCCTGAGCAGAGGTGGACCCGGGAATCTGAGGAGGACAGGCAGCTGCAGGTCCCAGGAGACAGCTGCACAGAGAGAACTCCGGAGACCCATAGAGAGTCCCCACTGAGCATTCAGCAGAGAATGGATCGGACCAGACCGTGGCATTCACACAAGGAAACTACCGGAGCCTGGGGAAAGAGCCCCTTGAAGGAACGGGCGTGCCAACTCCCACATCTCACACACATCAGGAACAGCTCCCACCAGCCGGAGTGGAGAAAGCTTGTAAGACACGGGGCATCCGGGCGGAGCACTCAGAAAGCTGCCGCCTCAGTAGCGGCAATTAGTCTAATTAGCCCTTGACTTAAGGCTGTTCTGGTCCTAACAGAGCTCATACAAGTCTTGAAAGGTCTAAACTGTTTGCAAGTGACTGAACGAGATCCCGGAATAAAAACTAAAGAACATTTGAAGAACAGGTAAAAATATCCATCACCCAAGAAGGTAAAATTCACAATGTCTGTCAGCCAAGTGGAAATTACCAAGAACACAGAGGAGCAGGAAAATACGACCCTTAATGAGGAGAGTTAGCAATCAACAGAAATAGAGCTAGGAGCAATACCGAGGATGGGATTAGTAAACAAGGACACGAAAACTGTCATTATGAGGCTTTTCCATATGTTCAAGAAGGGAGAGAAAAACACGAACATTTAAAATAGAGATATGAAAGACAGAAAAGGACTCAAATATAACTTCTAGAGATAGAAAAACAAACCTAGTTATTATCTCAGTGTCTGAGGTAACAACTAGACAGGATGGGATGAGCAGTTTTGACATTGTAGAAGAAAGCACCACTGAACTTGAAGAAATAGTAGGTTGGTGTGAAACCACAATTACTTTTGCAGCAACCTAATAGCAATAGAAAGTATTTAAAATGAGAGTCCAGACAGGCTGGGCATGGTGGCTCACGCCTGTAATCCCAGCACTTTGGGAGGCCGAGGCGAACAGATCACCTGAGGTCAGGAGTTCGAGACCAGCCTGGCCAACCTGGTGAAACGCTGTCTCTACTAAAAATATAAAAATTAGCTGGGCGTGGTGGAGCACACCTGTAATCCCAGCTACTCAGGAGGCTGAGGCAGGAGAATGCAATGTGCCTGCTCCCCTTTCACTTTCCACCATGATCAGAAGCTTCCTGAGCCCTCCCTAGAAGCTGAGCAGATGCCAGCATCATGCTTCCTGTAAAGCCTGTAGAACTGTGTGCCAATTTGATCTCTTTTCTTTATAAATTACCTAGTCTCAGGTATTCATTTTTTGTTTGTTTTTGAGAAAGAGTCTTGCTCTGTTGCCCAGGCTAGAGTGCAATGGTGCAATATCTGCTCAATGCAACATCCGCCTTCTGGGTTCAAGTGATTCTCCTGCCTCAGCCTCCTGCGCAGCTGGGATTACAGGAGTCTGCCACCATGCCTGGCTAATTTTTTTGTATTTTTAGTAGAGACAGGGTTTTTCCATGTTGGTCAGGCTGGTCTCGAATTCCTGACTTCAGGTAATCCACCTACCTCGGCCTACCAAAGTGTTGGGATTACAGGGGTGAGCCACAGTGCCAGGCCAGGTATTTCTTTATAGTGATACAAGAATGACCTAACACACAGTCAAAATAACTGTATAATATCAAAAAACTAATAATAATGTATTAGTATTCTCTAACACCTATTTTGTGTTCTGTTCTCCTGACGTCCCCACTGGAACCCAACCTGTGACCGTGTATTGCACCTGGCTGTTGCTTCCCTTGTCTCTTTTAATCAGTGGAGCTCTATGCACCGTTTCCCCGCTAGGTTTTTCCGGTGGCTTCCCTGACAGTGTCTCCTTGCTTGTCGCTGTGTGCCCTGTTTCTTCCATAGCTGGGAGGTCCTGCAGCCCAGCCCTCCAGATGCCTCCACCCTTCCCCATGGCCCAGGCTGTGCTGACAGACAGCTCAACGTCTCCTTGAAGGGCAAGTGGATGCTGGTGAGGAGCACCCCAGGGTGCAGAGGGAAAATTCTCTGTTCCCCAACCTGCTGAAATCAGGATTCTTCCGGATTTCAGAAGAAAAAAGGAAAGTGCTCACGTCGAACTTCCTCACCTACACCTTGGCTTCTGTACCAGGCTCCACTCTGTCCTCCCTGCTCCCTGGCTGGTCCCCTTCCAAAGCATCCTGTAGTTTGTTTAGCTCCATTGGACAAACTGTATTGAGTGCCCCCAGTGTGCCAGGCGTGGAGCTAGGAGACAGGGTTGCGAAGTTGTATAGGAATGAGTTCCAGGTCCCGGTCCAGCGGCCCACAGGCTAGTGGGGAAGGCCTGACTGTCATCAGGTAACGCTAACACAGTGCAGTGTACGGGTCTCCATATGGGGGGCAATGAGAACACCTAGGATGGATGCTTAGTCCAGTCTGGGGCCAAAACCTTTCCCAGAGGAGATGCCATCTGAGATTGCTTTGAGGGACAGATGAGTCTCATGCAGCCAGCCATAATGGAGGGAGGAAAGGGCATTTCCGGTGGAGGGAACAGCCCAGGTGCAGGTGTCGGGGAAGGGAGCAGCATGGGTCTCAGGGCTGTCCAAGCAGCTGTGGGTTCCCCCAGCCCACAGCGTGGCTCGGGAAGGGGCTGTGCCACGGAGGAGCAGATATGTTCCATTAAGGAACTGGGACTTGACTTTGTGGGTGACAGGGGCTCACTGGGAGGTGTCGAGAAGGGACCTGGCACAGTCAGGTCTGCATGTCAGGAGCTGATGTAAGTGGAGTGCCCCAGGGCGGGGGTGGTGAACGAAGGTAGGCACCCAGGCGGGAGCTAGTGCAGGGTTGGGGAGGGGGGCCCAGGCCTTGGCCCAGGTGGGGGCAGTGGGAGAGGAGGGGCAGAGATGGAAAGGCAGGTCTGAGGGCACCTGTGATTGACAGGTGTGGGATGGGGGAGGGAGAAAAGGCCCCTGCCAAGTTTCTGGCCTGGTTGCTATTGCCCAGTAACACAGGGAGGGGAAGCAGTTTAAAGAGGAAACACGGCAGGTGCTGGAGGATTCTGGGAAGTGTTGAGCTGCGGTGTCTGGAGTGCCCGGATCATGGTCCGCTCATCAGGAGTTGGTCCGACCCGGTGGCGATGCTAAGCAGCTGCTCTGGCATGCTCGTCCGAGCCCTGGGGAGACACGTGGGTGGTGGATGTGGTCTCAGTAGATCCACAGCAGCTTGCATGGTGAGAATGGATGGCACCACCCAGCTCATAGACAGAAAAGTGCAGTGAGGTGGCCGAAGGGCCAGAGAAGGGGGAGGAGAAACGAGGAGCATGTGGACAATGCCACGGAGGGTTCAAAGAACAAAAGAGAAACGTGTAGGGTTCCACACTTCTGGCCTGGAAGACAGAGCCGGGAAAGAGTGCCGCACACTGGGAGGCGGGCCGGACGTGGTGTCCCTTACCAGTGCAGCCTCGGTGGAGTAGGGGGAGGAGAGGAACAACACGGGGGGTCATCTTCCACATGTGGGTGAGGGACATTTGGACCCCAGGAGGCTGGAGGAGGGGGACGGGATAAAAATGACAGAGTCAAAACAATGGAATCGAATAGGTGAGGTCCGCATCACCTCTGCTTTCCAAGGCCTCACACACAAAGTTCAGTCTCCTGAGCTCACCACATCTCTGCGCTCCTCCCCAGTGCCGAGTTCAGAGGGCAGGAGAGATGGGGCAGGCCTAGGCCTTGGCCTCAGCTGCTGGAAAGTCGGACACACACAGCCTGGGCTTTGCTGCCACAGCAGAAAAGGCAAACTCCGAACATCTGCAGGTTTGCCAGCGAAGGAAGCTAAAGCTCAGAGAGGCAAACTTACAGCTGGTTACGGGCAGCTGGGATCCAGGACTGCGACATGAAGGTGCCACTCTTTCCATGTGGCTTTAAGGATTAGGCTCTCAGAGCGAAAAAATGTCGGTGGCTTTGACAGAAACAGGAAAGGGGGCGGCTACTGTGGGGATGGACGTGGCTCACTTTTAAAGATATCAAAGGCGCTGTTGGGGTTCAGGTGGCCACATCAGACAAGCAGTTAGAGCTTGAGATTTGGAGCCATCTAGCCTGTCTTCCCGGCCTTGGAGGGAAGTTCTAAAGAAAACACCTCTATAAATTTAGTCTTCAGGTCTCTGCATGTTTCTCAACACACATACACACACAGATACACATATTAGCACAAGATGTACATAGACGCACGGTGACACATGCATACACAGGGACTCACACACAGACACATGCACATATGTGCACATACATTGACAGGTTCTGACATACACACTTGACACACACACATACACAAGGTAACAGCAACAGCCTGTGGCTGTAGAAGTGCTTCCAAGGGCCTTTCTTTCTTGTCCTTGCCTGGAGTTTACACACTTGGAAAATGTCAGGCGTGGGAGGCCTTTGGTCTTAGGTTAGGGTAAAACTCCCGCCGCATATTTGGAGAACGTCCAGGCCCTGCTAGCCACTCGCAAAGCAGATAGCAGTGACCTTGCTGTCGAGGGAGGACGGCCCGCTGAGGCCTCCTCCCTGCTGCACCTGGGTCAGCTCTGATGTCAAAGACCCCCGTCCCAGCTGGGATTCCCAGCCTTCTTTGTGCGGGAAACACAAGGCCCGGCTCTCAGGGAGGAGGTGGGGGCAGCACTGCTCTGCAGGGCCAGCGGGAGGACAGCCCAGCTCTGCCGTAGGGGCTGCAGACAGAGGGGCTGACTCCAACCTACTTGCCTCTTCACGGGCCCAAAGGAGCTTCTCCAGGATGGTGACAGATTTTCCAAGACCCGTCCCAGGCTGGAGGGATCCCAGCTGCAATTTGATCGGTGTGCGTGTGTGTGTGTGTCCCCACAAGTTTAGCTGACCCTGACAGTCCTGGCGCTAGAGGGCTGTGGAGGTCATGTCATCCAACACAATCCCCTCTGCCATTGCCTTCGACAGGTCTTCCTGACCCATTCAGGGAGCTCACTCTGCCGGGGCAGCCTATGGATGGGGTCGCCTCTCCAGGTTTCTGCCTCGCTGTCGCTTCCACTTGCGGGCCATAATTGCACCTCTCGAGCCACTCAGGTGAAGACTAACCCTTCTTCCACATGCCGGCCTTTCAGATACGGGAAATGCTTTCAGATACGTGCATTCATACATCCAGCCGCACCTAGCTTCAAAGCCCTCCCCGGTCAGCCAGCTCCCTCCCTTTGGCCCCTATTTGCAAGTTAGGGAAAGTTCAAGGCAGATCTGGTGCCAGGCCTGCTGCTGGGAGCTGGGGACAGACACACGGCTTGCCACAAGTAGTTGGCCTAGTGGAGGAGGCAGACAACAGACCCTGGTCAGCGTGCTGAGCCTGGGGGAGGGGACTGCAAGCCGGCAGGAGGACAAGCAGGAGCTACTCAGTGGGGGAGCTGGGGCCTTAAGGTGCTCCAGACAGAGGGACAGGATGCACAAAGGCTGGGCTGAGCACCGTGTCCTGACCTGCAGGGGGTGCAGAATGTGTGGGTCTCAAGCGAGCCTACCAGGTATACGCCCAAAGGAAAATATACCTTCCTACCAAAAAGACACCTGCACTGTTTCCAGCCCCGCTCCCTCTGCCCCACGTGGAAGTGGGCGGCTGGTGTCTGGCGCTTGCCAGCAGGAACTCACATTCATGATTATGACGTACATTATCCCATGATATTCAGTTTTCTTAGACTCAAGGCCTCCCACCTGCACCGCTCTCCCCCTGAAAGCACGAGCCCTGGCTTAGAAGCTTTAAGGCTTGGCCTCTGGATTGATTTGTGACTTCCAACCTGAGTTCCAACTGCTTATAAAACAATAAATAATGCCCTTTTTCCCTCCAAAACGTGTGAAAAAAGGATTTTATATTTTGCAAAAGCTTTCCCTAGAAGTTGCTGCCTGGGACATTTTTCATTCCATCTTGAATGGGTAATGCTGCTAGCTGTGTGAAGCAGCGAGGCAGGTGGGACCACCTTTGCCCACCTTCTGGAATCCCCTGGGGGACCTCGGGCTGCCTCTTGGGGCTCACTGGGCAAACTCAGGGAAAGACACTGCCTGGCCCGCTCTCCTGAAGTACCTCCGCCTGGGCCCG
Source organism: Sapajus apella (assembly GCF_009761245.1). Lineage (NCBI taxonomy): Eukaryota > Metazoa > Chordata > Mammalia > Primates > Cebidae > Sapajus > Sapajus apella. Next base: position 388,324 of record NW_022437120.1, read on the forward strand.
CGCAGCCGCCAGCTGGCTTGACGCATGGTGGACCTGCTCTTTTCTGGGACCTCCAAAAGGCCACGTGAGTGTGATAGGAGTGTGTGTGTGAAGTGGGGGTCAGGTTATTAGGGGTGGAGGGAAAGGAGCTGTTTGATTAATGGGTGTCCTGTGAACCTGCACATTTGCCCAAGGCTGCATTCCTCGGCTTTCAAACCCAGGCAGTTTGATAAGCTGGGACCAAAGTCCTCTTTCCTCCCGGCAAGAAGAGCAAACAGGGCCACTCGCTAATCCCAGCCCTGGCCTCTGGGGCCGTCTCTCGGCAACCAGCTAGCCAAGTGGCCTTTCACAGGCTAATCAATGAGCATCCCTGGGACCTCTGGGAGGCCCAGCCAGCTTGCCTCAGTGGGGCAGAGGGAGGCCACGCTCATACAATCTGAAGGCCTGAGCTTAGCCAGCTCGGCCCTCCATGACCACAACACCTGCAGTCTCTCCTGCTCCTTCCTGCAATCATTCCCACTGGGCAGCTTATCTCGCCTTCTCTATTCCTCCAGTGCCCACCCAGAATGCGCTTCCCAACTTCCCAGCTTCGCAGCAGTCAGGCTCCTTACCTAGTCTCCCTCCCCCAGGAAGCTTTCCCTGACCGGCCTCCATGGGACACTCCCCCCTGCATCCCCACTGCCCCAGAGTCCTGATTATGGTTTGGCACCAGACACAGTGTTCCTGTGTGTTGGTTTGGTATCGTTAACTACATTGTAAGCACCTTGAGGGTAGGGCTGCAACTTTGGGATGGTCCCCAGTAGGGGGTACAATGGTAACTTTGAGAGGATAATATTGGCGAGGGGTGGGTTTTTAAAAATAGGGGACAAATTCAGGCGTAGAGGCAGAACAGCTCTGAGCCTGGGGACCTCAATCCCAGTAAGCTGTGGAGGGGAGGCTCTGGGAGATGAGACAGCCATGGAGTCAGGACCGGGGAAATGCTTATTTCTGGGGAGTTGCAGCAGGTCCCTCTGGGGCATGGGGGTGTCAGTCCCGCCTGTCTCCATGCCCTACTCTAGTCTCCGAGAACTGCTTCTCTCCCTGGCAGGGCCCAAGCGATGGAACTGCATCTGTGTCTGCACCACTGGCTCCTTATTCTTGACCACAGATAGTTTGGGTTGGGATGGCCCCTGGAGGGCCCTCCAGATTCTCTTCTCTGGAGACGGGCTTAGGACTGAGAGAGATGCATCTCCATTTATGGGTGTTTGCTTCTGAAAAGATGCAACTAGCTATGGGCTGACTGTCTGCCCGAGGAGCAGTGGGGGCCAGACCGTGAGACGGAAGGAGGAGGCAGAGGTGCGCAGAGGAGCTGAGACCAGGAGCTGGCAGCCCCGCTTGCAGATGCTTTTGCTTCATATATCATCTGAACCAACCCTCCCTGCCCTCCTGAGAGGTAGGTACTGTTAAGATTCTTTTTTATAGATGGGGAGAATTAGGCTTAGAGAAGTTAAGTAATTCACTGAAACACAGTCAGTAAGAAGCAGACTTGAACCCTGTCCTGCTGAGTTACAGATTCCAAGTGTAACCTTTCTCCTACCTTGGCTCCCAGCAGCTTTGTAGATCCAGGCTTTCGTCTGTCATGAGAACTTTCTCTATGTCTCACACTTCAGTTCCACCAGACACCAGAAGATCTGTGACAAGGTTTTACTTGCCTGCACCTCTGTCTGTCTGTCTGTCTATCTATCTATCTATTTATTCACCCACCCATCTATCTATTTATCTAATCTATTTATCCATCCATCCATCCATTTATCCATCCATCCACCTATCCATCCATCTATCATCTATCTATCCACCTATCCATTTATCCATCATCCATCCATCCATCCATTCATTTATCCATCTATCCATCCATCTATCATCCATTAATCCATCCATCCATCCATCCATCCATCCACGTCTATATCTATAGCTAGCTAGTGAGCAACAGTCACTTACTGAGCCCTGCTGTGCACAATACACTGCAACAGGTGCTGCGATGTTCTCAATCCTGCCTACCGGCTCAGATGATGAGGGATGCAGATGACTATTTGTCAAACTATGACAAACCAGTGTATCTATGAAAGTTCCCTTCTAGAAATTATTACAATTGCAAATTCCTTGACCCCTTCCCAGGGATTCTAATTCAGAACAGGAGAGCAGCTCAGGAATCCACTTTTCCAACAAGTTCTTCAAGGGAGCCTGAAGTAGGTGATCCACAGAGCACACCTTGTAAAACACTTGTCTGGAGAGTGTTGTCAAAGGGACAGAGGGTCAGTGAGACCCAAGACAGTCGGGGAGGCCACCTAGGGTCGAGGCCAGGCACTCTCACATCCCTAGCAGGGCCTGGAAAACCCTGGGAAAGAGTGGTGGGGTGAGGAGAGAGAGACCCAGGTCAGCGGGGGATCTGGACAAAGGCCCCAGGGTCTTCCTGTGGTGGTGAGGGGCGACCACCGGGGTGGAGGGCATCCTGTAGGAAACTAGGTGAGCAGGAAAAGGCCATGGTCAGCTTTTGCTCAGTAACCATGATGTCACAAAGCAACACCCAAAAAGTGCTCTGCCACCTAGCCTCTGTGGAATTGGGTGCCCTTCCACATGTATTTCTAGGGACTAAATGGACTTTTCATGGTGAAGAGGAAGGAACTTTTGTCTAATGCCTTGTTCAGGATTAATAATTTTTAAAAAACCCAGTGCAGTTAGGATTTCAGTGGGGATGAGAATAGTTGGAAACCCTGGAGCTCTTGGGCCGAACGAGGACTGATGGGTCATCGCCTCGTCACCATCATCATCGTTAATGATTATCAATGTCATCATCATTATCAATGATTATCAATGTCATCATCATCATCAGTAATGATCGATGTCATCATCATTTTCTGTGGCTCACATGCCACATGCTGTCCAGGCATGCTCTGTTACTTCCTCACAGTGGCGCCATGCTGCAGGTGGGAAGCCAGAAGCTCAGGAATGAGTGTCATCTGCTCTCAGGTTGCCTCTTGGCACAGCCTCCAAACCGCCCCAAGGGATAGAGGTTTATTTGCTTATTACCAAGGAGATCCCCCAGCTTCCTCACAGAACACTGGTCTGTTCAGCTCACCCCAGGACTCTCTAGGCCTGGATGTGATGCCAGGGGGTACCCAGTGTGAGGTCACCTATGTTTGGTTGGTTCTGGGGTCTCTTTTCCTGCAGAGCAGCCTCCACCCAGCGACGTCTCTGAATGAACCCCCCCTCACCCCGGCCAGCCCCTCATCTGCCTCCCCCAGCCTCCCTCACCATCTTCGGCAAAACCCTACCCCCTGCCTCGCCTCCCCGGCCTGCCCTGGGGGGGCCACTCTCTCCCACTCCTTCCTTATTAGTGGGCATGAAAAGAAAAGGAATTTCTTTTGCTGTTTATCCTCTGAACAGCCTCTGAAAGGAGTTGAAGGACACGCCATAAAGTGTGAAAAAAACAGGGCCTGAGCTTGCCAAGACGGCCCAAGTGGTTACTTTAATCATGTGGAACAGCCCCCTTTTCATGGAAAATTTTCTACTCCAACACCTGTGGCCATTAAAGGCGCCTTCGGCTCTTTGCTACCCTGGGTCCCAGGGGTCATTCTCCAGCTGAGGCTGGCTGCCAGCTCTGGTCATTACTCCTGTGACCCTCCCCTCTGCCTTCCTCAGCCCTGCCTTGCCCCAGGCCTGCTGGGTGCAGACATGCAGTCCTGCCTGGCTTCCCTCGCCTCTCTGCAGTTTCTGGAAAGAACACTTCAGCGAGACCAGGTTCCCCTCCTGCTGTACTGGTTGCTCTCTGAGGCTTCTTGGGACAGGTCTGTCTGTCCCTCTGCCACCTCTGACTCTCTGCTTCCTCCAGAGTCTTCCTTAGGGAGGCCCACGTCCCTGGCCCCTGGAGATGCTCCAGTACCTTCTGTCCCCCAGGTTGAAGTGCGCTGTGCCTCCTCTCAACTCAGAGACAGGGAAGTGCTGGAGAAACAGCCCCACCAGTCCTCTTGATCTGCTGTTCCTCTGCATGCCCAGTTTTCTTTTGCAGATTGCGAATGCTGATTTGGGTTTGCAATTGATCATCAATGTGCTTGGGATAGAGTACATCTCCCTCCCCGCCATTTATTGGTGAATAACGGATGCAGAGGGGTGAACAGAATTTGCTGAAGTTCCGCAGTGTCTGCCAAGATGGGGAAGGACTGCGACTAGACCGTGGAAGCCAGACCGCCCGCAGGACTTGCCCCAGCTTTCCCTCCCCATCTCCTCACTGCCCCATCGTCACCAAACCTTGCCTCCCCTACCACGCTGCAGACATAGCTCTTACTCAGGCCGCTGGGGACCTCAGTGTCTCTAAATCCTGTGACATATTCTCTCCTCATCTTGCCTTCTTGGCAGCATGGACAAGGTCCACCCAACCTTGCCTCCCCCACCATGCTGCAGACACAGCTCTTACTCAGGCAGCTGGTGACCACAGTGTTCCTGAATCCCGGAGACATTCTCTCCCCTCATCTTGCCTTCTAGGCAGCATCGGGCATTGAACATCGATGCTCAGGACACACTCTCCCTCTGCTTCTGTGTGTCCTTCTCATTTTCCTGACCATGCAGGCCTGTTCTCCTTTGCCAAAAGTCCTTTCTCCAGCAATTGAAAGCTGGCGTTTCTCCGGGCTCAGATCTGGGTTCTCTCCCCATTCTCAGCTTTCTTCCTTTGCAAGCTTGTCCTGACCCACTGCTTCTGCCACCACCACCCACGTGTCTCCAGCCCTGAGCTCTCCTGTGTGCTCTGTCCGCCTCCTTTCTGATGTCATTCAGATGCCACAAAGACGCCTCAAACATAATAGCCTAGAACTGAATCCGTGATCTTCCTCAAGACTCCAGTGTTACGGAACTCCACAGGGCAGCACGGAGCAAAGTGGGGCCCTGCTCTTCACCCCAAACCTGGTCCCCTTGGTACTTCTGAACCCACTGAATAGGACCAACCAAACAAGGCTGCAGGCTGGAAATCTCAGAGTCATTCTCAATGCCTCCTTCTGCCTCTGTCTCCCTGCCAGATCCAGTCGGTCCCCTGGTCCCCCATCCTGTGCGAGCTGCCATCACCTCCACACTCCAGCGTTACCACGTGATATAGCAGGTAGTGAAAGTGGAAATGGGACCAGGAACAGATGGAGGCTGACGACTGAGATGGTGACTTTCTAGCTCCCAATCTAGAATTTGTACTGTATCCCTGCAGGAAAGTGTCTATGAAATCACATCAAGTTAAGAAAATAAACGTGGTAGCAAGTGCATCCTTACCCCAGCCATGTGACACAGACTATGCCACATTGCTGGGTACAGAAGGTGGCATCCAGCCATGGAAGGAGTTGACCTTTTGTCTCCAGAGCTTTGTTTTTCTGTAAGGCCATTTAAATGCAGGAGCCATTCAAAATATTGAAACCCATACCTAAGTCAAGGGGAAAATAGCAGACACTTTCAAAATAACGCGATTCCCCCTGATATTATTCAAGTGTGAAGCTGATAGTAACCAGTGGGTGGGCCATACAGCTCATCTATTTGTAAAATGCCTACAGTGCCCAGCATAATGCATAGCACACAGCAGCTTCCTATAAGTATGTTTAATAGGGTGAATGTGTGCCTTCTAAAATATATGAGACTCATTGGTCAAGTGCTGGACATATCAAGCATGACTCAAAGTCAATCAGAAGAGGCACTAAAGGTGACCCAATCTCTAAGTTTCTCTTTGGCCCAGACTTCTCTTCTCTCTGCTAATTTAGTTCTTGCTAAAAACAATACTTTTGCTAATGACCTAGGAAGGAGTGGGCAGAGCTGGGCAGCTACAGAGGTGAGAACAGTGGAAGGGGAGCTGTCTACAGCCATGTCGCTGGTACCTTTGCCCTCCATCTGGGCATCCCAAGGTTCAGGGTGAGCTTACTAAAAAGCTTAGGGTCCCACTCCAAGCAGGAAATGGAACTGGAACCCTCTTGGCTCCATTTTGCAGAAAAGTAAAGCAAGACTTAAAGAGAAGAGGTGGCCAGGTGTGGTGGCCCAAGTCTATAATCCCAGCACTTTAGGAGGTCAAGGAGGGCAGATCACCTGAGGTCAGGAGTTCAAGACCAGTCTGGCCAACATGGTGAAACTCCCATCTCTACTAAAAATACAACAATCAGCCAGGTGTGGTGGCACACACCTGTAATCCCGGCTACTCAGGAGGCTGAGGCATGAGAATCACTTGAACCTGGGAGGTGGAAGTTGCAGTGAGTCAAGATCATGCCACTGCACTCCAGCCTGGGTGAGAGTGAAACTTCATCTCAAAAAAGAAAAGAAAAGAAAAAGGAAGAGGTGGTTTGCAAAAGATACCTAGGGAGTCAGCAGTGAAGCCAGCACTGGAGACCTGGTCTCTAGATTCCTCCCGCAAGGATCATTGCTCTATAACAACCTGTCTCCTGGGATGGCAAGGGTGAATCTCCCCAATAACAGAGCCCCTCCTGCAATAAAAACTGCATTAACTCACCAAAACAATATTTAAACAGCAGAACAGAGTTGGAGGATTCACACTTCCCAGTTTTGAAACCTAGTCCAAACCTGCTGTCATTACAACACTGCGGCACTGGTATAAGGATAAGCATATAGACCAGTGGAACAGAACTAAACCAGAATCAGCCAGACATACACCCATACACCCATGGCCAATTGATTCTCAACGAAGCAGAGTCATAAAACACACGTGCTGCGTAAATAGAAGTTACGAACTGGTTGAACCTCAGAGGCTGGCCTAGCTGGCTGAGAATTTCCTCCTAACCAGATACATCCCTGTCTCCAAGCAGCATTGCTCTTCTCCACCCAGCTGTGCCACATTCCTGCTGGGGTCACAGGGTGGGGTGTGGTGGGATGAGAAGGAGGCTGACCCAGGACACTGAGCCTCTGGGACTGCAGACAAAGTGCCTGTTGGCTGGCAGAGGACAGTTAGACGGACGGGGCTGAAAGGCTGCAGCCTTTGGTTAGGAGGCCCTGAGAACAAAGCCTGGGTCCAAATTAGATGTGAGGAACATCACCACTCAGGTCCCTCGTGGGGCTCAGGCACTGGCAGAATTAATAGGAGTGTCTGATGATGGAGGCAGGAAGTAGGTGGCACTGGATGGTGGCTCTGACATGTGCTGGGTGTGCATGGAAGGATGGACTTGAGAGCAAACAGCATCATGGGTGCCCAGAAGAACCTTGGAAAGTCACGTCCATGCATCCAGCTAGCTTGAGTAGACAGGGCTGGTGCCTCACTCTAAACCACCAGCCACGTAACCACCAAGCTCACCCGATTATTCTTCTGCACTGAGTCCCAAGGTTGGCCCTTCTGATCCCTCCCTCCTTTGAAACTGTGTTTTTAGGGCCCACTGGATCCTACTATAGGCATCTGAGTTCATATCTAAATCTCCTGCTGACTCTAAGCCCCTTTTGGCCGGGATGAGTCTGACTTATCATTGTTTTCTGCCGCTAAGACTGGTACAGTGCCTTATTCCGAGAAGGTGCTCATGAGTTGTCCGTTGCATGCATGACCCTAGGGGGCATGTTTTGTCCGCCAATAAGCTTTCACTGGGGGAAACATTCCAACCTCACGCGGTTCCAATGGGGCACTGAGCACGGAGGCCTTAGGGATGGCCTCCGGTCTGGACTGGTTGAGTTCCAGTTGTTTATCCCTCCCCCTCACCTTGGCCCCCAATTCATAGTGATTGGTTCAGATGTGGGCAGGTGACCCAAGCAGAGCCAATCAGAATCCTCCCACAAGATTTGGCTCATGGACTCCAGAAAAGCCAGCCTGCCTTTTAGATCTTGAGCTGTGAAGACATGGCCCAGAGGCTGCCATGGTCCTATTTCTTATGTTCCTGAGCCTTTTATGAGAATCAAGGTAGTCACATAAGGTAAGCAAGGGCTGGCTATGCAGAAGGAAGCAGACACTTGATGCTGTTGGACATTTCCGCCTTGCCCAGAGTCCTTATAGCCTGGACTGTGGAGTTTCAGGACCAGGGATTTTTCCCTTTTCCCACTTAGGTTGGCTTGAATTAGGTTTTTGATCCTCATGCCCAAGAGTCTTGGGTCATCAGTGAGAGCACCCTACTTTGAACCCCACCTGGCAGTACAGGAAATCTCTGGCAAATCTTGGGTAGAACAGGAAAAACTTGGTGCCATGCAGTTCCTGTGGTCTGCCATAATCTCAGGTTAATTAAAAAACAGGGCACCTAGGGGAAGCCAAGAAATGCTTAGGAGCTTGTAGTCAACCATAAGCAAAATGGTTGGAGAACAGTGGTGGAAATAGCCTCAGCCGTTGGCTGTGAGGGGGTGGCAGGGCAGAGATGGGGAGCACGGGAAGGCAGAAAGGGGCGGGGAGACAGCCTTGACAGGCATGGAAAGTCTGGCAGGATGCCAGGATCTACTCCATCTCTCCCCCCACCTCTATCCATCTGCTTTGTTTGCCAGGCTCTATGCCACCTGCCAAGGTTATCATAGTGAAGACAAAAACATTGCCCCAGCCCTCCTAGCGTTCAGGTCTAGGAGAGAAGTTAGATATTGAAGAAGTAATCACAGAAGAGAAAGTTTGTGGCAGTGTGGAGCAGATAACAGGGGCACCTCACCCAGTCAGGGCATTGAGTGAGGCTTTGCTGAAGAAGTGATATTTAAATTCATGTAGATATGAATGTTTGAAAGTAGGAACTATGTTTTAATCTGTCTCCTGTAAGAAGAAGTGAGGAGGCCAGACGCGGTGGCTCACACCTGCAATTTTAGCACTTTGGGAGGCCAAAGAGGGTGGATTGCTTGAGGTCAAGAGTTTGAGACCAGCCTGTCCAACATAATGAAACCTCATCTCTACTAAAAATACAAAAATTAGTTGGGGGTGGTGGTGCGCACCTGCAGTCCTAGCTACTTGGGAGGCTGAGGCAGGAGAATTGCTTGAACCTGGGGAAGTGGAGGTTGCAGTGAGCTGAGATCATGCCACCCACCGCACTCCAGCCTGGGTGACACAGTGCGATTCCATCTTAAAAAACAAAAAACGAAAAGAGAGAGGTTTTTTTTGTTGTTTTTTTTTTTTGAGATGGAGTTTCACTCATGTTACCCAGGCTGGAGTGCAATGGTGCGATCTCGGCTCACCAGAACCTCCGCCTCCTGGGTTCAGGCAATTCTCCTGCCTCAGCCTCCTGAGTAGCTGGGATTACAGGCACGCACCACCATGCCCAGCTAATTTTTTGTATTTTTGGTAGAGACGGGGTTTCACCATGTTGACCAGGATGGTCTCGATCTCTTGACCTCGTGATCCACCCGCCTCGGCCTCCC
>NW_022437120.1:397711-449574 GCF_009761245.1 Sapajus apella
GGATTACAGGCACGCGGCACCATGCCCAGCTAATTTTTTGTATTTTTGGTAGAGACGGGGTTTCACCATGTTGACCAGGATGGTCTCGATCTCTTGACCTCGTGATCCACCCGCCTCGGCCTCCCAAAGTGCTGGGAGTTTTTAACGTCTAGGTGTGAAGGTGTAGGCTATATGACAGTTAAACATATAAAAGTGAGGACCCTCTGGCTTTAATTTACAGGTTTATTTATGTAAAAACTCTCCTCTATTTCTTCATTTAAAGAGACATGAATAAAGTATCAAGGGCTCTCAGTGATGCAGTTCCGGAGAGAGGCATTGGCCCTACTGGGATCTGTCAATGGGTGAAGAAGGAGAAACAGAGGAAGGGATAGAAGTGACACACAGAGAGACCGAAGGTAAAAAACAATGGGAGAAGCGGGAAAACTTTTTTAAAAGCTGTAATTAATACACTTTGAATGCTAAAATATTGCCTTAATGAAATGAGACTAGGGAATTATGAAAAAAACAATGAGCAGAGAACAAAAAAGAGCTCTTGGAAATAAAAATAAAGCAGAAAAAAAGGATTTTACAGGACAGTGTGAAGATCAAGAAGTCTCTTCAAAAGTAGAACAAGAAGACAAATTATAGAAAATAGATAAACGATGAAACATTTAGAGTATCAATTTAGGATGTCTAATATCCAATTAATAGAATTTCTAGAAATGGGATAAAGAAGAGATGGGGAAAGACAGAAATTAGCTAAGAAATAATAAATGGATTTTTTTCCTAAAATTGAGGGAGATAAGCTTCCAGACTGACAGAACCTACTGATTGTCCGGGACACATAGTAAATAATATGGGAAAGACACATAGTAAATAACATTGACGTGAAATTTTTCAACAACAGGGATAAAGAGAAGCTCCTTAGAGCTCCCCATGAAAAAATAAGACAGGTCGCATACAAAGCTTCAGGAATCAGATGGTGTCAGACTTCCCAGTAATAGATGGTAAGCTAGAAGACAAGGGAACAGTCCTTTAAAAACACTGAGAAAAAATAATTTCCAACCCAGAATTCAGTACCTTACCAAATAAAAAGTGTACCCTTTCTCAGGAAGGCAGTAAAGGAGATGTTCCAGCGAGACAAAGGAGTAAATTTAAAAAGTAGAGGACACAAGCTACAGGAAACAGGCTTACAGAAAGCTTTAGCCTCAAAATAATCACCAGTTGGTACTTCACTCAAATATCATCATGACCATGGAAGGGTGGGGGAGAAACTCAAGAGGATGCAGTGTAACATTGCTACGTTCTCTTTTGCCATTCAAAGAAGCCACAAGACGACGTCTAAAATTGCTAAGTGATGACGTAGCCACATAAGCAAATTATTCAGAAATATACAGGCAAATACCAGGAGCAGCAGGGAACTATGCTGGTTTTGTTGCCTCTGGTGAACAGAGCTGGGCAGAGAAGGGGCTGGGAGGAGAGCTGGGAGGCGGTAGGCAGGAAACCAGTTTCTGGTTGTTGCTGTTACATATTCTTTTAATATGAATTGATTTAAAATACAAAAACTATGCGCACATATTACTTTGATAAAAATTTTAAAAAACATTTCTGTGAAAATCAATGAACGAAGTACACCTGTGAGCCATTACTATTACAGTCACACAAGTATTGTCATCGTCCAAGTGGCATGGACAGAGGGCTGGGCCACATTGAATCCCCCCTAGTCCCACACCATCCCCCAACTCCCACCTCTGCACCCTGCCCATCCCACTCACTGCATCTGGAGGCTCAGCTCCTGTCCCCACCCTCCCTGGCACTCAGCCAGTGCGGGACCTGGCAGGACCACCCCTCCCCCGCCCTGTTCTGGCTGCTGGAATCCCTGTCGCCCTGGGACTCAGCTGACAGCGGACGGACAATGGTATTTCCCATCAGCCTGGGTATCAGGAGCCGGCCTTATCCAGTGGTGTTTTTCTATTAGTCTAACACCCCATTGTCCACTCCTTATCACTAAAACGTTGATGTCATGCCTGGCTTGGAAGTGGTTTCTGCTGCTCAGCTCTGGGACAGCTTCACTTTAATTGGGGGTGGGGGAGGAGGAGGGGTGGAGAAGTCCATTTATCAGAATTCTCGTGAGAGTTCACCCCATTCCTCCTTTCAGTTGGGGCCACGAAAGGTGCCAAGTGGGTGGGTGGGTTCCTAGCTGCAATTCCAGCCCTTTTTCTCTTCCCTGAGTAGGTGCCCTGGGTCTCAGCCCCACTGGCCGCCCTCAGGGCTGAAATATCAAGGCGGCTTTGAGGACTGGGGGACACTTTTATCCCACCATGCTTTGGGCTGGGGATTTTGGGGACCTGCTTTATCCTTTTGGTAGATGGGCAGCTCTGGGTGGGTAGGGCATGACTTTTCTGAATCTTCTGCAGCTCTGATGGCTCCACCAGAGACTGCTCTTAGTAGGAGCTCCATAGATATGCGAGGGGCTAAAGCGCATGGCAGCTGGCCGGATGGTCCAGTCCGAGAACAGAGAGAACATGTGACATAGGCTTGTCTTCATCTCCATTTCCCTAACCCCACCGCATCGCGTCAGCTCCTGAGGGAAGTCTTAGAAATGCACCGTGTCCTTCTGTTCTCCTCTGGGTCTGTCTGTTCACAGTGGAGGTCTGTGCACAGGGAGACAGCATGCATGCGTGATGCACGTGCACGTGCGGATGTGTGTGTTAGGGGTGCAGTTGGTGCACAGGCCCCCCAGGGAATCGGGTTAAGAGAGAACGCAGTGCACTCTGGAGTGGGGTGGGCTCGGCTGTGGTTTGCTCAGGTAAATTGCTTCACTTTTCCAAGACCCAGCCTCCCTATCTGTTAAACAGGTACCGCAGGGCAGCTTCCAAGGAGCTCACAGTGAGGGCTGAAATGAAATGATTGAGGGGCTTAGCATGGTGCCTGGCACATAGTAGGTGTGCAGGAAATGGCAGCTATTATTGGTATAGCTTTCTGTGGGATTTCACTAAAAGCCTAGTTTGGGAACTGGCAGTCAGGGCAGAGTAAAAATTCGTTTTGAGGCCATTCTCCTGGCACTCTTCCTTGGAGAGCTAGGGCAGGGAGGCTGAGGTCCCCCACTGGCTGGGCCAGCCTGTGTGGAAACAGCAAGCTTGCTGGGCCTCAAGTTCTTGCCTCGACTTTAAAAAGCAGGTAAGTGCATACCGTAAGCATGTGGAGGCTGCGGCAGCTGTTCTCTGTGGAGTCAACATGTAGAGACCGTGACTATATTCTGGAGTGCTCCTGATGGAATGCAATTTGGGACACAGATGGCAGGCTTGATGTGAAGGTGCATTTGGCCTGTGCAAGGTGGCCACACCACGTTCATCTAATTTAGCATACACACAAACTCTGCGAGCAGGTTCTGTTCTCTGCAAGAGCGCAAGAGGGTCAAAACCAGTCTGATGACTCACAGAATGTGGCCGTGCTTGCAAGCCACCAAGCCTCCAGCCCCCACGGCTTACAGAGAAAACGCTTACACTGCTGTGGAAGCCACCCTAGAGTAAGGACCCGCACAGCCCCTGAGGGGCCGGGGCCACATGGGAATTCCACTCCTTTGGTTCTCACCAGACCCTGTGAAACACACAGGGAGGAACCGTCATGTCTGTGCTATGGCTGGGAAGCTATAGGGACTCAGAGAGCTAGAACGCAAGCCTAGGTCTTCAGAGTCCAAATCCAGGCCTTTTCCATGGCTTCAAGTGACAGCAGATAAAGCACTTGACTGTCTCTGAAACACACATTCCTGGGAAGAAAAGAGGCCTCAATGCGAGAGCAGGATCTGCTGCTTTGTCACAGTGTTTACTGTGTGATCTTCATTCCTCAGGGTCTTGCCAGGCTCTTGTGAGCACTGCAGTCCCTGGGGATCTTGGCCCACAGCCCAGGACTAAGGTGGCCGGAAGTCCAGGACAGGGGTGCACTACCTTGTCCCCGGATCTAGGCAGCATGAGATCCACCTTCTCCTTCCTGATAGGACTCTTTTGGAAATTCCAAAGGTTAAAATTGGGAAAGGGAAGAAGGCAGGAATACTGTGTGGCCTGGATAGAAAGAGAGAGTGCTTTTCAGAGCATTAAGCAAAGTCAATTCTCTTACCCTAAGGGACTCGAAGGGATTCCAAAGGTCTCAACTCTCTGCTCCGTGGATGGGGTAAAATCCCACCAACGAGCCTTCAATCCGTCCTAATTTAACGTACAAATATTTCTGGCAGGCCAACGCACAAATTCATGAACACTTTAGCATGAATGAGCAACTCAAACACACCCTTCTGAGAGCACCAGGCACAGACCAGAGGGGCAGAGGGTAGAACACACGAGCCCCACGAGGAAGAGGGCTTGGAAACAGAAAACGCTCTTGACAGTTTTCCAGATCTGCCTTTTTTTTTTAAGGTTGGGATTGTCTCTCCTGTCAAGTTTATGTCTAGAACACACGTTCCATCAGTTGGATCCTTGGGTTTAAGGTGGCATTCCCAGGGTGCCCCTTTGCTTAACCAAGCACTTATACTCTGTAAGCTTCAATGATCTCAGTGTCTGATTTCCAGAGTGTCAGAGGGCCTGGCTCGGTTTCCTGGAAAATTCTTCCATACATGAAGTGCCCTCCCCCTTCCCAGAACAAACAACTTTGTTTAGCATTATCAGAGCTGCTTGGCTTTACAAATCCCACACAATGCCCAGCTCATCTTTTTAATTGTCCCCTTTCTCCTTCCTCCCGCCCTCTATCCTGTCTTTTACCTTTCTCTCCTTTCTCCTTCGGGATTTGCTATTTTGTTTGTGAAATAATGACTCACTCCAGTCATCAACAACCTAGACCTAGAGGTCACTGATGTACTCTAACGTGGCTGTTCACCTCAGTCCGCACCTCCTTCCCACTTTCAATCTTTCCCCAAACCCTTACTAGCATTTGCTATGCTGTGTGATAATTATTTGTTCATTTCTTGCCTCTGCCAGCAGGTCTAAGCCCCAAGGGCAGGGACCGTCTCTCTTGTTCCCACTGTATTCCGAGCCTTGGCATGGTGGCCAGCACACAGAGGTGTTGAGTAATACAGGGTGAGTGAAAAAATATGCGGCTAAAGACCAGTGTGTCCTGCAAAGACCAGTGATTCTGGGGAGGATGGACTGTGCCCTGAGTTTTCCAGGCAGACCTCAAGGAGGAGAAACGATAGGGTTTGAATCCAAGCCGAGAGGCTGCCCTGGACACAGAAAACAGGGTTTGCCTTTTTCATGCTTCAGCCTCCGAGATCAGGAGCCAGAGAGATGTTGGAGGCTTTTAAGAGAAGAGCAGGAGCTGAGGCTCAGGAAGAAAAACCACCTGCCAGGGTTGGGTGGGACACGGAAGAGGGGAGTCGCCCACAGGCTGTCTGTCTCTGAAGCCCTGCTCAGCGCCTGCCAGGGTCTGTGAGGGAGCGGTGGGTGGGTGCACCATCCTCCTGCATGACCAGGGCAGAGTCTGGCATCTGGGTCTTGGGCAGGCAGGCAACAGCAGGCGGCATCTCCGGAGGGAAGGTAGCGATGGGAACAGCACGCCCCCAGCTGAGAACCTCACGACAAACCCGCTCTTCATGCGGGAGCCGTGGGCTTCGCAACTGCCCTCCCCCAGAGCCAGAGGAGGCCCTGGTCCCCGGGAGGCAGCTGTCCAAGCCTGAGGCTGCTGCCTCCATCACAGGGGCTGGAGCTGAGACCCCCAGGCTGCCCTGGGTGGCAAGGAGGAGCCCAGCCTCTGCATGAAGCCGCTTTCAGGGAAGGGAGGGAAATGGCATTCACCGTGCAGCAGCAGCTCCGTTCACACCACAAACACACACGGAGGAAACCCAGTGTCTGACACCCGCCCTCTACAGCCCCGTCCTTCCGTGGAGGAAGGGACACTCCAGCTGGTTAGGAGCTCGCTGGAGAAAGTGGGACGTGCCAGGCTGCTCTCAGGCCCCAGCCTCGCATCCTGGTTCCAGACCCGAGGCTCTGGCGGGCCCTGGGCGGCTCTCGGGCCAGCGGCTCTCCCCTTGCCTAGCACTTCCTCTGTGCTTCCTCAGCGTCTTCCTCGTCCCTCCGGCTCCCCTCCCTGGCTCCGGGGGTCTGCCGCTGTCCACGGCCTCCCCTTTATCTTGTCTCCCCGTTTCCACGGCTATCAGTCATTATCTGGTGTGATCCACCCTGGCCGGGGCACAGGAAGCCGGCCTGCGAGGCTCCTCTCTCTATTCTCCATTCTTTTCCTTCTCCAGGGACAAAAGCAAAAACAGGCTGTTAACAGATCCCGCTTCCCTTGGCTCCCTGACTCCCATTTCCCATCCTCCGGAGCCCAGGGCCCGGGCCGTGACTTCCTCCTGGCCTGTCTGTCTGTGTGGGAGCCCAGCCGGCACCCACAGGCCCGGGGCTGTCTCCTTGGCCGAGCCGAAGCCGCCTGCTCCCTCTTATCCTCTGCGAGATCAGCCCCACCGTCTGGCTGTCTGAGCCGGCTGGTTGGCGGGTGCTCTGGCCTTCCTCATTAGCGAGGTCTCCACAGCCCTTCCTCTCCAGGCCAGGCTGTGGCTCCCATGATAGCTACTGGAGGGTTTTGTGGTCAGAGAGTATCATGCATCCATTTATGATTTCACCGTTCACTCAGGCGTTCCCTCAGCACTTTCTATGCTGCTGCTGGAGCCCAGGGTTGAGAAAAATACGACCTCTGATCCCAAACCGCATGTCCTCTGTGGGGAGTGTGGAGGTTGCCGGGCGGGACCAAAACGCTCTTATGCACGGTGGAAGTTGCTACGTACAAAGAGACAGGGAAGCAAGTGCTGTGAGGTGCAGAAGAGGCAGAGACCATGCCCACAAACAGAGCTTGTGGTTCTCAGCCCTTCTCCCCATCAGCCTCTGGGCTGGGCACTGCACATTGCTATCTCATTGAATCCTAGAGGTAAGCCGTGCAGTAGGTTCATAGGTACCACCGATCATTAGCCCCCATTTACAGATGAAGAGACTGAGGCTTAGAGAAGTTCACTGACAGATAGTGAGTGCAGTGCCTGGATTCAGAGCCACAGCCCCCAAGTGCCTTGAAGCCCCAGTTCAAATGTTGCCCTCCTACCTTCGCCCACTCTCCCAGCCCCTGGGGCTGCAGAGCACGCTGGTCAGAGCGGGGAAGGGGGGTGGTGGGTGGGGCTCTGGCTCAAGGTCCTTCCTCATATTGCATCTCAGTTTTCCTCATCTGTAAAGGGGTGAGAGCAGTACCTGTCTCCTAGGTTTGTTGTGGATTTTAAAGGAGCAAGGCCTGTAGTGTGCTCAGCACAGTGGCTGGCACAGAATACATGCTCCATGAACGTTAGCCACGGTGATTTCTACAGTGATTGCCACTACTACGGGAAGGTTAGCGGAGAGGTGCTTTACAGGAGAGTGGCATGGGAAGCCGATGGGGAGGCTGATGCGCCTCTTGCCTCAGTTTTCGCTTTCCTAGTGCATGTATCCTCTCGGGCTGGGAGGCTCCGAGCTGTGCACAGCCCAGATGTGCTCTGCCTTTTCTGTCTCAGCGTCAGCCTGAGTCCTCCACAATGCTCACGGTCTGTTAGTTTCAAAATCATCTGGACCCTTAAGAGGCCTAAGAGTCCCTTCTTTTGTGATCATTCAGCTTTATTTTTTAAAATTAAACTTGTAACAAAATATACTGAACATAGTTACAAGGATAACTTTTTTTTTCTTTTTTGAGACAAGGTCTCACTCTGTCTCCAGGGTTGGAGTGCGGTGGTGTGATCTCGGCTCACTGCAACCTCTGCTTCCCAGGCTCAAGCAATTCTCTTGCCTCAGCCTCCCGAGTAGCTGGGATTACAGGTGCCCGCCACTATGCTCAGGTAATTTTTTGTATTTTTAATAGAGATGGGGTTTCACCACGCTGGCCAGGCTGGTCTCAAAATCCTGACCTCGTGATTCGCCCCCCTCGGCCTCCCAAAGTGCTGGGATTATAGACATCAGCCACCATGCCCAGCTCATTGTAATTATTTTTAAGTGTACAGTTCAGTGGCATTAAGAATACCCACACCTTGTGCATCCATCACCACCGTCTCCAGAATTTTTTTCAATATCCTTGACTAAAACTCCAGGCTCATTAAACATGAAGTCCCATTTCTCCTTCCTCGCAGCCCCTGGTAACCCCCACTCTGCTTTCCATCTCTATGTATTTGACTCCTCTGGGTGCCCCATATAAGCAAAATCATATGGTGTTTGTTTTTTTTGTGACTGGCTTATTTCACTTAGCATGATGTCCTCAAGGTTCACCTGTGTTGTCACATGTGGCAGAATGTCCTTTTTGAAGCTCAGTAATAATCCACTTGATGGATGAACCACATTATGTTTATCCATTCATCTGTCGGTGGCCACCTGGGTTCCTTCCACCTTTTGGCTATTGAGAATAATGCCATATATATATATATATGTATATATCTATACAGAACATACATATATATATCTACACTATGTGTGTGTGTGTGTGTGTGTGTGTGTGTGTGTGTGTGTGTATATATATATATCCCAGAATGTACCCAAGAGATGTACTTCAATGTCCACAACTGTAATTGCTGGATCAAATGGCAATCTATCTTTAGTTTTTAAAATTGTCTTTTTTCATTTGTACATATTTGTACATATTTATGCGATACATAT
Organism: Sapajus apella; assembly: GCF_009761245.1. NCBI lineage: Eukaryota > Metazoa > Chordata > Mammalia > Primates > Cebidae > Sapajus > Sapajus apella. The sequence continues at coordinate 406,330 of NW_022437120.1, forward strand.
GATATTTTGTTACATGCATAGAAGGTGAAACAATTAAGTCAGGGTGTTTAGGATATCCATCACCTTTAGTATTTATCATTTCTATGTGTTAGGAACATTTCGAGTCCTTTCTTTTAGCGATTTTGGAATATACAATACACTGTGTTAACTGTAGTTATCCTACTGTGCTATCAGACATGAGGTCTTATTCCTTGTATCTAACTGAACGTGTGTACCCATTAACCAGCCTCTGTTTATCACTCGTGTCCCACATACCTTTCCCAGCCTCTCTACCTCCAAGAGATCAACATTTTTATCTCCCACATTTGAGTGAGATCATGCGATATTTGTCTTTCTCTGCCTGGCTTATGTCACTTAACGTAATGATCCCTAGTTCCATTCATGTTGCTGCAAATGACATGATTTCATTCTTTTTAAGGACCATGTAATATTTCATTATATATACATATATATATCAATGACATTCGTGTGTGTATATGTATCTATAAGAACATGTTCTTTATCTATTCATCTGTTGGTGGATACAGGTTGACTTCATATCTTTGCTCTTGTGACTCGTGCTACCATAAACACGGGAATGCAGGTCTTTTATGCTAATACTAATTTCTTTTCATTGAATAAAAACTCAGTAGAGGGACTGCTGGATCATATAGTAGTTCTATTTTAGTTTTTTGAAAACTCTCCATACTTGTTTTCCATAGGGGCTGTACTAATTTACGTTCCCACCAACAGTGTATGAGAGTTCCTTTTCTCCATATCTTCTCCAGCATCTGTTATTTTTGTCTTTTTAGTGAGTGCCATTCTGAGGTAATATGATATTTCATTGTGGTGTTGATGGGCATTTTTTCATATGCCTGTTGATCATATGTTTGTCTTCTTTTGAGAAACAGTTATTCAAGTCCTTTGTTCACTTTTTTTTTTTTTTTTTTTTTGAGACGGAGTTTCGCTCTTGTTACCCAGGCTGGAGTGCAATGGCGCGATCTCGGCTCACCGCAACCTCCGCCTCCTGGGTTCAGGCAATTCTCCTGCCTCAGCCTCCTGAGTAGCTGGGATTACAGGCATGCACCACCATGCCCAGCTAATTTTTCGTAGTTTTAGTAGAGACGGGGTTTCACCATGTTGACCAGGATGGTCTTGATCTCTTGACCTCGGGATCCACCCGCCTCGGCCTCCCAAAGTGCTGGGATTACAGGCTTGAGCCACCGCGCCCGGCCCTTTGTTCACTTTTAATGGGATTCTTTGATTTTTTTTTCTTTTTACTGTTGAGTTCCTTATATATTTTGCGTATTAGTCCCTTACTGAATGAAGACTTTGCAAATATTTTCTCCTATTCAACAGGGTTTCTCTTTACTCTGTTTATTGTTTCCTTTGCTGCACAGAAGCTTTTTAGTTTAATATAGTCTCTATTTTGGTCTTTGTTGCCTGTGCTTTTGAGGTCTTAGCCAGAAAGTCTTTGCTTTGACCAATATCCTGAAGTGTTTCCCCTACGTTTTCTGCTACTTTTATAGTTTTGGGTCTTACTTTTAAATCTTTAATCCATCTTCAGTGGCTTTAAGAGATAGGACTGCAGTTTCATTCTTCTGCATATGGATGTCCAGTTTTCCCAGGAACGTTCATTAGAGAGAGTGTTCTTTCCCCAGTGTATGTTCTTGGCGCTTTTGTCAAAAATCAGTTGGCTATAAATAAGTGGATTTATTTCTGGATTCTTTATTATGTTCCATTGGTCTATGTGCTTGTTTTTACATCAATACCATAGTGTTTTGATTACTATATTCTTGTAATATATTTTTAAGTCAGACAGTGTGATGCCTCTAGCTTTGTTCTTTTTGCTCAGGATTCCCTTGTGCTCTCTTTTGGTGCCATATGAATTTTAGGATTTCTTTCCATTGCTGCAAAAAGTGACATTGGTATTTTGACAGGGATTGCACTGAATCTGTAGATTGCTTTGGGTAGTATGGTAATCGTAACAATATTAATTCATCTGACTCATGAGCATGGGCTGTCTTTCCATTTGCTGTGTCCCCTTTGATTTCTTTCACCAGTGTTTTATAGTTTTCCTTGTAGAGACTTTTCACTTCTTTGGTTAAGTTTATTCCTCGGCTTTTCCTTTTTGGTAGCTATTGTAAATGGAATTGCCTTCTTGATTTCTTTTTCGGATTGTTTGCTGTTGGCTTATTAAAATGCTACTGATTTTTGTGTGTTGATTTTATATCCTGCAACTTTACTGAATTTATTTATCAGGTCTGACAGGTTTTTGGTAGAGTGTTTAAGTTTTTTTAAATATAAGATCTGTGTTTAGTTGCTGATGAACTATTTCATAGCAGTTTTTGTTTCACTGTAGTTGTGTTATTTCACATTTCTACCCACAGTGCATAAGGTTCCAGCTTCTCCACATCCTTGCCAGCCCTTGCTCTTTTCTATTTTTCTTGATAATGACCATCGAAATGTATGTGAAGTGGGATCCAGCTGCACTTTAATATTTCTACTGATGAAGGTCTCAGTACCTCAAAAAGCCGTTTATTCTTTATGGAGCACAAATCTGATTGTTAGAAAGTTCTTATCCTGAGTTGAAATCCTCGTCTATTTTTTATTCACAGTCCTGGCCTCGCCCTGGGAATCAGCCCATCTAAGTCTGTTTCCTCTTCCTCGGGATATCCCTTCAGCAGCGTGGAGCATCCACTGCCCACTCAGTGTATACACCCCATGTGCTGCATCCCACTGAGTGCCTGCTGGCCCCGCCCCCACCCTGCAGGATGCTGGCCACAGAGTCTGGCACATCTACGCTGACTGCCTGCAAGGCAGCTTCTGCCTGTGAGTGGGCACCAGACGCCAGCAAGACAGGGGGGTACCACTCCTTTTCTCAGAGAGGGTGAGTTATTGGAGGGAAACTCTGGCCCTCTGAGGAGTTAAATCATCCCTTGACTCAGACAAGAGCCCTTTGCTCCATGGGAGTGCATTACTCATCCCGGCACCCCCGGGACCAGGCTCTGTGTCAGGGGGAAGCACAGCTCCCATTCTCCCCGCTCAGAAACTCATAAATCATCCTTATTAGAATTTCAGCTCTTCAAATAGACACGAAACAGCTGGCCAAAGCTGGGTCTCCTGAGTGCTTCTGGGGAGTGGGAGGGGATGCTTCAGGGGATCAGGGGAGCTGGCCCTTAATCCCCAGAGGCCAGGACAACCCTCCCACTGCTGGTCCACATGAGGCAGAAGGACGGAAGGTCCAGTGTCCCCAGGACTCCAATGGCCATGGAAGGAGAACTGGGAGAGCCCAGGTGTGACTGTGGCTGCCCTGCTCTGTTTCTGGTGGCTGCCTTGCCTCTCAGGTGTGACTGTGGCTGTCACGCTCTGTTTCTGGTGGCTGCCTTGCCTCCCAGGTGTGACTGTGGCTGCCACGCTCTGTTTCTGGTGGCTGCCTTGCCTCCCAGGTGTGACTGTGGCTGCCACGCTCTGTTTCTGGTGGCTGTCTTGCCTCTCAGGTGTGACTGTGGCTGCCCTGCTCTGTGGCTGGTGGCTGCCTTGCCTCTGGACTAGCACTTGGCCACAGCCCGAGCTCAATATTCCACAGACAAATGTTGCAAACTTCTGTCCTGAAGTCATGTGGTTCTCTCTCTGTTCCTCACCTTCTTCTTCTGTAAAAGGAAAGAATTAGACTGGACAGTCACTAGGGCTGCTTCCAGCTCTACTCTTCCATGACTTCTGCACCTACAGAAGTACAAGAGCTCTGTGTGGATTGGCCACAGTTGAAATTCCAGCTGGTGCTGAGGTTCACTTGGCCATTTTAATTGGAGCAGTAGGGACCAATACTGACCACACTGGAATTTCTATAAACAGTAAACATAGCACCAGATTTATAAACAATGTAAGGAATTAACCTTCTATGTTTTATTACAGAGGCACAGCCAGATTCACAAACAGCTAATAGCCTTTCTCTGACAGTGTGAGGTCACAGGCTTAGTGTCTGGGGAGGAGGATGCTGAATTTCTGATGGGAGATGGAGCTAGCCGTCATGCTGAAACAATTGCAAAGACATTGAAAACAATGCTGCCCCCAGCACATCTTACCCACGTGGGGTGCGGTTTAACTGGTTTGGTTATAGTTGAGCATTTAGGACCCCCAGATTACAGTCTTACAGCTGCAGATTGACCTCACCACAAATTCTGGCTGGCTGGTCCCTAAATGGGAGCTGTAGGCCCCCTAATTTCTTAAGGGATGATAATAGCACAAATCCATTTTAACCTATCAGTAGTGTCTATCAATGGGCCTGAGAATGTGAGATGACAGAAGGGGTAAGTAGAAAATTAGGAGCCAGAACGCTTGCATGCTCACCCTAGCAGTATCCCTTGCCAACTGGGTGACCTGGCAAACTCAGTGATAGACATGTTGTCCTTCTCTGCCCATCATCTGCCATGAGGCCCTGGATCACTCACCACATCCCAAGCTTGGCCAATCATTGGTATACCAGCCACTGTCTCAGGGGTGGAGTCAAGATTAGCCAACAGGACCCTTAGTGCCCTTCCCTGGGACTGATGATACAGGCTGCTGGCAGTGGGAAGGTCCTATTGGGATTGCTAAACTAACAATAGGAGTCTAGAGCTGTCATTCATTTCTCTCTCCTCTGTATGGAGAAAGCTTGCTGCCCAGAGGAAACAATGATGTCAACAGCCAAAGGGAGTAAGGGCTAGGGGATGAGGAGACAGAACATGCTCTGGAAACCTCCTTTGAGTCTCAGTATCACCCAAGGTCCCAAATGTTTCACTATTACTTATCCTGGTCTAAATTGGGGTTTGTCCCTTGAAACTAAAGGAGATGTGATGAAAAGCCCATTTCTCTACTAAGGCCTCGTAAAAATATAGGCAATGATATAGGTGACTGCTGAGCTCCTCCAGCTCTGGGATTCTATTTTACCTGTGAGAAGTGAGAAGCCATTGTTTAGCTCACTTAAAACACTTCCAATAAAACCCAAAAGCTAGGCATTGTATTCCTCTTAAAATCTTGATATTTAGTTCGATGGGAGGAAGAGTTGGGAGCTCACAATCATTGAGTGTTTGCTATGTGCCAGGAGCTGCTGTAGACATGCCTTCTCATTTACTATTCACGATGGCTCTTTGAGGTAGGTGTCAGCTCTCCATTTTGCAGATGAGAAAACTGAGGCTTGGTGAAGTTATGCAACTTTCCCAAGGCCGAAGAGTTAGTGAGCACCAGAGTCAGGTTTTGAATCCAGACTTGTCCGATTCCAGCACACTGGCTTCTCTTCCTTACAGGGGATCAGGTTTTTAGCCACAAACAATCCCTCAGCATTGTTATGTTGGTAAGAGATGAGCTTGCTGGAGAGTGCTTTGGGTTGATTCTTTTATGTAGCTTATGTTGTTGGACTAATTCTTACAATCATTGTGCAAGATGTTATTATCCACGCTTTACAGGTGGCAAAAGCAGAGGGTTAAAGAACCAAAATAACTTGCTCTGCTATGAAATGGTTTCAAAGTCTCTGTGCACTCTGACACCCCATGGTGTGCGGGCAGGGCCTGAAGATGCCTAGGATTCTTGATCAGCAGAAGATTCCCCCATCCAAGGCACAGCCTTGTCCAACCTCTTGAGGTGAGCCCAGAAAGCCTGGCCTGGGATGGCGTCTGCACCGCTGAGTCAGAAGACCTGGAATACAGCGACAGCCCCGCCTTTGGCTACTGCTCTCCCATGCCTCTTGACATTGACAATGCTCAGTCACGTAAGCATAACACCTTAAACATGCCAAGAAAGGCAGTACTTTGGGAAATATGTCCAGAGTAGTAGCCTTTCTGTCCCTCGCAGCCAAAGGGTTAGAACTACCATGACTGTACAAAGTCCTTGAAATCTCAGAGTGGCCTATGAGAGGTGGATTGGGGATCTGTGGGCTAAAAGCTCAGTCACCCAACGCCCCTCAGCAGAGCTTCCTGTGGAGCTATCCAAGGTCCTGCAACTGCTTTGACCTGTGCTCAGCATCATCAGCCGATGCCATCATTCTACCTTTACCCTTCGCCTGAAGCCCCTCCTGAGTTTAGTCCTCATCACACCTCACCTGTCACATCACACTGTCCTCTTTCATTTACTTTCTAGTTGCTGGTGACCTGAGCTCACTTGACACAGTCCACGATGACCTTGGGTCTCACTCTTCAAGCTGGTGAAGGCTGACTCTTAGCTACCACTGTCCCTGCTAATAATCAGCTGACCCAATCCCCCAGCACTGTGTGCTCTACCCCCACCTCCTCCCACAGCCACCTGGCTGAGTGGGTGGTTATTCCCTGGAATATGGTCGACTTTCAAGAGCCAACCAATTTATTGATTTTGTCCATTCTTCTCTCTTGCTTCCATGACTAGCCATTTATGAAATGTTTCTAAATGAGCTCAGAGCAGGAATCTTCCTCCCCATGACCCGAGCTGGCCTGACCTCCATCCCATCATGTTACATCTAACACATGTATCTTGATACAGCAAGCAAGCTCCTTAAAGAGAACCAGTTAGAAAATGTGCTTTTGAAATGTGCCACCTTGCTTTTTGTTTTTCTTTTAAGACAGGGCCTCACTCTGTTGCCCAGAGTGGAGTGCGGTGGCACAATCACACCTCACTGAAGCCTGGAGCTCCCAAGTTCAAGTGATCCTCCCCCCTCAGCCTCCTGAGTAGCTGGGACCACAGGTGCTTGCCACTATACATGGCTATTTTTAAAATTTTTCTGGTAGAGACAATCTTGCTATGTTGCCCATGCTGGTTTTCAACTCCTGGACTTAAGCAATTCTCATGCCTTGGCCTCCTAAAGTGCTGGCATAAGCCACTGCACCCAGCCTGAAATGCACTACCTTGCCTTCTGTTGAGAGCCAGGATTATGGTGTTCCAGTCTCAGCACTACCCCTGTCCACCATGTGACTCCAAGCAAGTCATCTAAGCTACGGACCCTTTTATACTGCAGTTATTTATTTGCTTTCTCATAAATATTTACTGACCATGTTTCATGCATCAAGCTCTCTGCTACTGAAGAGAGATGCTGCAAGAAGACGTAGTCTCTATCTCCAAATAACTCACAGTTTAATCCAGGAGTGCAATATGTATATGGTAAAAATAAAAGCAACATGGCAAGTTATTACAACAAGAACAAACTGTCAAGAATACACAGAAAAGAGAACAATCAGTTCCCTCTGCTTGGAAGGCTTTCTCCCTCTGCCCTTGTGTGAACTTGTCCTCTCACTTCCGCCGTTCTTTGGTCAAATGTCCTGTCACCAGAGAGGCGTTCCCTGACCACCCTATTTGAAATCCAACCTCACCTCCATCCCAGCTCCCCAGTTGTTCTCTTCTTGCTTTATTTTTTTCCAAAGCATTTACCACTTCCTAGCAAAGAGGAGTTCTCTCATCTGTGAAGCAGAGGACTGTGCTAATGATTTCTGCAGTGGGTTGGATGGCGGCCCCCAAGAAGATATGTCCATGTCCCAACCCCCAGAACCTATGAATGTGACCACATTTGGAAAAAGGGCCTTTGCAGCTGTCATGAAGTGAGGGAACTTGGCAAAAGATCATCTTGGTCTTCCCAGGTTGACCTTAACTCTAACACCAAGTATCCTTGTAAGAGACAGAAAAGGAGCAGACATGGACACAGAGTTCTCAAGAAGCCACGTGGCGACAGAGGCAGAGGTTGGAGGGAGGCAGCCACAAGCCAAGAAGCACCTGGAACCACCAGGAGCTGAAGGGGCAGGGAAGGAGACTTTGGCCAGTCTTTTCCCAGAGTGTCAGAAGGGCCTCGAGGCCCTTGTTTTGACATTCAGGCTCCAGAACACGAGAAAGCAAACGTCTGTTGTGTTGAGACACCAGGTCTGTGATCATTTGTTATGACAGCCACAGGAAACAAATACAATCTCTGTCATCTCTACAGTCATCTTCCAGCCAAACAGGCTAAAACCTTAGAAACAAGTTCAGACTGGGAATAATCTTCAGCAACACCAACCTTTTCAGTGGCTCACTAGCTGGATTTGTGGACATAGGCATAACTTGGGAAGGAGAGCAGGACGCTGGGCACAGCTGGTCACAGCTCATCGGCCGTGCTGCAGCAGGACTAGCACAGCTGCCTTACTGTTCCCAGGAGGAAGGGAAAGACCTGAGATCATCTGGTCCCTATGGAGACACTGACACCCACCAGCCTTGCCCACAAAATAAAAACCAAAAAAATTAGCCTTCCAGCATGGTTTGTAATAGGGAAAATTGGGGAAAAAGACCCGAAGATCTGTATGCAAATAAATAGTTACATATTTGAGTATTTTACTTTATATGAGACAGGGTCTCAAATACAAATAAAATACTGTTACCAAGTCTGGAGTGCAGTGGTGCAACCCCAGAGCACTGCAGCCTCAACCACCCAGGCTCAGGTGATCTTCCCACCTCAGCTTCCTGAGCAGCTGGGACTACATGCCTGTGTCACCACACCTGGCTAATTGTTTGTATTTTTTTTTTTTAATAGAGACAGGGTTTTACCATGTTGCCCAGGCTGGTCTCAAACTCCTGGTCTCAAGCAATCCTCCTGTCTCAGCCTTCCAAAGTGCTGGGATTACAGATGTAAGCCATGGTGCCCGGCCAGTATCCCTACTTCAGAAACTCTATGTAAAAGTATATTCTCTATTTCTAAATGCACCCATGCATGCATATAAATACATTGAAAAAACCTCTAAGGAAGCTTCTTCAGAGCAAAAGAAACTATCAACAGAGTAAACATACAGCGTACAGGAGAAAATATTTGCAAATTATGCTTTCAACAAAGATCAATATCCAGCATCTATAAGGAACTTAAACAATTCAACAAGCAAAAAAACAACTGCATAAAAACTGGCCAAGAGACATGAACACTTCTCCCAAGAAGACATACGAGCAGCCAAAAACATAAGAAAAAATGTTCAGCATAACCCATCATCAGAGAAATGCAAATCAAAACCACTCTGAGATGCCATCTACACCAGTCAGAATGGCTATTCTTAAAAAGTCAAAAAGCAACAAATGCTGCTGAGGCTTTGGAGAAAAGGGAACAATTCTACACTGTTGGTGGGAATGTAAATTAGTTCAGCCAATGTGGAAGGCAGTTCGGGAGATTTCTCAAAGAACTTAAAGCAGACCTGCCATTCAACCCAGCAATCCCATTACTGGATATACACCCAGAGAAACATAAATCATTCTACCAAAAATTCACATGCACTCATGTGTTCAGCACAGTACTATTCATGAGAGCAAAGCTGTAGAATCAACCTAGGTGCTCATGGTTAAGAAAATGTGGTGCATTTACAACATGGAATACTATGCAGCCAGAAAAAGAACAAATTCATGGCCTTTGCAGAAAAATGGATGCAGCTGGAGGCCATTATCTTAAGTGAATTAACGCAGGAACAGAAAAACAAATACCACCTGTTCTTGCTTATAAGTAGGCGCTAAACCTTAGGTACTCATGGACTCCTGGAAGAGGAAAGGGGATTAGGTGAAAACCAAGAATCGGAATGAAATATGGACTTTAGTTTGTGGTACTGTAGCAATAATAGTATTGGTGCATTGACAAGTGTAACATACTGAGGTAAGATGTTAATAATGATGGAAACTACGTGGAGGAATATGGGAGCTCTCTCTACTATCTTTGCAACTTTTCAGTAAATCTAAATCTATGTTAAAATATAAAGTTTATTAAATACAGTCCAGCCGGCCGAGGTGGCTCCCACATGTAATTCCAGCATTTTGGGAGGCCGAGGTGGGTGGATTGCTTGAGCCCAGGAATTTGAGACCAGCTGGGTAATGTAGTGAAACCTTGTCTCTACAAAAAATACAGAAATTAGGTGGGTATGGTGGTGCGGGCCTGCAGTCCCAGGTACTCAGGAGGCTAGGTGGCAGGATCGCCTGAGCCCAGGAGGCTGAGGCTGTAGTGAGCCATGATCACACCACTGGACTCTGGCCTGGATGACAGAGTGAGACCCTGTCTCAAAACAAACAAAACAGTCGTGCCTGGACTGCTCTGATGGATGCCTGTGCCAATAAGCGTTATAGGTGGGAGGTGAGTTGAGTCACAAATCAGAAGGCTTGCGATGGCTTTCTCTGCAGTCACCTCCAGGAGTGCTTTGCCATACACATTCTTCTTTCCCCGTTGTCTCAGCTGACCCACATGCCAAATGCCTGAGGTATTTTACAGATTTCCCCAATGGAGAAACCAAGTTCAGAGCCTGCTGTCCCCCCCGAAATTCATGCTGAAAGTTCACCCCCATGGTGGCAGTATGAAGGGGTAAGGCCCTTGGGAGGTGATGAGCGGGTGAGGGCTCCTGCATGAATGGATTCATGCCTCATCAAGGGGCTGGCAGGGACCAGCTGAGCCTTTCCCCCTCCCGTCAGGTGAGCAGGTGCCAGGTGAACATGTGCCAGGTGAGCAGGCATCAGGTGAACACTCCAGGGAAGCAGTTATCAGGTGAACACTCCAGGTGAGCAGGCATCAGGTGAACACTCCAGGGAAGCAGGCATCAGGTGAACACTCCAGGTGAGCAGGCATCAGGTGAACACTCCAGGTGAGCAGGCATCAGGTGAACACTCCAGGTGAGCAGGCATCAGGTGAACACTCCAGGTAAGCTCACAGCGGGAAGGTGCCATCTTGGAAACAGAGAGCAGCCCTCTCCAGACACCAGCATCGGCCACTTCATCTCAGACTTCCAGCCTCCAGAACTGTGAAGAATCCATTTCTCTCTTTTTTTTTTTCTTTTTTTTTTTCTTTTTTTTTTTTTTTTTTGAGATGGAGTTTTGTTCTTGTTACCCAGGCTGGAGTGCAATGGCATGATCTCGGCTCACTGAAACCTCCCCTTCCTGGGTTCAAGCGATTCTCCTACCTCAGCCTCCTAAGTAGCTGGGATTACAGGCATGTGCCACCATACCTGGCAAATTTTTGTATTTTTAGTATGGGAGAGCTTCATTTCTTGAACTGAATTGAAACTGGCATGAAACCTGCATTAATCAACTCAAGCTGCTGGGACAAAGTACCCCAGACCAGGTGCCTTCAACACCAGTGGTTCATCCTCTCACTGTTCTGGAGGCTGGAAGTCAGAGATCAAGGTGCTGGCAGGGTTGGTTTCTCCTGAGGCCTCAGTCCTGGGTTTGTGGATGGCCACCTTGCTGTGTCCTCACATGGTCATCCCTCTGTGTGTCTGTGGCCTAATCTCCTTTTCTTTTCTTTTTATTATTATTATTTTTGAGACAGATGTCACCCTGGCTGGAGTGCAGGAGTGAGATCTCAGCTCACTGCAACCTCCAAACCCTGGGTTCAAGTGACTGTCCTACTTCAGCCTCCTGAGTAGCTGGGACCATGGGCGCGCATCACCACACACAGTTAATTTTTGTATTTTTAGTAGACACGGGGTTTTACCACATTGACCAGGCTTGTCTCGGCTCTTGACCTCAAGTGATCCACCCGCCTCGGCCTCCCAAAGTGCTGGGATTACAGGCATGAGCCACCACACCCAGCCAACCCCCTTTCCTTATGAGGACACCAGCCTTATTGAATTTGGGCCCACCTACAGGACCTCATTTTACTTTACCCCCAAAGACTAGATACGGTCACATTCTGAGGTCAGGGGCTTAGGGCTTCAGTATGAGAATTTCAAGGGACACAATTAATTCCTTAACAGAGCCCAGGCAGGTCACACTGACTGTGGAGCTCAGGCCAGGCTATGCGGAGGGGTTGGAGGCGGAGAATGTACCCCAAGCCTCCACCATTTAAAAGGCGCAGGTGAAATGCAGACAGCGTCCTGGGCACGTCCAGGCTGGAGTCGCAAGGGCGTTGCTGTCTTCCAGGACAAAGGACGTGAGAGTGACTTATGTTTGGAAACTGATCTGAAGTAGTAAGATGAAAGCACCATGGAAGAGGATTTTATTTATCACCACTAACAATGGCTGCCGCCAGAAGAGGATGCCGAGGCCTCTAGTCTGTGCTGTGTTTTCTGGCCCTGACCCCTGACTGTGGTGGGCTCAGGGTCTCGGAGCCCTGCTCCCCCCGCTCCCACCCTGGGGCTTCCGCCGGGTCCAGCCCACACAGCGTGCAACATCTTCAAGGCCTTGGGCAGGGGGAGGCCCCGGGATGGAATTTCAGACTAAACTTGCACCACAAGCTACCTTCTCAAGGGCACAGAGATGTCTCAGGCAGCAGCTGCAGCTGCCAAGGAGTGTCAGAAAGTTCTAGTTTGTTGTGCATTGGAGGAGATGGTCCTGAGAAACAGCCCACTCTGGGAAGGTGCCCTGTTCTCAAGAGCCCAACTGTCTAGGACCCTGGAAAGGCACAAGGACATTTGCAGGACTGAGGCAGCCGGCAACATTTCGTAACTGCTGATTTTGTGTTGTCAACCTTGCTACTTTGGGAACAGGGTTTGTTTTGTCAGGCAGGGGCCATTTATCAAGCATGTGGCAAATATCATCTGCACAGTGCTGAGAAGCCTGCAGGCTTGCCCCTCACACACCACTGCATCTGACCTGCATGGTGGGAAAGAGAGGGGAAGACTCTATTGTTCACATGCCCATCTTGCAGATAAAGGATCTCAGCTTAGCAAGGTGGGATGACTTACTCAGCCCAAGGTGGCAGGACAAGCCCTCTGGCATCTGAGAACCAGCTGGTCCCCTGTCAGCCTTGAGAGGAGGGTCTGGAGCTCTTCATTTCTCAGGTGAGGCTGGTGGTCACATGTTACAGGACTGCCCAACATTGCACAGCTGTTTCGAGGCAGAGTTGACTTCAACTAATTCTCCTGACATCAGATCTGGGGTACTTCTTCCTCTGTCATGCCACCAGATCTGAGACAGGTGGAGGGGGGCAGGTAGGTTTGGGACTAAGCCCTGCCCTCAATGTGCTTGCAGTCTAGCTGTTTGAGGGGCTGGTGGGCAGGCAGGGTGGGAAGTACAGGTGGGGACCTCCACACGGGTTTGAGGATGGGGTCTCCCACCCTCTGCCCTGGGTGCCATGACTCCTTGATGATCCAGGAACCATGCCAGCAGCAGCATTTGGGCCCACAAACATGGGAAGACCTGGGCTTTCACCAACAACTTCCAGGGGTGTTGACCAGTCCAGAGGAGAGGCGCAATGTCACAGAAAAACAGCATGGGTTTGGGAGTCAGAAAGATATGAGGGCAAACGCTGATGCTGCCTCGATGGGCTGCGTGACCTTATGCGAGCCAGTTAATTTCTCTGAGCCTCTGTTTCTCTAGCTGTAAAATGAAGCAATAAATGCCGCTTGGGGGGAACTGCTTTGAAGATTAAATGAGATAATGTATGTCCAGTTTCCAGCACTGCACCTGTAGCACAGCAGAGACTAGACAAATATCAGCAACTCCTGCTCTGATCAGCCTGGCAGGGCGGAGTCCCTGTACAGGCAGAGGCCGGGAAGAATTGAGAAGATGTGGAGGTGCCTGCAGCTCTGCACAAGCCTCAGGCTGCCCGGTATGCCCCCGTCCCGCACACCTGTCTTCCTGGTGTGCCAGAGGCTGGGCAGGCTTTTCAATCGCTAGCTGTGGGGCTTTGGGCAAGTTACTTTCCCTCTCAAAGTCTTTTTTTTCCTCATCTGCAAAATGGGGATAAGAGACATACCTTCCTCACAGTGCAGTGAGGATCCCATGAGGCCATGCAGGTAAAAACTCAACATGGAGAAAGCTTCCAGCACATATGAGTGGTTAACACCATCTTCATCATCATTGCCATCATCATCATCATCAGTGTCTCAAGTGTCGTCCAGTGGTCAGTGCCTGGAGAGCCGTGTCGAATGGACTGAGGGCCTTGTCAGGGTTCAGGACAGGGAGAGCCATCCTTGATTAGTGGTGTGTGTACCATTATTGATTGATGAGTGGATTAGGAACATAAGACCCATGAATTTTCCCTCCCCAAAGTAGAGGGAACTGCTAAGATCCCATTAGTCTAAAATTGGACTCTTCTCTGCCTGAGGTCTTGGTTGCTTTCTCTGTGCTAACTGATTCCTGAATTCCTTTGTAGCGCCTTCATTCTGGGACTCTGAAACCCCGTGCCTTGGCTGAGCTGAACATTACCCGAAATGCTCCTCTCCAATGAGTTGGCTCCAGCCTGGAACAGAAAGGAAGCCGGCTCCTGCCCTGGGGATCCTCTGGGAAGCAGCTCCCAGCTCAGCAGGCAGCTCCTGATTGTAGTCAGGGCTCCCCTGGGCCTGCACACACAAGCCTTCCCGGGGGAGAGCACTTGGTGTGCATCCGGGGGCCTAGCCTCTCTGCTGTGCTTCCCACTTGGAAGCAGTAAGCATCTGGGGAAATTTATTTATACCAGGGCCGGCTGCTGAGCCCACCAGTGTGTCCATAAAATGGGCTTCAGAGCTGCCCAGGCCTAAGGGGCCATGGACCTTGACCACTAAAAGGGTCAGTGAAAGGCCCTTGGTCGTCTTCCCAGAGGAGAGAAGCATGGAGAATGAAGCGTGGTCTGGAGGCTGAACATCAGCCTTGCCTGGCTCTGCTGGCCACGCAGATTCTCATAATATAACGAGAAGGAAGGCATGGGGTTTGCTGTCTAGGATGCACAAGTTGCTTTTTAGTTTCATTTCTAGAATTTTGAAAAATGTCTCTTTTCTTTAACTTGAGTATGTACTACAGGAGGGGGGATTTCCTTCATCCTGTTTACCAGGATATTACTCAGACCTGATAGTTAAATACTCATTAACCTAATGGGACAATCACAATGCCGCAGGGTGAGGATGGAAGGGACACAGTGCTGGGAGGACCTCGGAGAAGATAAAACCAGAGAGGCCACGATCGAACTGGGTTTTGAAGGATGAACAGGATTTTATCAGAGAGTAACGAGAACAAAGGTTTTATTCTTCTTTGGTCAGATTTCAGGATAAACATTCTGTTGATAAAATCCGTTAAGACCCTCAAATAAGTTAGGTTAGGAGGTGAGGCTGTGAGCCGAAGAGAAATTGGAATCAGTGTCCTGAGGCTGCCACGGGGAAGCGAGCTGACCGGTATTAGCGTCTCCCCGTCTCGTATTCACACTCATCGACCATCCCACGGCATGGAAAATTCGGGCGCAGGCTCCCAGTACCCCACGAACTTGCCCTGGGTGCCCGAGTTCCTCCAGCTGCAGCTGGCCCTCCTCCAAGACATGGAACCAGCTGTGCTAACCACCAGGTGACTTGCAGCAAATGCCCCTCAGAATCAGAGCCTTCTGCTGAAGCTCCAGGGCCCAAGGCCAGAGCTGAAAAACAAGCTCCAAGGCTTTTGAGATTTTTTAGAAAAAATTCTTTGAGCCAGTGGCCTTTATGCTTCACTTTCTCCCAACCAACCCTGTCCTTCCCATCGTCCTCCCTTCCAGCCCGAGGTCTCAGAACACTCGGAAGCTCAGAGAGGAGGCTGGGGAAGCCTCATCCATCAGCAGCCTTGAAAGGCCCAGGCAGGGTGGAGCAGCCTGGCTGTTCCAGAGACGTGCAGCCCCAGCCCAAAGCCCTGGGGTCCCCAGCCCCTTTCCCTGTGGGGTGGGGGTGGAAAGGGAGAGAGGGGCCGAGGAGGAGGGAAGATAAGCCAGTGGCCATTTGTCTTTTTAATTGGCTCAAATGCTGGGAGGAGGGCTGCCTCGTTATCCTGGCTCCAGGCTGGCCGGGGTCCAAGCACCAGGCTGCGAACTGTGCAGTGTGGAGCTGCGAGGCGGCAGCTGCCCTTGCCCCAGAGGGGCCGCCACCGGAGGAAGGGTCCGGGAGACAGGCAGGAGGCTAGCACGTGGTCGGGGCGGCTCTCGCTTCTCTGGCATCTCGGAAATTTAAAACAGTAATTCTGGGACTGAAATAGATGTGTTGGAAAGCATCTGTGGCATCTGGAGGCTGCTTCTAATGTATCCCTGCACTGGAGGCCGGAGCTGGTGCAGCAGCTAGGCTGGGAGGGGTGTGAGGGAGAGACTTTCAGAACATTCCTTAGAAGCCACCATTCCGGTGCTGTTGAAGTACCCAGGGCGACAATAACCGCTCCCACTTCCCAGCTCTTTGTAATCAATGATGCCCTGCAGAGTCTGTTGTCCCATTTGGGTCTCTGACACCATCGGGGAGGAAGGACAGCTCCTTCTCTGTTACCAGCCCGAGGACAGGGCAGCCCCCAGACCTCACGGATGGCGCACGCAGCTGTGACTCAGATCCAGGTATCCGAATCTACGGTGTGGGCTGACCCAACATGGAAGTCTGCCCCACAGTGAGACTCAGGTGGGTGCCTGCTGTGGCGGTCGCCAGTGAGGGTTGTTGGCACAGCTTCTAGGGGACAGCCAGCCTAGTTCAAGGCCCCACTCAGAGCATATCTCAGCCTGCGAGCACTGCAGGGGAGGAAGGATGCTTGGGATGCAGGGTAGAGGCTTCTGGGTGCAAGATCAGCCCAGGGAGGGAGCGATGAGGGCAGGAGGAGGAGAAGATGGGTGGGCCCAGTCAGTGTTGGATTTCAGGCAGCAAGAAAGTGGGTTCAGCTGGGCCTAATAGGTGCTGGTGGGGAAAGGTCCTTGGTAAGTGGGAGGCTGTCTATAATCTGTGGTCCTGCAAGCTCCTCCAGGGAATTCTCTTCCATCTATCATGAAAACAGATCCACTGCTCAAGACTTTCGGGGTCAAAGTGCCCAATTTAAATCTCTGAACCTGAAGCAAGAAAGACCCCTTGACTTTGCTTCCGGAAAGCTCCTAGGCCTGGTGAGGAGGCTCTGAGCTCGGCATCCTCACATGGAAGACCTGTGACTTCTCGCCGGCCAGGAGGCGCTGGCCTGGGCCCCCTGGCCCTGCAGCTCAGCCTCCCGTCACTGGAGGCTGGACACACCTGCTACCCCCTGTCCGACTTCCTCACCCCAGCTGCCTGGAATTTCCCCATGGTGTCCCCACAAGGTTCAGCTCAAATACCCCGTCCTGCTGTGGGAGCCAATGCTTTGAAATGACTCCTGCCTCCTCCCTCCTGATCTCACCCTCCAGGGGAGGGAGGCAGGTATCAGGCAGGATGGAGGGGATGTGGCTCTCGGGAGCAGTGGGCAAGATGGCATCCTGGAGGGGGGCATGGTGGGCAGGTAGAGGGAATCAGGAGGCCACAGGGCCGCGGTCCTGCCTCCCTCATGGGGCTATTGGAGGGACCCCCTCTCGTCTCCCCTGGCCCCAGGCTGGCCTCCACCACCCCCTGCTCATCTCCAAGGGCCTGCCCGCCCTTTGCTTGGCTTCTCAGCTCTTCCATCCCTGGGTAACTGGTTCCTCCATTCACAGTCCCTCTGCTTTAACCTCAGAATAGATATCTCTTTCCTGGTTGGACCCTGACTGGTGTGTTTCCCAAGGACAGTCACATTGATACCCATTTCACAGCCGAGAGGAGCGGAAATTCCCAGGAGTAAAGTGACCTGTCCAAGGCCACCCAGCCAGTGTGTGGAGACGCAGGGATTTGAACCTGGGTCTGCAGAAGTCTGCACCCCAAATGCTGTTTTCCCCCCATAGCTGTCGGCAAGGCCACTCCACACTTGTGTGGTTCACAAAGTGCTCTGACATCCCCTGTCTCTTTGTTCCTTGTTGACCCTTTAGAGAGGGAGTGGGCTGGGATTCACATTCCACATTTTACCCATGAGGCCTAGAGCTATTGGGTGACTTTCCTCAGGTAAACGAGCATACTAAGGAGGCCAAACTCTGCTTCATACTGAAGGGGGTACTCCATGCCCTTGCACTGGCTGTTCCCACCTTCCGGAATGCTGTTCCTGCCAGTCTCTAATCTCTACATCTACCTACGTTTTTTAAAAAAATTATTATTATGGTAAAATAAAAATAACATGGAATTTATAATTTTGACCTTGTTTCCAGCTCCATGGCATTAAGGAATAGAGTTCAGGGACATGAATTCACATGGTTGTACAACCATTACCACCATCCATTTGCAGAAGTTTTCCATCTTCCCTAACTGAAATTAACTGACCATTCCCTTTCTCCCAGCCCTGCCCTCCCCGCTTCTGCCTCTGTCTCTGAATTTGACTCCTCTAGGGACCTCCTGTACGTGGAGTCATGCAGCATGTGTCATTTTGTGGCTGTCTTATTTCACTTAGCATGATGTCCTCAAGGTTCACCCACGCTGTAGCACGGGTCGGAACATGATTCCTCTCTAAAGCTGAGGACTATTTCATTGCATGGATAGACACATTTTGCTTACCCATGTATGGGTCTGTGATCACTTGGGCTGCCTCCACTTTTCTAAACCTCCGATCTTTTAAGGCCCAGTGCAAACGTCACCTCCCCTAGGAAGCCACACTGCACAGGGTTGCTAAGCATGTCCAGGAGTGGAGGGACAGTGTCGCCAGGGGCTTGCATTGGGGAAACAGCCTTTCTCCCACCCCAGTGTTCCCAGGCGGCTTGAACACAAGAGAACAAAAGTCACATGTTGCTCAAAGTCTTCACCGAATCAGAGCCTGCCATCGTATTCCTGGCACTGAAATTCACCTGTTGGAAATAACTGAAAGAATCAGACCAATAGAGTGGCCTTTTTTTTCCAAGAAGGAAATGTGTGCGTCAAGTTTAAGTCAGACTCTCAACTCGGCTGGAGACATTGGAAGGCAAGGATTGGGGCTCTTGCCCCCCAACGCGGCCCCAGCTGAACCTCTGTGTCTTCCGACACAGAGGATGACTGAGCTTGATGCTCCTGGGTGCTCTCCTGGGTGGCTCAGGGTGGGAGAACTGTAACCTGGTTTCTCCCATAGTGGGTGTCTCCATGGCCCACGGCCTCTCCATCTACTGCAGGATGGGGCAGTGGGGGTCAGGTCCTGGGATTGAGGAACCAACACAGCAAAGAAAATGAAAGGAGGCAGGGAAGGAGGCCGCAAGCATCCAGGAGTGTGAAGCACTTTCTGAAAACGTGGAGGATTGCTCTAGAGGCTTAGTCATTATTTTGTTTGCTTTTACAGGTATTGATCGACTTACGACCTATGCAACTTACGACCATCCGACTTTACGACCACAATCGCTAGCCACGACTGCTCTGCGTCTGGCAGCGCAAACGTTGCCCAGCTGGGCGTACGACAGTGCGGACCAGCTTCCGGCAGCACTACCATCTCCGCGTGCATATAGCCTACTCAACTTACGACCAAATCGTGTTACGACCGGTCTGTCGGAACCAATCGTGGTCGTAAGTTGAACACCAGCTGCAAAAAGGTAATGAAAAAAATTCACTTTCGCTTTTGCCTGCACATCACCGATCCCGTTCCAGTGTTGAGGGTCTTGAGCATCCCTCCTTCTCCCACCCCATGGTGAAGTGAAGGGCACAGAAGCAACGCTGGGCGCGGGGAGGAGCCAGGGTCCCATGGGGCTGCTGTGCAGGCTGTGGGCTATGCAAGTTTATTACGGCGACTGTCCAGCAGGTGGCGGTAATGAGTCTTGGGGAAAGGCACCTTTTTCTAATTCAGCCACACGCCCCGCACGGGTTCCCTGTGGCTTAAGGGTAAAGTGAGGGGTGTGGCTTAGACGTTACCTAACTTTACTTCGGCATTTGACAGCTGTGGAGTATGACCTGCCCCTGGGTTAGCGGCTACTCCACACGAGATCCTTAGAGGTGGGCCATACTTGCTCTGCTCTGAGCCAATGACACAGGCAGACAAGTGTGAGTTTGACACAGAAAGCTCTACAGGAACTGCAGTACCAGAGGTTTATGGTAGTGAGGTACCCATCACAAGAAGTATTCAAGCTGAGGCAGATGATTATTTGTTAGTGGTATTGTAGAAAGTCCTAAAACGTTACATGGGGTTGGGTTGGACAGACTTCCAGGTTCCCTTCCAGCCCAGAGAGCCTACACTGTCATTTTACTAAGAGGAAAGTGATGCCAAGCTCTCAAGCTCACTAAGGGAAGGAATGTGCCTTGTCATCACATTTCCCATCCCTAGCGGCACATATGAGTTCATACATATGACGGGCTTTATTGAATAAGTGGGGACGGAGAACGGGGGTCAGAGCTGTAATCTGCTCAGCTGAGAGACTCATGGGGCCCCATCTCACCTCACAGATGGTTCCCCAATCTGGGCTGCCATATTGAAACTCTGGGTGTGCATCAAAGAACCCCCATCTCCAACACCAGCTTTCCACCTCCAGGGACAGACAACTGGCAGTAGCCGCCAGTCTCTCTTTTGTCCTTTCTGTCTCCCTCTGGGGACGGAGCAAGGCAGGAATGACATTACCACTCTGCAATGGTCTGGATAACCAGCCTAAATCCAGTAGAGGACTCTGAGTGTCCTAAAAATACCAGTCCCCGCCCCAATGCCCTACCCCAGCCCCCGCCCCCAGAAATCCCTGACAGTAACCATGTGCCGCTTCCACGTCACTCAAGGAAACCTTGGCAAATGTCAGCCGCAGTCGCCTGTAATCTTTGGGGAGGTGAGACGGTGCCAGAAGTGGCCGGTTTCTTTATCCACATCGCCCAGATATAAACAATATCGGGAAATAATGACAGGGAGCTCCTCCTAGGCCAGCCTCCCGAAACATTTCTCAGTGAGAGGTCTCCCCCAAAGCGCAGGCCGTAATGGTCCTGGGGGTGGCAGCTTGTTACCTTATCTCCTGGAGGCAAAAGTGCCTCCGTGAAAGACATTTTTGGTGCTGTGTTCTGAATGTCTCGGTAATCCTCTCATTTGTGTACGCAGACAAGGAGATCAAAGCCCTTGGGGAAGCATAAAGTATGTCAGGGCCGGGAGTTTTACATCCATTAGAGCTGACAAATGCTTTGTCCAGCTGATGGGATGGACAGATAGCCACCCTGAGGACCGGAGAGCCGTGAGGAGGTGGGCTGGCCGGGAGACCCCAGCTGCCCTGGGGCAGGCACAGAGAAGGCCAGGGAGCAGCAGATATGGGAGGAGAGCCGGAGCTGGGCCCCTGCCTCCATCAGCATCCCCAGGTCTTTGATATAGACAATTGGTGTTTTTTCAATTTTATGAAAAGCGCTGTGAGAAACGCAGGACCAAGTCACTCTTCTAAGAGCCCCAAGGCCCTCCTGTGTGGACATCCTGGAATCACCTCTGGTGGGGAGAAGGCAGGCATGGAACAGCCTGCCTAAGAGAAGGAAGGGTAGAGAAAAGGAATGAGAAAAAGCCAGAAAGAGAAGAAACTGAATATCATCAACATTCTCCTTTAAAAGCCACAGGATTATAGAATTCACCCACAGCCCAGCCTGTCATCACTGTGGTTGTTATCGAGTGCCCCAGTTCTTCTGGGACAGGCAGGAGTGTGCTCCCTGGATCCGCAGAGGGGAGACCCCTACACAGAGGAACAAAGTGTCCCTGAGGCGGCTGGGAGCTCTCCATGTCCTGGGAGGGCGGAGGCCACTGTTCACCCCCAAATAAGGGGAGGGCTTAAGTGAGAATGTTCGTGTGTGTGTGTATGCGTGCACGTGCCTGTGTGTGCACGCACATGGAGGGGGCAGCACCCAGGAGCCATGCCTGCTGCTTCTCCTGGGAACAGGAGCACAGACAGCACCTCTCACAGGTCCAAGAGTCTGCAAAGCGAGTCAGTGGTATTACTGTGGTTTCCTAAGTTGAGTGCATTCCCGTGGAGCCTCGCGGGGACTGCTGGGTCTCGTTGGACAGTCATATCCGGCTGCACGATGCAAGTCTCACTTGGAAATGGCAAGTGCCTGGAAGTCTCCTGTTGAATTGCCGGGGAAGCCTTGCCTTCAGTTCTGTAAGCTGTCCTGCCTGGGGCCATGAGCACAGCCGGTTGCCCTGGGGGTCACTGGCCCTCACAGTGGCTTGGGCTCTCAGCTCCTCTGCTCCTGTGTCCCTCTGTGTCCCACTGCAGGGTCCATGGTACTATTGCTAGAACCAGAAGCTCAGTCGGTGAGTCCTCTGTCTTTGTCACGTGAAAGAGCCATGTTGGCCGGATCCATCGGTCTGCTGTTACCCACCTATATCTCTTGGTGGACCTGTCTCAACCTTAGAGTGAAGGAAGTGATGAGTCGGGGAGTGCCTTCTGTGGACGGGTTCCTTTGGAGCTAGTCACACACTTCCTTGTGGAAACAATGTAATGCTTCCAAGTCCAAAAATCGCCCAAACCCATTTCCTAAAATGCCATGCATTCCCAGCAAAAGATACCATTCTGTTGCAAACTTGTATGTAATTTAAATCAGCAGCCCCCTAACCTTGTTGGCACCAGGGACCAGTTTTGTGGAAGACAGTTTTTCCACGGACCGGGGAGAAGGGATGGTTTTGGGATCATTCAGGCACATTCCCTTATTGTGCACTTTATTTCTATTATTATTACTACATTGTAACCTACAATGAAATAATTAGGCAACTCACCATGATGTACAAACACCGGGAGCCCTGAGCTTGTTTTCCTGTAACTAGAGGGTCCCATCTGGGGGTGATGGGAGACAGTGGCCGATTATCAGGCATTAGATCTCATAAGGAGCGCGCAGCCTAGACGGGAGGTGGAGCTCAGGCTTCAAGCAATGGGAAGTGGCTGTAAATACCGATGAAGCTTCCTCGCTCACCTGCCACTCACCTCCTGCTGTGTGACCCAACAGGCCACAGACTGGTACCAGTCCATGGCCCAGGGGTTGGGAACCTCTAATTTAAATGAAAAAACAATTTGATGAAGCTGTCATTTCCCTTCCCTAAATACTGGTTCTTGAGGAAAAAATTAATCAAAAGAATGCAGAGAGACATTCAGAGACTTTTGCATCCATCCAAGGCCTGCAGGTGTTGTACCGTGAAGATGGATTGCATTGCCTGTTTTGTTTTTGTTTTGTTTTGTTTTGTTTAAATGGAGTCTTGCTCTGTCACCCAGGCTGGAGTGGCATGGTACCATCTTGGCTCACTGCAACCTCTGCCTCCCAGGTTCAAGTAATTCTCCTGCTTCAGCCTCTGAATAGCTGGGACTATAGGCATGCACCACCACACCTGGCTAATTTTTATATTTTTAGTAGATTTGTATTTTTAGTAGAGATGGGGTTTTACCATGTTGGCCAGCTGGTCTTGAACTCCTGGCCTCACGTGATCTGCCCACCTCAGTCTCCCAAAGAGCTGGGATTACAGGCGTGAGCCACTGTGTCTGGCCATGAAGTTCACTACGTTTTGGACAGAGGACAGCAGATTGCTGGGAAGAGGTAAGGGCAGAGAAATGGCAGAAGACATTTGTGCAGCCAACAAACATATGAAAAACGCTTATCATTACTGGTCATTAGAGAAATGCAAATCAAAACCACATTGAGATACCATCTCACGCCAGTTAGAATGGCGATCATTAAAAAATCAGGAGACAACAGATGCTGGAGAGGATGTGGAGAAATAGGAACACTTTTACACTGTTGGTGGGAGTGTAAATTAGTTCAACCATTGTGGAAGACAGTGTGGCTGTTCCTCAAGGATCTAGAAATAGAAATCACCATTTGACCCAGCAATCCCATTACTGGGCATATACCCAAAGGATTCTATTATAAAGACGCATGCACACATATGTTTACTGAGGCACTGTTCACAATAGCAAAGACTTGGAACCAACCCAAATGTCCATCAATGATAGACTGGATAAAGAAAATGTGACACATATACACTGTGGAATATTATGCAGCCATAAAAAGGATGCGTTCATGTCCTTTGCAGGGACATAGATAAAGCTAGAAACCATCATTCTCAGCAAACTGACACGAAAGAAAACCAAACACCGAATGTTCTCATTCGTAAGTGGGTATTGAAGAATGAGAACACATGGACACAGGGAGGGGAACATCACACACTGGGGCCTGTTGGGGGGCAGGGGACTAGGGGAGGGATAGCAGGGGGTGGGGGAATAGGGGAGGGAGAGCATTAGGAGAAATACCTAATGTAGATGACGGGGTGATGGATGCATCAAACCATCATGGCACATGTTTGCCTATGTAACAAACCTGCACGTTCTGCACATAGACCCCAGAACTTAAAGTATAATTCAAAAATAAATAAATAAAAAATTCCAGGCAGAATCTAAATATGGTACAGCATAGAGGCTTGACAAAACATTCCACAGTGTGTAGGTTTAGCGGGAAAACAAAAATGAAAACAGGCAAAGACCAGATTGTGAACAGACCTTCAGGAACCTGGCCTTTGTTTTTTGCATAATGTGGTATAACTAAATAATTTTGAGCAGGAAGGTTAAGTGATCAGCTCCATAGTTAAAGAAAATAACTGGCAGCAATGTGGAGGTGAGACAGGTAGAGATAAAACCGGAAGCCCACTGCAAAGCCTTAGGTAAGACACCATAAGCAGCTGAACTAAGACAAAGGCATTAATAATTTGGAAAGGGGGATGGGAATTAACGAACAGAACTGATAGAAGTGTTAACATATAAAAAGGAAGTCTAAGATGGCTTCCAACTTTCACTTAGGTGGGTAAGGGCACCACTAAGATAATTAATACAGGAAAACTAATTAGATTTGGACTTTATCAAAGTTTGCTTTTGATTGTAACAATAATATGTGATGAAATTAAATGAATGAATAAACGAATGCACTGATGAATAAAAAATATTTTTCTATGCTAACATGTATTAATATCCAAGGAGCAGATATAAATTGAAGCGTTTCCCAAACTAATTTGATCACTGCCATCTTTTCTCTTTGGAAAGAAGTCCATCTTTACATGGGGCCCTAGGGTGCCCGCTTTGGGAAACGGATATATTTCTTTATCAGTTCTCCTATGAAGCACGCTTGCTGGAAGACAGCAGTGGGACTGCATTTGGGAGACTCACCGTGACCACAGTGCTGTATGTTCTGCTTGTATATTTAACTAACCATGCATCTGCTGTGCTCACACTGCCTTCTTATACTAATCATACTGGTTATTCTTAATCTCTAAGATGTGTAGGACACTCAATGAACCTTAAGCGAGGCCCTTCTCTTAGAGATTCCCTTCTTTCTGATTAGCAGATTGGATTCATTTTCCTGATTTGGGAGTTTTGCATTATTTGTTAATATTTTCCCTCTGTGCCCTTTCGCTGCACAATTATTTCTCTGGGTTTTCCATGAGACTCGGCAGTCACTAACCGGCCTCCTTTGCTTCTTAGGAACACACTTGCCAGGGAAAGCTCCCAAGTGACCGCTCACGCAGCCTGGCCCAGGAGCATCCGCAGGTGGTCTCACAGACTCCAGGAATCCCAAGACTTGGGAAGGGGGACTTCCCAGGGTCACATAACCCATCTCCTGCCTCCAGGAGTTGCCCCCTTACTTCCCATAACATAGTGCCTGGGATGACAGTCTTTGAGAGGTGGCTGACTCTCAATCTCATCACTGTCCTCAGCCCTGGTGGCAGCCCCCACCTGCTTTCAGAGCTCCTGCTCACCTTTCTCAAGGGGAGACTTGCACAGTGAATGTGGGAGGTTCCAATCACTGTGAAAGAAACTGGGATTACTCACGGAGGAATGTACCATCAATCATAGAGTGTTAAAAATGCAACCCAGAGGGATTTAAGAGCATAGACACAGACTGTCTGCTACATTTATTCCTAAGGGAGGAGGATGAACACCAGGACTCCTGAAGGTCCCTGCCACTTGGGGCACCATGGCGACGGGGAAGGAAAGATGGTGGGTGGAATCGGAGGTAGAAATAAGGTCAAGCAGGGGTTTCCACTTGATGGTCTCAATTCACTCACTCCTCAAACATCTGCTGAGTGCCTGCTGTGCCAGGCACTGCCTCTGACCCAGGGGACTCAGCTGCAAGTGACATGCCAGCTCTCTCCAGGCGTCCACAGGGCTGTCCCAGAGTCCTAAACAAAACTAACTTGTTTGGTGAACACGTTTTGAGGGCTACTATTTGCCAAGTTAGGCACCAGTTTTAATTTTTTTTAAGTTTTTTTTTTAAGCTGGGTGTGGTGGCTCAAGCCTGTAATCTAGCACTTTGGGAGTCCGAGGCGGGTGGATCACGAGATCAGGAGTTCAAGATCAGCCTGACCAACATGGTGAAACCCCATCTCCTCTAAAAATACAAAAATTAGCTGGGTGTGGTGGCGCACACCTGTAATCCCAGCTACTCAGGAGGCTGAGGCAGGAGAATCAGCTAAAACCCAGGAGGCAAAAGTTGCAGTGAGCCGAGATCACGCTACTGCACTCCAGCCTGGGCGACAGAGCGAGGCTCCATCTCAAAAAAAAAAAAAAAGTTTTGTTTCATTGTGGTAAAATACACATAAAATTTAGCACCTTAGCCATTTTTAAGTGTACAATTCTGTGGCATTAACAACATTCACAGTGTTAGACCATCACCATCATCCGTCTCCAGAATGTCTTCATCTTTCCAAACTGAAGCTCTACACCTGTTAAACACTCACTTCCCATCCACCTTCCCCAGCCCCTGGCAACCTCAACACTGTCTTTGGATTTGACTCCTCTGGGGACATCCTATAAGGGGAGCCACGCAGCATCTGCCCTTTCGTGGCTGGCTGATTTCACTTAGCCTAATGTCCTCAAGGTTCATCCATGTTATAGCATGGGTCAGAATTTCCTTCCTTTTTTTTTTTTTTAAGACAGAGTTTCACTCTTTTTGCCCAGGCTGGCTTGATCTCAGCTCACTGCAGTAGCCACCTCCAGGGTTCAAGTGATTCTCCTGCCTCAGCCCCCTGAGTATGTGGGATTACAGGTGCCCACCACCATGCCCGGCTTTTTTTGTATTTTTAGTAGAGACGAGGTTTCCACATTGGCCAGGCTAGTTTCAAACTCCTGACCTCAAGTGATCCACCCGTCTCAGCCTCCCAAAGTGCTGGGATTACAAGCATGAGCCACTGCACCCAGCCCAAATTTCCTTCCTTTTTAAGGTTAAATAATATTTCACTGCATGGGTAGACCATGTTTTGCTTATTCATTCATCTGCCGACGCACACTTGGGTTGTGATATGGTTTCCCTATGTTGCCACCCAAATCTCATCTTGAACTGTAGCTCCCATAATCCCCACATGTCATAGGAGGGACCCGGTGGGAGGTCACTGAATCACGGAGGTGGGTCTTTCCCATACTGTTCTCCTGATAGTGAATAAGTCTCTCGAGATCTGATGGTTTTATAAAGGGCAGTTCCCCTGCACACTCTCTTGCCTGCTGCCGTGTAAGATGTGCCTTTGCTCCTCCTTCACCTTCTACCATGATTGTGAGGCCTCCCCAGCCACGTGGAACTGTGAGTCCATTAAACCTCCTTTTTTTTTTAATGAATTACCCAGTCTCAGTTATGTCTTTATCAGCAGCTTGAGAACGGACTAGTACAGGCTGCTTCTACATTTGGCTACTGTGAGTCCTGCTGCTATGAACATGGGTACACAACCAACATTAGTTTTACTTTAACATTTACAACAGCTGCAGGGACTCATCCCTCCTGGGAGGAGGAGGAGGCTTCCCTGAATTGTACCAGGCATGTTAGCATGTCACATGTCAGCGAAGGTGCCCAACTGTATGAGTGCTTGGTGGCTGTAGCCTTGCTCCAATAGGTCTGAGAGACAGGAAGTGGAAAGGGAGAGACTCCAGGGGAGACCTTGAACTCATTCCACGTGAGCCATGCAAGTCCAGGGAGCAGAGAGGTGACCTAAGAAGGACGTGTGAAGCAGAAAGTGAACCGACCTCGCTCTCCACCCACCTCACTTGGTGGAGCCAGGTGAGCATGTTTTATAAGTGAGCTGATGGGGCAGGTCGGAGACTTCCTTGTTTCCTTCCTTCCTGCAGAGGCCACCCCATCAGTGGACAGCCAGGCCGATGAAAGGCAAACCTCAGGATCTCATCCCGTTCTGGAATTCTGCAAACCCACTAGACTAGCTGTGGTGAGTACACAAAACCCAGCTTCTGATCTCTCAGTGGGGACTTTCCAGGCCCCTCATTCTCCCATCCTAGCATCTCTGGTCACCTCTGTTTGCTGCTTACTCTAGAACATGTACAGAGGAAAAAAATGGCAGCAAATACCCCTCCTGCAGTGGAGATTCTTATGAGCAGCCCTGACCAGGGAGAGGAGATCAAAACCTCCTCCAGATGCGCAGATGGGCTGCCTCCTTCTACGCGCCTGGAGGCAGGAGCACGGGCATGAGCCCACGGTGAGTCTGATTCCAGGATAAAGTAGGAAAAACACCTACCTACACCTTTAAAACAATGCAGAGAACTAGTGAGAACTTTTTAAATTCATGAAGCATTTTCTTGTATTTCATCTCATTTGTGTGAGGTTGGTGGAGCAGGTGTTATTACTCCAATGCCCACATGAAGACCAGGACCCTGAGGCTCAGGGCGTTTGAGTCCCTGCTCCACAGCCACACGGCCGGGGAGTGAATTCCAACCTGGGCCTTTGACCGAGGCCTGTTTCATTGGAACGGGATGTCTGTGTCCCCCTACAGTTTACGCATTGAATTCTGAATTCATACAGGGCCTTTGGGAGATGAGGAGGACATAAGGGTGGAGCCCTCACAGACGGGATTAGTGCCCTTATAAAAGGGACCCCAGCATGCTCTGGCCCTCTTTTTTCCAGTTGAGGGCACAGCCAGAAGTCTGCAGTGCGCAGCCACCCAACCACGCCAGCAGCTGACCTCAGACTTCTAGCTCCAGAAGTGCAAGAAGTAAATCTCCATGACCCATAAGCTGCCCAGCCTCCAGCACTTCATTACAGCAGTCCACACTCATGGACTCACCCAGAGTCCTTCATAAAGCAGAGAAACGGGACTGGACAAGCCCAGTTCTGCAGCAGTCTTTCAGCTTCAAAGGTCTGCAACTCCATCATGACACTCTCCTCACTGGCAGATGCCACAGACTAGCCTGTGTGTGTGGCTGACCCCAGGGACCTTAGCATCTTGGGAAAGGACTACTGGAGAGGGCACAGCTCTGGGTGCTCGCTGGTGCTGAGTGCTTCTTTGGGCCTGGGCACTGCATTGTGCACTGTGCAATTAACTGAATGCTCATGACCATTCCAGGCCACGGTAGGGAGGTAGGAGGTATTATTCTCTGTAGAAGAGAAGACTAAGGTTCATAGAGGTCCCATGGAATTCAAAGGAGAATAGGGGAGCATGGCAGGAGTCAGTAGAAGGCCAGAAGGGTAGCATCCCTTCACACACCACACACATAGGTGTGTGAACACACCTGGGAGGCCCTGGGTCCTCAGATCAGGTCCTCTTAGGCTGGGATGCTGCTATTCTCAGCCAGGCCTGAGGCTCCCGGCCCAGGGAGAAGTGCCCGGCTCATCCGGATTGGCTGCAGATGCCTGTTGTTTACAGGGTCTTCACTGAGGTGACAGCTCTAGCTTCCAACACAGCCCCTCCCAGCAGCGGGGAGAGTGGTTGTACCGGACCAGCTGCTGGCCCCGGGCTGACCCCTCTGACCCCAAAGCTGTCCCAGGAGACAGTTCTGCGGTGGGCCCAGACCACCAACAATGCAGACAGACCAGGCGGAGGCAAAGCGAAGGGGGAGCCAGAGGGAAGGACTTGGCCCAGTCTTGGCTCCACACGGGTTTGTACTGAGTGCCCACTGGTCACGCCGACGGCGGCCAATATGCCAGCCAGCCTCCACTGAGCACCGCGCAAATACCACCGAAGGCCCTCACCACAGCCCTGCGGGGCGGGCCTGCCACTACCCAGATTGTGCAGCAGTGGAGACTGAGGCACAGCAGAGCAGCAGAGAGGGTCAGCCACGTGCCTGAGGTTACTACCCCCTGGGAAGGGGCAGAGCCAGGACCTGCATCCCAGCATGGTGGCGTCCAGAGACCCCCAGAGCCCCGCCTCACTCCATTGCCCGGGATGGGAGCCCACGGAAATTCCCACTGGAGCCTTTCCAGCTGTATTTGCGGTGGGAATGCCAGGGTGACACAGGGACTCAGAACACTGTGGGGGAAGAGGGTGGAGCGTTTCACGGTCAGTGGGTAGAGGGTCCACCACCCATCCTACCCTAACCCCACCGCGCTAGTGTGGCTTCCTTGAGGGAATGCTGCTGTCGCCTGAGGGCTCGTCCAGCCACAAGGGAGGGAACTTGTCCAAAATCAAGCGTGGCTTTCTCAGGTGGGGTGGTGTGGTTGCAGCAACGTCCAGCCCTTGTCCGGGGAAGGCTGGGCACAATAGCAATTCAGCCCAAGGAACAAGGCATAGCATCCTCAGCTGCACAGAGGTCATTTCCACCAGCCCCCTGCTTCCATCTCCAAACCTCGCCTTTCTGATGAAGCTCTGTCTCATACTGCATGGAAATGGCATGTCATGCATTTCACAGGCTTCTCCCCTCAGATACTGTCAGGGTGAGCCATATGAAATCGCTAATATTCAATGATTTTTCACCTACGAAACTGCACTTTCACATGGCCCAACCTAATACTTGAGCGGGTCACACTGGCCCACCAGAATTTGCTGGAAAGCCCCGAATGGAACCTTAAATCCTACTGTATGCCAAGTCCTTTCTCATGTGGCTGACTTTGTCCCTGCAAAGTGCTCTCCAGGGCCAGCTGTGCCGGGAGCAGCTGGGCCCACCCTGTCGGCAAACCTTGCCAATGGAGAAACACAGGAAGGACTCTGGACTGGAGGTCAAAAGCCCTGTGACTTGGGTAATTCACCCAACTTCCCTGAGCCTTGGTTTCCTCACCCGTGCCTTCCTACAGCGTTATCATATCCAGTGAAAGGATCTGAGTGAAGCCTCTCCCTCCAGGTCCTCAGTCAGTGCTGGGTAAGGGAGTGGGGAATTGCTGGGAATCACCAAGAACCATGTTCAGCTCAGAAAGTCTCCATGAAGACACATGGCCAGAACAGAATGCTTTGGCATCAGCCACCCCTAGCCCAGCTCCACTGCTGGGCCCTAGAGGTGCCTAAGCCACTGCCAGTCACGGCAGCAGCCCTGATTCCCTCTCTGCGTCAGTGCTCGGCCGGCCCAGCTCTTCTGCCCATCTGCCTGGCTGTGGTTCTGCCAGAAACCCCACACACTTGTTCGGGCTTGCTGGGTGGGGTGCTCTGGACTTAGAAGGTTGCTGCCCTCTGCTGTAGTCCCATCCCTCTCACACTGACCCCACTTCTTATAACACACCCACACTTCCACAGCACTGCCCATAGCCCCCGCCCTCACAGTACAGCCGCCCCACAGCCACCTGCCTCCGTGACACCCCACTCCCCATGACCCACCCACCTCAGGACACACCCACTCCTGGGGACACACCCATCCATCTTTACATCTTTCCTGGCCTCCTGGGGAGGAACCCACCACTTTTACCTGCCCTGAGAATTTTTTGTTTTTTTGCAATGGAGTCTTGCTCTATTGCATCGGCTGGAGTGCAGTGGTGTGATCTTGGCTCACTACAGCCTCCATCTCCCGGGTTCAAGCGATTCTCCTGCCTCTGCTTCCTGGGTAGGTGAGACTGCAGGTGTGCTCCATCATGCCCGGCTAACTTTTGTATTTTTAGTAGAGATAGGATTTCACCATATTGGCGAGGCTGGTCTCGAACTCTTGACCTCATGACCCGCCTGCCTCGGCCTCCCAAAGTGCTGGGATTACAGGAGTGAGCCACTTTGAGCTCAGGCAGAGACCACTCTGCGCCCTTCCCAGCTCTGAGCATCTAAGGGTCCTTTCTGTGTTGAGGCCTGGAACAGCTTCCTGCACTCATCAATGGCATCAGAGCCCGGGAGAAAGCTAGGAACAGATGCCCAGTCTCTGAAAACCAAGGAGACCTCTCCAAAGATTGGAGATTCCTGCTCTCTAAGTTCATGAAGCGATTTTATCCAGAATTCTCCAAAGCTCCCAAAGTCTCAGACTTCAGGTGAGCCTGGGCTCACAGACTAGACTCTTGCAAAGGTGAAGACTTGGAAAGTAAGGCTGTCCTGTTACTTTCAGGAATATGAAAGAACTCAAGAGAGATTAACAGACTATCGGCAGAGAATTGCTTTAAAAGGGAAGATTCGTGGTAAGCACATCCAGTAGGTTTCTGGAGGTTCTTGGAAGCCTTTGCAAGGGTTTTGTTCCCCACTCAGGTGAAATACGTTTCTCCATTTGCATTGTTTTGGCAAATCCTATTTCCTCAAAGACTGTGCCAAAGAAACCCCACCCTGCCTTTTCAGAGTTCTAGACAAAGCCGAAAGAGACCTAACAGGTCGTCTAGTCTTTCCTCTTAATTATGAGGAAGCCAACGTCCCGAGGTTGGCCCTGAAGCTGATGGTGACGGTACCCAGCTCCTGACACCAGGCTGGCCGGGTTCTAGGTGCTTGTTTCCATGCACTTGACACCTCCTTTACTCCCGTTAGTACTTTTGCTGTTCCTGCTTTACAGATGAGAAAAGAGAGGCTGGGAAGCCGCACGGCTGAGCTCCAGAGGCCGTGGGCCCGGCCAGGGCTCTGACTCCATAAAGGGACCTCTTCACCTGAAACCACTGCCGGGAAAGCCGGGAAGTCCCCATTCTCTATCACTGCGCTCAACTGAGTGATGTCTTTGCGAGCCCCACTTCTCACCACCTCCAATGGAGAGGGTCCCTCGCTCACTGCCAAGGAAAGGGGGCGGAGTGTGTCACCACTTCTCACGAGGGACACTGCTTTCCAGGCAGAAGACTCTGCAGTGACCTGTCCCTGTGTTTGCAGTCATAGCACAACCTGGGATCTGGTGACCTGGTCCCGGTTCTCCTGGGTCACTTACTATCTCTGAGTGTTTCCTCATCTCTGAAGTTAGGATTGTGTAAAGATGAAAAAGGACCTGGCGCAGTGGCTCACACCTGTAGTCCCAGCACTTTGGGAGGCCGAGGTGGGCACATCACCCGAGGTTAGGAGTTCAAGACCAGCCTGGCCAACATGGTGAAACTCTGTCTCTACTAAAAATATAAAAATTACCCTGGTATGGTGGTAGGTGCCTGTAATCTCAGCTACTTGGGAGGCTGAGGCAGGAGAATCACTTGAACTTGGGAGGCAGAGGCTGCATTGAGCTGAGATGATGCCACTGCACTTCAGCCTGGGCAACAAGAACAAAACCTAGTCTCAGAAAAAAAAAAAAAGATGAAAAGGAACAAAACCCACGTCCCTTGCCTGGCGCAGTGGTTGGTCCTAGTAGGCAGCCATTGACATCGATGCCAGGCAACACGACTGCTATTGTAGGAAGTGAGGGTGTCTGAGTAACACTCTCCTTGGGATGGCACAGCCACGGAACTTCCCTAGTGGCCAGAAGTCTCCTCCCCACAAATTAGGATGCTGGCCTGGGTGGAGGGGAGGGGCCGCCTTCTCGGCTGGTGGGTGCACGGCCCGGACCCCCCAGCAGCCTCTCTGGCGCAGGGACAGGGACGATAAGCGCTGATGGACTGTTCTGAGGGCCCCCCGGCGGGCACAGGGATGGCGGTGCGTTGCGGGGTGGCCTCCCCACTGATAACCTGGGGGAGGGTGCTATCGGGAGAGGAAGTGGGCAGGGACGGGCCGGAGGGGGTCGCTGGAGCCCCAGGGCGGGACCCAACCCCAGGGGTCGCGTCATCCATTCTCTGCCACCAGGCACAATTGCACCAGACCATCCATCACTGCCTGCCGGCCGGGCTTTCTTCTCCTCCGAATGCATTAATGCATTCTTACTACAGAAGACTCAGGCAATGCGGGTAAAATGCCAGCGCCCTTCCTTATCCCTCTGCTGACAGCCCCAGCTGCTCCCTCCCCAGAGGTCACAGGGCTCTCCTTGGTTGGTATCACTGGGATTCCTTGCTAGACATTTACACAAATACACGTGTGTGACGAACATAAAATTGTGTGTGTGTGTGTGTGTATTCTGCATCCTTTTCCCTCGCTTGATAGTCTTGGCCATGTGTCAAAATCAGAACCTATGGAAGTGCCCATTCATTTTTTCAAGTTCACTTTAAAGAAAGTATTTTCTGTCGAGACAGGGTCTTGCTGTGTTTTCCAGGGACTGACCTCGAACTCCTGGCTTCAAGAGACCCTCCTGCCTCAGCCTCTCAACGTGCTGGGATTCCAGGCATGAGCCGCCATGCCTGCCCTGCCCATTCATTTGAATGGCAAAATAGTTTATAAAATAATTATGCCCTTCTAGCTGGCCCTTTGGACAATTAAAAAATATTGTGCCCTAGTTTCCTTCAGCGACCCTGTTGTACCGTTGTTTCTACCATTTGTGATTACAAATAAGCTGCAGTGAAGAACATCGTAAGTTTATCTCTGGGAATAGGAGCATGTCTTCGCGTAGGATAATTTTCTAGAAATGCAGCAGCTTTTCAGCGTGTGCGTGTCAACGTTTGGGAAGCCAAAACTGCTTCCCCAAAAGACTTTATGGAATTACACTGCCATTAATCTTTATGAGAGTAACATCTTTACCAACAGTATTGGATATCAGCAGCATTGTCATTTTGCACCTGATGGCAGAAGTATCAGGCGCTACTATTTCCCTCGCGTTTTTCCGTGGACTGGTGTGGCCGGGCCCTGTTTGATTGTTTATCAGCAGTTCCTCGTTCTCCTTCTGTGCAGTGCCCATTCTTATCGTTTGTTCGTCCGTCTTCGGGTTGTTTCGGAACAGGAAGAACTTCTGTAGTTTTCTTTGCAGCAATCCTTTGTGATACAGGCGCTGCAAATATTGTCCTCCTGCCTGACACTTGCTTTAACTTGGTCACCGTGTCCTTCGCTCCCCTCTGAGGGATTAGCAACCGTGCTGTCCTGTGCTTTTGAGGGTTTAATTCACACTTTTGTTTTTCAATGACATCCAGTAAAAATTTTAACAGCTTCCTTCTGTTGAACACCAGACTGTGCCGGGCATTCTGCTGAGCATCAGAGGGGCACTGCCTCGGCCGCTCCGGGTGAGGCTGCTGCTTAGCAAATGCGCTTGACAAGTGAGGAAGCAGCTCAGGGAGGTGGCTGCTTGCAGAAGGCCACGTGGCCGGGCAGGACTTGCACCCACGTCTGTCTGGCCCCAGAGCCTTGACCACTGTGCTTCTCTTCCTTTCAACCCCAGCTGGCTTTTCTTCCAGCTCAAACCATCCCTGCCTGAGCCCTGACTGAGAATATAGTTTTGGATTAAGATGTTACCAGGTATGGGATATGGACAAAGAGTAAGATAGCGACTTGTCCCCATTCCTTTGTGTATCTGACAAATATCCTTTGAGAGCACTTTCTGTGTACCAGATCCTGGGAAGCAGGGGTGATACACATTTTTCTTAATCTCAGGGGCGGTGTGTAGGTGGAGCTAAGCCAAGTGTTTAACGCTAAGGGCTAGAAATGAGTAAGGTGAGGCCATCCGCCGTGACATGGGCGCCTTAGAGAAACAGCAAGAAACCACGCGATCTGGGAGTGACGCTAGTGATGAAATGCCTCCAGTTCCACGACTGTTTCCTTCTAGAAACCCTGGTTTGGCTAGTTACACCTGTAGGCACACCCACCACAGGCACATGCACACACCCCTCCCTGCTCCAGCCTCCAAGGCGCCGGACATGTAGTGTATCTGCTCTTCCAAGAGCCCAGGGCATGTAGCCCAGCCGTGCCTGCGGAAGACCAGGTCCTGTTGGTTCATGGGAAAAGGCTACCCGGTCCAGAGCAGTGAGCAGGAGGCTAATTTTAACCAAGAGCAGTGGAGTGACCTTGGCATGGAAAGGGAGGCAGGAACACCGATGCCCCTAGATGGACCTCTGGCCCTTCCCGAGATGTCAGCCTGAGACTGGAGAGCTCTCCTTGCCCTCCGGCCTGTCCTTCCTCCCAGGCAAGGCTGTCAGCTCTGGGCAGCAGTCCCTCTTCACCTCATCAGTCCTCCGTAATCAGCCTTCAGACCCCTTGGGGCTGGCTCGCATCAGCCCTGTCAGCCTCTGCAGCCCAGAGGGGCCTGGTGGCCCAGGGGCCAAGCTGCTGACTGGAAAGGGGGGAGGATGGGACCAGGGTGGGAAGGGAGACCAGGGGTGTCTGGCAGGCCAGGCTTCCAGGTGTCCCCAGGGAAGGTGCTGTCTGGCCTGGGGCTCTGCTGTCGTGGGTGTGTGGGGAAAGGGAGTGTGCATATATTGACAACCTACTGTGTGCACTCCATTGTGGCCGAAGCTTTATGTACATTTTCTTAGTTCATCCCCAGGTTCCCTTTGAGACAGGTAAGCTTGTGTCCATTTTAAAGGTAATGAAACTGAGGCTCAGAGAGGTTAATTTGCCAAGACTCCCACAACCAATAGGCGGCAGAGCCAAGAGGTGAAGTAAGCCCTGATTCCTCCAAAGCCTGCTCTTCTCCGACAACCTGCAACTGGCAAGGGAGCCGGGCCGGAGGGCTGTGGGCAGGGCACAAGCCTGGAGGCATCTGGACCCAGCTCCCACTCTGGCTCTTGTTCGCTGTGTGACCTGCAGCCTCAGAGCCTTCTTCCCCTCCTCTCCCAGGAAGCTCTGGCTGGAGCGGCTCTGCTGGGTCCTGGGAGGAGGCCAGGCTGACCTGGGCTGTGTCCCAGCTTCGTGGGCTTGGCAGATGACCTCAGTTCTTGGAGCCTCCATTTTTTCATCTACAAAATGGGACCAGTAACAATCTACTCCTGCAGGCGGGGATGCTGGCTCAGTGAGACCACGCACCTGAAGCGTGAGCACAGTGTCCAGTGCACACACAGCTCGGCGGCGTGACTGGCAGGGGACTGCCATCAGCACCTCTGTCTGTGAGCACAGGGAGGCCCTTGTTTCTGGAACGAGGGTGTACGGCAGAGCTCCCTGGGAGTGGGGGTCTCTCCCCCCTCTTCAGGGTCAAGTGAAAGCCTGAGAGGCCACCAAGTCCCCATGGTGCCAACTAGAAATTTTCTGTGTGCACCCACAAATTTTAATGTCTCCCCATAAGCTCTTAAACACACCCAGGGCTATTTTTTGGTCTCTCTCCAGACCATCAGCAGGGCCTCCTGCACGGGGACCCTGGTCACTTCACCCCTCCAGGAGCTGCCACACTGAGATGAGGATGTGGATCCATTAAGCCTGGTGGCCCCATCCGCACCAGATGTTTCTCTTCCTCCAGTCTTTCCCACCAGGCTTTCACGAACCTTCCTGTCACCCTCTCGGCAGTTTGCTTAACCTTATTAAAAGGATTGCCCCCCGAGGGCCACCGGACAGGCCCTGTGGGTTACGTCTGCCTGTTCTTCAAGTGCTCAGGGGCACGTTTAATCTCGGTGCCCTTCAGGGTCTCTCAAGTGCTGGCCATGGAGCTGAGCCCAGGATTCAAGGTCTAGCCCCACCATTTCTAGGGATGTAATGTGGATGACAGGCTCAGCGTCTCTGCCTTTCTTCCATCCAGAGTGAACAGAATGAAGATGCCACACATCCAAGAGGCTGCTGTGAGGAGCCTTTGAGGCAAGGCACAGGAAACCCCTTTGTAAACTGTGGAGTGCAGTGGCTATACCATTTTGGAAGAAAGCCTGAGAGCAGTGGGTCCCTGCTCCACTATTTATCAGCTGTGTGGCCTTGGGCCAGTTACTGACCCTCTCTGGGCCCTAGCTTCCTCATCTGTAAAATGAGGATCAGAAGACTTCCCTGGGATTGGTCAAGTCATTGGCACTTTACACTCAACACACGGTGACTGAGTATGAAGGTCTCTCTAGCTATCTAAAGAGTCTAAGCATGGTATCAAGTTTCAGCCTTTAACTCAGGAGACTCTGCAAGCCCAGCGGTGCCATGGAGAGTGCCCACAGCCCAGGTCACGGGCCTGGTGCCTCTGCTGTCCCTGATCTGCCCATGGATCATGGTGTCACTGCCTTCTGCTATCTGTCCTTGTCACCTGAGACTGAGTGCCCAGAGCCAGGCACGGTTCTTGCCTGTGATGCTTGAGATGCTGTGCGTCCAGCCAGTCTCTGTGAACACTTTGGGGTGGGGGTCCAGGCATGTGCCCACCGGGACGCAGACCCGCCTGGAGAGGTCTGGTTTTGGGGTGGGGGTCCAGGCATGTGCCCACCGGGACGCAGACCTGCCTGGAGATGTCTGGTTTTGGGGTGGGGGTCCAGGCATGTGCCCACCAGGACACAGACCCGCCTGGAGATGTCTGGTTTTGGGAAGGGGGTCCAGGCATGTGCCTACCAGGACGCAGACCCACCTGGAGATGTCTGGCTTTGGGGTGGGGGTCCGGGCATGTGCCCACCGGGATGCAGACCCGCCTGGAGATGTCTGGTTTTGTGGTGGGGGTCCGGGCATGTGCCCACCGGGACACAGATCCGCCTGGAGATGTCTGGTTTTGGGGTGGGGGTCCAGGCATGTGCCTACCAGGACGCAGACCCGCCTGGAGATGTCTGGTGAGGGTCTCAGCCAAGTTCCCTGAGACCCTGAGGCAGCGCAGGGCAGACCCGCCCAGGGGTAAAAAGAAGAAAGCTCTTTCCCAAGAACAGAACGAGGGGCTCTTCCAGAGGAGAGGACTCCTGCCCCCAGCACAGGTGGGCTCCTCCCAGCCAGGCCCTGAAGCCCCTTCACCTCCGGTGAGGAACAGTGGCACCTGAGGCATTGGGCCTGAAGAAGCTTGTCAGGAGCACACATGAAACACCTGCGAACCCCAAAAACACGTGAGGGCATTTCAAAGAGGGCTCAGGTCCCATGGGGGCCAAAGTCAAAAAGATGGGGTCATTGCTCTTAAACAACACCATGCACCTCGCACCCACTAGGACGGCAGCTGTTTCAAATGACAGATATAACAAGAGCTGGTGAGGAGGGGGAGTGGAGCCTGCACAGCTGATGGGAGTGTGGAAAAGCCGTGTGTGGTTCCGCAAAGCATTCAACCCGGGGCCACCGTCCGATACAGCCGTTTCGAGGAGACATTTGTACAGCAGACTCACAGCAGCATTATTCTCAACAGCCAAAGGGTGAAATCAACCCAGTGTCCATCAGCTGAGGAATGGATACCCAAAACATGATGTATCCATAAAGGGAAGTGTTATTCAGCCTCGAAAAGGAAGGGAACTCTGACACGTGACAACGTAGATGAACCCTGAAGACACTAATGCTGAATGCAATGAGTCAGTCACAAAAGCTCAGATGCTGTATGATTCTTGAGGTCCCAAGAATCAAAGTCATAGACATACAAAGTAGAGTAGGCGGTGCCAGGGTGGGGGTGGGAAGGAATGGGGAGTTAGCATTGAGTGGGGACAGAGCTGGGTTTGGGAAGACAAAACAGTCCGGGAGATGATGGTGGTGACAGCCCCACAGCGGGTGAATGTGTGCCATACACCGAATGGCACCCTCAGCAAATACCAACAATGGTAAATTTCATGTCATGTGTATGTATTTTACTACCTTAGAAAAGATCAAGGCTGGGCGTGGTGGCTCACGCCTGTAATCCCAGTACTTTGGGAGGCCGAGGCGGGTGGACCCCCTGAGGTCAGGAGTTCAAAACCAGCCTGGCCAACATGGCAAAACCCCATCTCTACTAAAAACACAAAAATTAGCCAGGCGTGGTGATAGGCGCCTGTAATCCCAGCTACTTGGGAGGCTGAGGCAGGAGAATTGCCTGAACCCAGGAGGTGGAGGTTGCGGTGAGCTGAGCTTGTGCCATGGCACTCTAGCCTGGGCGACAAAGCAACATTGCATCTCAAAACAATAAATAAACAACATCATGAGGCCTGGGGACGCTCGAGTCCTGGGTTTTAGTCTCTAATGGAATATGTGGTAGAAACTTTCATAAAATATTTCATTCAAGGCAGTTCTATCTTTGGAGGAACTCTGCATTTTCATATGTGAATTTGCTTAAGGCTGCTCCATGGGAGCTCCAGCTTAGCTTTGGGTCTTCCTTATTTGTAGATGGGACGTTTATTCACACCAAATATTCTTGATTTTGAAACTAATCCATTAGTCACAGGAATACATTGATACCCAGCGCAGGCAGGTAGAGTGAAAGATACACACAAGCAGAAAGATCCCGTATGCGTCTGCGTTATGGTTCAAGAGCTGAACTGGGCCTCCTCTTCTCCACTTCCTATGTTGAATTTCTAAGCCCACGGCCTCAGAATGTGACAGTATTGGGAGGCAGGGCCTTTAAAAATCGATAGTAAAATGAGGCCATATGGGTGGGCCCTAGTCCCATAGAACTCGTGTTCTTAGCAGAAGAGGCGATGAGGGCACAGACACAGAGGGACAACCACGTGAGGACACAGGGCGAAGGTGGCCTCCATGAACCCAGGAGAGAGTCCCCAGGAGAAGCCACCCCTGCCGGCCCCTTGATCTCAGACTTCAGCCTCCAGAACCATGAGCAATCTACTGTTGCGTAAGCTTGACACCCCCTCACCTGTGGTATTTGTTCCAGCAGCCTTAGCAAATGAACACACTTTTCCATTTCTAAAATACTCCTTAGTCCTTAAAGCAACCCTCCAGCCTCACCTTGCCCAGGAAGGCCAAGCCGGAGGAAGGCCGGGTATCTGCCTGGCCTGAGAGCATGACTCTGAGAATGACGCAGGCCTCACTGTCCTGTTTTTGACAAGGAAATCAGGGCTCAGAATGTGGAGTCACTCACTCAAAGTCACACAGCCTGCCGAGGTCCTTGGCTTCTGACCCTGTGTGCTCTTTTGGAAGCTCTGCCCTGAGGGTGGGAAGAGTGTGAAACTACAGGAGTGTCCCCTTAACCACAGGGAACATATTCCAGCACCCCCAAACTACTAGACGCTCCAAACTGCAGACAGTGCCGGACCCCGTACGCACCGTGTTTGTTCCTAGACATACGTATCTATGATACAGTTTAATTTACGAATTAGGCACAGTAAGAGATTAACACTAATAAATAATAATAAAGTAGAAAATTATAACAATATACTATATAACATTCCTGAGAATGTGGCCTCCCTCTGTTCCTCTTTCTCAAAATATCTCATTGCATGCCGAATTTTGGGACCGCAGTTAACCACTGGTAACTGAAACCTTAGATAAGGGACCACTGCTGTAGACAAAACATCACAGCAGCAAAAAAAGAACAAAGCTCTGAGCGGCAGAGCTGGAGGCCCGAGGCAGGGAGGTATGGCAGAGGCCAGGGAAGCCCGGCTGGGGGCTCGGTGGGGATCAGGGTCCCTGAAGGCCCTTCTCTGGGGTTATGATAGTGCTAATGAGAGCTAACATTTCTGAGCATTTGGCATAAGACAGGCAGGCTGGTCAACGCCTCCTGTGTGCTGCTTTCTCTAAACCTCACAGCAAGCCTGCGATGCAGGTGGCATCATTGTACCCATTGCACAGTTGAGGAAACTGAGGCTCAGAGAAATGAAGCAGAGTCTCCAAGGCCAAACCTCCCAGAAGAGCAAGTGCCTGATGTTGAAAGTTCTGACTCAGAGACCCTGCTGTTGCTCACTTCACAGTAACGCCGTGGTGTGTGCTGGCTCCGGAATGGACAGAGGGAAAGACACCAGCTTCTTCACAGGCAAGCAGAGGTCTGAGCTTCCCAGACCTGGGCTGTCCCTCTCATCAGAGCTCTGGGTGTCGGGACAGCGGTCGTATGCCCCAATGGCTCAGGCATGGTCCCCCAGCAATGTCCTCATGTGTGCAGACTTATGGTTGGGAGATGGCGGACTCCACGCCATGAAATACCCTCCCTCCCACTAGGAAGGCAAAGTCCCAGCGCAGGAAATGCTGCTTTAGTCCATGCATGCGCTCTCTGCCTCCTCTCTCCATCTCTCTTGCCCCACACACTCTCACATTTCACTTTCTGGCTGGGAACTGTCTGGGCTCCTCATCCTGTATAGACATATGTATATGAACAAGAATATACCAGGACGCGGGTTCGGCTCGCGGCACTACTCGGGCAAGTGCGCCCCCTCGTGGAGAAACTCTCCCTCGCCCTTCAAGACCCTCTCCAGCCTCATTCTCCCAGGAACACCAAGGAGAGCCAGGTGTTTGCTTTGCCTGAGAACGTACCTCTGAGAATGTGCTGGTCTTGTGGGTTTCTCTTCTGATTTCCGCAGGTTGTCACTTGTATGACAGAGCTGGAAAACGCCATAGGCATCTGCTGGTCCTGCAGTTTCAAGACCTGAACGTGGCCCCCAGTGCTTGGAGCTGGCCCTGCTGGGATGGAACGCTTCCAGCCTCACATAGCCCTGCCCAGTGGTTCTCAATCCCCGGTGGATATCAGCACCAGCTGGGGCCGCTTAAAGAATGCTGAGACTCTGGATAAAGCATGCTCACCTGGAACCCCGGCACGGGCACTCTTTACTATGCCTCCCTGACCCGGCTCCACACAAGGTGATTCTAGTGAGTAGTGAGGGCTGAGAGCTGCCCTGCAAGAAATGCCTGTATTGGAATCACTCAGGGCGCTTATAAAAGAGGACGTTTCCAGATCCAGACTTCAACCCACTGAATCAGAATCTCTGTGGGAGCGGGAGAGGAAGACCTGAATTTTATTTTATTATTTATTTTTATTTTTTGAGACTGAGTTTCGCTCTTGTTGCCCAGGCTGGAGTGCAGTGGTTCGATCTTGGCTCACTGCAACCTCCACCTCCCGGGTTCACGTGATTCTTGTGCCTCACCCTCCCGAGTAGCTGGGAATATAGGCACCTGCCACCACACCCAGCTAATTATTGTATTTTTAGTAGAGACAGGGTTTTACCATGTTGGCCAGCCTGGTCTCGAACTTCTGACCTCAGGTGTTCCACCCGCCTCTGCCTCCCAAAGTGCTGGGATTACAGGCACAAGCCACCACGCCCAACCTGCATTTTACAACAAAAACCTGAGGTGACCGTTGGCGAAGCACTAGGTGACTCTTTCATCTTTAGGGGATGACAGTGGGGTCCAGGGAGGTGGGGAGACAGTCCCAAGCCTTGCAGCTTGACGACAGCTCCCGAGTCATGGGAACCACTTCACAGGGGCTGTGGGGGGGCTGAGAAGTGGTGCACCGGCCTATGGTCCCTGCTCATGAGAAGAAGGAAGGGCTCATTCCTCATCCTGTGATCTTAGCGCCCTCCTCAGCCCCACCCCACAGGAGCCCCAGCATGTGAGCTTGGCCCTCCCATTCACAAACCCCAGCAGCCCCCACTGGCAGGAGCCGTAACCCTGCTGTCCCACATTCCTGTTTACCCCCCACCAGCCACGTCCCCTGGGACCCAGTTCTTGGCCAGGCAGTTTCCTCCTTCCAGCAACTTGGTGTGACCAGGTCCTAGGGGAGGTCAGAGGCCCCACAATTTCTGGAGCCTCCACTGTGTGGGACAACAGAGTTCCCCCACCTCCAGCTACCTATTCCCCTGGGTTCCTCAGCGAGGCTCCAGGCCTGCCCCTGCCTGCCCTTGCAGACCGCCTTCCTAAACTGCTGTGTTCTCCTGCCCAGTGCTTGTCCATGGCCAGTGGGGGCTGTGAGGGCCAAGAACTGGCTGAGAGAAGCCTGGTGGCATGGAGTCCGTGGGTTTCCTCACCTGCAGAAACGGCTTCATGGTAACCATGGTGACGCTCCCCCCCCCCCCC
>NW_022437120.1:449674-598013 GCF_009761245.1 Sapajus apella
CCCCCC
Organism: Sapajus apella; assembly: GCF_009761245.1. NCBI lineage: Eukaryota > Metazoa > Chordata > Mammalia > Primates > Cebidae > Sapajus > Sapajus apella. The sequence continues at coordinate 449,681 of NW_022437120.1, forward strand.
CCCCCCCCCCCCCCCCCCCCCCCCCCGGGCTGCTGGAGAATCCAGAGACTGCAGGTGAACAGCTATGTGGACTGCGTCCTTCCTGGCTGATGGCTGTCACCAGCACCCCTGCAGGGACTGTCCCTTCTCCGAGGTTCTCCCACCAAGGCCCCACTCTCATCCTTTGCTGCCCGGGCCTGCAGCTCACCCCCACCTCCACCCCCGTCCTGCTGCCTGTGAGCTGTGTGTGAGAGCTTTGTGCCTCAGTTTCCACCTTGGGGTGGCAAGACTCCTGCCTCGGGGCGTTCTCACAGTCAGAGGAGTCAACACTGACAAGACGTTTGCCGAGGGTTCAAGGGGAAGGAAGGGGGTGCACAGGTGGGGCCAGGGGGCTTTCGACCAGTGGGCCCAGAACGGTGGGTACAAGTCTCTGCTTTCGTCTACACCCATGGCATGTACAACACTGCAGCGAGAACCTGGATGAAGAGGTGGGCTTCAGTTAATGACACTGTATCAGTATTGGCTCATCAGTGGTAACAAATGCACCACCGCTGGCAGTTGTTAGTAACGGGGGAGATGGGCTGGATATGGAGACTGTCTACTTGCTTCCTACCTTTTTTTTTCTGTAAACCTAAGCTGCTCAAATAAAAACTGGATCCATTAAAAACAAAACGAAAACATGCAAAGTGAAGAGCCTCCATGCAGTGGGAGCCGCGCTTCGATGCCCACCGTCACCCGATCCTCCTTCCTGCACCTGGCCTTGGGGGCTGGGTTCTCATCCTGGCCGCCCCCGCAAAGCGCCGGCCCCCAGCAACAGCTCCGGGCTTTGCCCCGCACAGCGCTCCCTGCGCGGGCCCGGGCCACGGATTTATGATGCCACAGCGCCCCCTGCTGGCCCCGCTCGAGCTCCCGGAGCCCAGGCCACGCGGGACCCCCGGCTGCGCCAGGCGTGCACCCCGTGCGCGTCCTGCACGCGATGTCCGGCTTGTCACGGTAACGACATGGAAATCTCGAACGCTCGTGACTTTATTATGGAAAAGCTCCGCAGTGCCAGAGCGCAGCCTAGGCTGGGGCTGCCCCTGCTGGCGTCGGGTGGCGGGGTGGGGACCCATTCCAGCTTCTGCAGAGGCACAGGGCGAGGTCCTCGCAGGGCGCGGCGGCCTGGACGTGGCCACCGGCGGTGACTCCTCGGTCAAGGCCCAGCACTGGGGCCTTATCAGTTGCTTACTAGTCCCAAACACCTTAGGGGGCTAACTTAGTACTCGGGGTGCCCGTGCCAGGTCACTGACACAGCCCTCTTTACAAATGGGGCGGCACAGAGAGGCCGCGTAACTCACCCGAGGGCGCACAGCCGGGGAAGGAGTCTGTCCGGGCACCCCCCCTGCAGAGCTGCCTCTGCCCTCTGGTTTCCCGGTGCCTTCACTGCACGTCGGTGCTGGCACGGAACTGCGAGGTCGTCCGCGCAGCGGTGGGCACGCGTCGCCGGCGGGCTCGGGCTGGCTAGGGCTGAAGCTCGTACTGCCGCTCGGTGGCCGTGTAGAAGTCCTCCAGCACTGAATGCAGGAACTCGAAGGTGGGCCGCTCCTCGGGCCGGCTGCGCCAGCACTGGGCGATGACGCCGCGATACAGCTCCGGCGGGCAGGTGTCGGGACGCGGCATGCGGTAGCCGCGCTCCAGGCTGCGGATGACCTCGGGGTTGCTCATCCCTGCGGCAGAGGCAGAGGGGACCGCGAGCGGGGATGAGGGGCAGGGGTCCCTAGTGGGTGGGGGGCCCTGAGCGGCCCGCGGGGCACAGTGGGCCCAGACGGGGGACAGCAAGTGCCCACAGGCCCAGCCTCTAAACAATCCTTTTTATTGCTTGGGGAACGCCTAGGAAAGAGACTGCAGATTTTCTCCTGCGTGTCAGCAGGTCCTCTGCGGATGGGACCCTCCTTGTCTTGATTACTGTGACTGCCAGGGGCACAGCCAAGCCCATCACTCACAGGCAGCTGGCAGGTGCACACAGCAGCAGGTGACCCCGAGCCTGCCCAGCTGCCCGGGCCAAGCGGTCCAAGCCCTTCTGACAGGGGCTGGGGACTGGCGTCCACGATTCTGCCCACTCAGGATGGGGCTTTTGGAATCCACTATGGGTGTGATGCCAAGGTAGGCACAACCTGTCCTCAAATGAGAACAGACCACTGGGAGTAACTTTGAATTCAGGTGTACCTTTTGTCTTGATTCTAGTTTGTGGGGCTCATCACCTTTGCTGGAAGAAGGAGACACAGCCCTGTGGCCTGGAGCAATAGTGATGCAGCAGCCAGAGCTCCACCCCAGATGCCACACCTGGGTCTCCATCCCCACCCTGGGACTCACTCTGAAAAGAAGGGGGTAGCCACAGGCACGAGGACAGGACCTGCCATCAGAGCTGGCAGGGAAAGCAGGAAGCCCTCGAGAGCTGCGGAGCGAGCTGCCTACCTGGGTATGGCACCCGCCCGTAAGTGACGACTTCCATCAGGAGGACTCCAAATGACCACACGTCTGCTTTGATGGTGAAGATCCCGAAGTGGATGGCTTCTGGGGCAGTCCACTTGATGGGGAACTTGGCCCCTGCAGGAAAAGCCATGCACAGCTTTGGGAGGCCATGGCAGGTGGCCTCTACTTTTCACCCTACCCTCACCCCTACCCCTGCTCCTGCTGTCCTTCCCTCAGTCCCCCAATGTGGGGCCTTGCAGGACGGAGAAGCCAGACACAGTGGGGGAGCCAGTGCCACACATCAGGATGCATGCCAGGTGAGCGCAGAGGCATCTGCAGCACAGAAGGACAACATGGACACCAGTACCAAGCAGTCACCCACTTTGGTTCTTTAAAAAGACAATGAGTGGCCTCAATGGGCAGCCACCACATTTCCACCTGGGATGGAAGGGGCGTGTTCCGCCTCACAGGGGCCTTGTTTAATAAAGAAAACACAGCCTAGGAGAGCCATTCAAAGCTGGTGGAGCCTCCGTGAGTCCCTTCCTGCCAAATGGAAATGGCGACACTGGTACCTGGGAGGCCGCTGCGAGGAAGGACTCACATCTGGCCACCCTGTGAAGCCCGAGGTGGCTGGGCCTGGCCAGCACTTGGAGCAGGCCTCAGGGTCTGGCACTTCTTGGTCTCCCCAGCAAGGCTGAGTTCCCGAGAGAGCAAGCCATATCCTGTCTGCTTGTCACTCATATGTGAAGCGAATACAGCTTGCTTGCTTGATAAATGTGTGTGATCACTTCAGATTCTCTTGTGAAGGAGATTTCCACCTCAGTTATATTCATGGAGTAAGACAGAGGGCTCTGTGGAGATTCTAATTCACAGAATAAGACAGAGTGCTCCGTGGAGCCCCTGATTCAGAAGGTTTGCTGCTCATGCATGAGAGCCGTTTCCCGCAGTGTGCTCTGGGAAAGCACACTTCTGTGGAAGGTTAATAGTTGCTACATAAAAATAGTATCTGGGACTGGGCACAGTGGCTCACGCCTGTATCCCAGCACTTTGGGAGGCTGAGGCAGGCGGATCACCTGAGGTCAAGAGTTCAAGACTAGCCTGGCCAACATGATGAAACCCCGTCTCTACTAAAAATACAAAAATTAGCTAGGTGTAGTGGCTCTTGCCTGTAATCCCAACTACTTGGGAGGCTGAGGCAGGAGAATTGCTTGAACACAGGAGGCGGAGGCTGTAGTGAGCCAAGATTGTGCCACTGCACTCCAGCCTGAGTGACAGAGACTCCATCTTAAAACAAAAAACAAAAAACAGTATTTGGAGCTCAAATTAGTTTGGAAGGCACTAGGTGAGGCAAACATAAACGGTTCCTTTGCTGCAGGACTTCTCAGTGCCTTTAATATGTTGATATACACTGGGAATCTCCAAGGCACGGAGGGGGTGTACTACTGTTTCTCCAAACCTACCTTATCCTAAAACTGTTCCTCCATGGGAGGTCTTAGTGCTCTACTATGCTGCTGAACACATTGGGGAAGTGAAAGAAATGCTGATGCAGAGTTGTGGAAACCGTCTAGCCCGCGGGTGTCTTCCCTCAGGGCTGTGCTGGGAGGAATTAAGGGGGCTTTGGGGGGCTGGGGAAGGTAAGGGCTCAGGTTTCCCTCGTGGTTGGGGGCTGTACTCACCCTCCTGGGCCATGTATTCACTGTCGATGATCCGAGCCAAGCCAAAATCAGCAATCTTGCAGCACAAGGTCTCAGACACCAGGATGTTAGCCGCCCGCAGGTCGCGGTGGATGGAATTCATGCGCTCGATGTACGCCATCCCTTCAGCAATCTGAGGGAACAGGCACACGGTGAAGGACATCATTGGGGCCTCCACACCAGGACCGAGCCCACCCTGTGGCCCCTGCACAGCCCCTGTGGGCTGCTGGGGAAGGAGCTGCTTCTTGGGCAGAGTAGAAAGTTGGCTATGCTGCTCCTCAGCTGAATAAACCCCTCTCCTAGAAGCCCAGAACGGCAGTGACGTGGGCATCAGAGACACTGGGGCTACCTGTGCTCCTTCCCCTCCTCATTTTCCCTCAACACAGCTGTGTCCAAGGTCTGCAGAGGTAGAAGGCAGAAGAACACAGACAGGAGAAAAGGAGAGGGAGGGAGAAAAGAAGAAAGGGAAGGAAGGAGACGGGGAGCAGGAGACAGGGACAGGTGACTCTTCCCGGCTGGCTGGAAGCACAGCTCCTGGAGCTGGGAGCCCTTGGTTGGAGTCGCTGACCTCCAGAAAGCTGCTTAACCTCCCTGAGGGGCCACAGTCCTGACCTGGAACGTGAGGGATGTGGTCTTCAGGGTGCGGGGTTGAGGCAAGCATTAGACGAGGTGACTTGTGACTGAGGACCTTGCCCAACACCTGCCTCATGGGGGCACCCAGGGAGCACTGGCAGATCTGGGTGGACAGAAACCCTGAGGAAAGCAAGCCTCGTCTCTCCTCCCCAGCTCACCAGCCTGGGCCACGGATAGCAGCTTGTGCTGCTTGGTGCCTTGTAGCTGAGGAAACTAAGGCTCTGTTCACTCAACCAATGGATGAAGAAACTAAGGCAGACAGAAAACAGAGAGCACATTTACCTCATCAGACTTGCGATTGCAAGAAGCCGGCACTAGAATTGATCCCACTTCTCCTTATTCTTGCATTTCATTGGTTTATCCATGAATCCATCCATCTATCCATGCATTCAACTCATCCTTCCATCCATCCATCCATCCATCCATCCATCCCTCCCTCCATCCATTCATCTATCCATCTATCCATCCATCCATTCATCTATCTATACATGATCCATCCATCCATCCATTCATGCATCCATGTATCTACCCATCCTTCCACCCATCCCTCCATCCATCCATCCATCCATCCATTCATTCATCTATCCATGTATCCATCCATGTATCCATTCATCCATACATCCATTCATGCATCCACCCATGCATCCATCAATTCATCCATCCATCCATCCATCCATCCATCCATCCATTCATCTATCCATGTATCCGTCCATGTATCCATTCATCCATGCATGCATCCATGCATCTATCCATGCCTCCATCTATGCATCCATCAATCCATCCATCCATCCCTCTATCCATCCATGCATCCATCCATCCATCCATCCATGCATCCAACCATCCATCCATTCATCCACCTACCCATCTATCCAGCCGTCCATCTATCCATTCATCCATCCATGCATCCATCTCATCCATCGATTCATCCATCCGTCCATCCATCCATCCATGCATCCATCCATCTATGCATGCATCCATGGATCCATGCATCCATCCATCCATGCATCCATCCATCCATGCATCCATCCATCTATGCATGCATCCATGGATCCATGCATCCATGGATCCATGCATCCATCCATCCATCCATCCATCCATCTATCATCCCCTTGCTATACCATTCAATCAGTGCACATTTATTAGTATGGGACTGTGGGGAATATAAAACTGAGTACTAAATATATCAGGGCAGCATCTAACAGCACTCATTCTGATAACTAATATTTATTGAGCAGTACCAGAAATATGTATTTTAAAAATGTTGAGTATGGCTCAGCTCAGCTTTCACGGGCAAAGGAGACAGAGGGGTGGCTAGGCATGGGGCACAGGGACCAGGGCCATCTGGCTGCAAAGTGGGGCCTGTGGGATTGTGGTTGCAGGGGTCTTGTGGGGTTGGCCAGTTCGGGCCTTGAGACTTTGCATTTCATCCTATAGAGTAAGAAAAGAAGAGCCCAGAAGGGCAGGCCGTGTGTCTGCTCGTGTGCGAGTTTGCATGTTTGTGTGTGAGTTTGTATGTATGTGAGTCTGTTTGTGTGTTACTGTGTGAGTTTGTGTGTGTGAGTCTCTGTGTGAGGCTGTGTGTGAGGCTGTGTGTGTGCGTGTGTGTGTGTGTGTGTGTGTGTGTGTGTGTGTGTGCGCCTGGAGAGCCTCTGGCATGGTCAGCATGTGGTTAGAGGCTTCCTATCTGGAAGGTTCTGATTTTCTGACTCCTCACCCCCAGCTCTGTGACCACATCCAGGTATTAAACTCAGATGGGATTTTCACATCCTTTGCCTCTGGTTCACCCAAGATTTCCCAAGGGGGTGTCGTGGGGACTGAATAAGAGACAGTGGAGGGTGAGGGAAGGAAGGGGAAAGGAAAAAGAATCAGTGGGCAGGCTTATCGCTGGCCTGGGGTTTGAAGCCCATCACCAGCACTCATTTTCCAAAACCATCTCGCCAGCCTGCCCAGACGGCTCTCTGCCCACCTCAGTGGAAAAAGGCGTTGTGGCATCAGTTCCTGCAGTGGGGCTCCTGGGTGAGTCTGGGTGATGGGGGAGGGCTGATGTGGGTGGTAGGTGGGAGGGTTTCCTCTCGGTGGCTGGCGGGTGTGTGTGCACCCAGGTGTGTGCCTCACAGGCTGACCACAGAGAGAAACGTTTCTGCTGAGAGTTCCAGTTTTAACAGGGCCACCAGATGTGCTTCCTGCCAGCTAGAGCTCTCGCCTCCACACCCTCGCCTCCACTCTGCTCTTCACCTCATGGAGTCTGGAAGGTTCTGCATGTGAATGTGAGGGCCAGTCCAGGGTAGCCAAGGAGGCCCAGCACTCGTAATTTCCTGGTGGCAGAAGGGGGGGTGGTCCTCCAGGGCTCAGAGAAGTCACGTCCCTGGCACTTGTGTGTGGCCCAGGCCTGCCCATCAGCCTGGGGTCGATGCCAGGGCTGGGCAAGGGCTGAGGGCCCCTGGGGTGGGAGGCACGTTTTCAGTGACCTCCTACTGGAGACGTCTGTGGGTACCATCTAAGGAAGGGGTGAGGTCACCACAGAACACCCTCACTGCGGGTCCAGTGGAACTCTCACTGACCCTGTGTGTTCCCATGATGCCCATTCACCCTTGCTTCCCTCGGAACAGAACAGCCTCGTTCCATCACAGCTGCCCGGGACGAAGGCTTCATGGCCCAGGCTCCCTCGATGCTGCGTGGGGCAGGAGGCACAGCAGCCCGGGCATGCAGGTGCAAGTGCAGTGGGTGACCTTGGAGACGTGTGCCTAGAGGAAGGTGGCCTTCCGTGCACCTGACTTCCCCTGCTGGCTGAGGAGAGGATGGGGTGCTAAGACATAAGCGGCCATTGTCGGCAGAAAGTGGCACCCTGAGATCTCAGCAGGTGGGAGAACGTGGAGGGACTGCCCACGTCCTGATGTTTACACATCTAAGCTCTTATGACTTCAGGCTTTCTCTTCCTCACAGTCCAGCCTAACTCTAACTGCTACAACCTCTGAATCATTGATGTTGTTAAGCCCCAGGGCTGGGAGGAGGAGAGGGCCTCGGGAAGTCAGAGGGCACATGCCGCCCCTCCTCTGCACTTGGTCCTTCACCAACCTGGGCCGACATGTCGATCAGCCTTGGGAGTGACAATCTGTTCCCTTCATCCGTCTTCAAGAAATCCAGCAGGCATCCTAAGAAAAGAGAAGCTGCAAGTAGCCTTCTGCAAAGTGCCCACCCCTGGCGGTGCCGGCCTCTCCCAGCATGAGCATTTCCCACGGGGGTGTGAAGTGGGAGTTTGCACCCTCAGATCTCTTGGTGCAGCAGGAACGACCTACCTGCTGCTGTCAAGTGCCTTCCCCTTCACAAAATGCCAGGCTCAGCACCCCAGGAGGTAGCACATATACCAGCAGCTGCCCAGCAGTTAGGTTTCAGCCAGGTGCAGGACCTGTCTGAGGTCACCCGGAGGGGAGCTGGGAGGAGAGCCCCAGTTCTGACTCTACGGTTGACGCCCCTCTTGTCTTTTCCCCCATGTCAGCCTCGCTCCCTTGATCCCTGTTGGCAGACACGCTCTGCCTCTGAGGACCAGGCATCAGCAAGAAAGCACCAGAGGGAGAGAACTACCCCCAGGTTTGGCGCAGGGGACAAATGCAGCTCCCCTGGAATCCGAGCGTTGGGAGGGATGAGTGCTTGCCTTAGGGGCAGGCTGGAGGCGCCCCCAGCACAGTCTCAGACTGGGGCCCCCTTGGGGACAGTTGTTAGGGAGCTGTATTAGATGGGCAGGTTAGGATCATACAGGGGCAGTGTGTGGTCAGGGTCACAGGAGGGGTGAGAATGTCAAAGGCTCAGCCCGATCCCAGGCCTCCTGCCCCGTGAGAATTTGGCCATGCTGGGGACCTCAGAGGCCATTGAGCCCAACCTCTCTGGCCATCCTTGTAAAATATTCACACAGTTGTAAAAGGCTCCCCGACCAGGAAGCAGTAGACCTGGGTGTAGCATGGTCCCTGCACAGCTGGCCTGGGGCTCCTTTGACTTGGCAACGCTCTGTCCCTCCCAGCAGGCACCAAAGAGTGCTGGGCACAGAGGATGCACTCCAGAGATGCTGGCTGAGCTGCTCCTGGGCAGAGGACGTGGCTCCGTCAGAACCACTTTGCCCTCCCGTTTCTCACCCTCCCTCCGTCCCTCCGGGCCCCCATGCCACGCCGTGCCCTAGGTCTGCAGGATGCTGGCTAACAGCTGTCTGTGGAGACCCCCTGGCCTGGGGAACCCGCTGTCGCAATCCCCTCCTCCTGCTAAGATCACCCTCCTGCCTCGCTCTGAGGACGCAGCTCTGCGGGCCCCACCTCTGGCCATGTACTCGGTGACAATGTAGATGGGCTCCTTGGTGACCACAGCGTAGAGCCGGACCAGCCGCTCGTGCTGCAGGGTCTTCATCACGTTGGCCTCGCCCAGGAAGGCTTCTGGACTCATGGCTCCCTCCTTCAGTGTCTTGATGGCCACCTTCATGTTGTTTTTGTAGTAACCTGAGCCCGGGGGGAAAGAAGAAACCGCTCAGAAGACAGAGACCTTGCTTGGAGGTGATCGCTTAACCAAAATCGGGGTAAGTGCCCAGGAGCCAGCCCATTCCAGGTGCCAGAGCTGGAACGTGCAGCTCCGGAGGCCGTGGTCGCGTGGGGCCCACCTTGTGTCCCAGGCCCCTACCGTACGGGGCCTCAGGCAATGGAGGAATGTACCCTGCTTGGGGTCCATTTCGCCTCTCTGCCCCACACCCAAGGTCTGTGTTCTTCTGTCCTGCAGGTAACCTGCCCCTTTCCCAGCCCTCCCCTATGTAATGAGTCTCTTCTATCACACAATGGCTCCTTGATGAAAATAGCACACAGCGGGGGGAAACCTGGGCAGGAGGAAGGGGAGTGGGGGTCTCCTTCCTTCTGAAGCCCCATGGCGGACCTGTCTCAGTCCTTAAACTACCTGTATCTCCACGCTCTCCCTGCACTCCAGGAAGTCCCTGTGCACCCTGAAGGGCCAAAGACAACTCTACTCGCCTTTCTAGAGGATCTGGGACTTGCCAGGGACCTGGGCACAGCTCTTGCCAAAGGCACCTTGGGTATCAGCCCCAGGCAATGGAGGACTCGTGGACCAGTCCAGGGATAAAACGGAACACGAGTTTCATATTCTGGTAGGCAGCGGATGGGGCAGGTGTCAGCAGCAATGGAAACGTGAGGACCCCGGGCCTGGAGGTTCCGTGACTTGGCCGAAGTCCCACAGCTGCCCCAGCGTGCACTCAGACCCTGGAACCTCATGGCTCAGCACCTTGAACCTCCTGTTTCCATCTGGGTAATGGAAAGCTAAGGGGAGTTAGCACCATTGCAGCTCAATGAAAAAGCCAGGTGCAGGCAGAGAACGAGGGAGGGAGTGACCTGGGGCTGGGAGAGCTGGGTTCTCTTCCTGCTTTGCCACCACAGTAAGTGACCCAGCTGTTACAACACAGCTCCGAACCTCCTCCGGCTCCTTTGTAAAATGGGTGTCCTTGCCTCTGTCCTCGCTCCCTCCCAAGTCTTCCAGGGGAGGGATGACACTCTATAAAAATACTGAAGCTTCAGCCTTCCACAGTCACTTCTGGACTCAGGATGCATTGTGCGTGGAACGCAGGGGAGAAGGACTCCCGCATGTGCTCACACTTACCCATCCAGACGTCGCCAAATTGTCCAGACCCGAGTTTCCTGACCAGCTTGAGAGACTGCCTGGGGATTTCCCATTCATCCTGGGCCCAGGGGTTCTGCGGGGCCAGGCCCACACAGGGCAGGGTCAACCTCTGGCAGACACCATCCGCCTTCTCTGCATTAGGAAAGAAAAGATAGGGCTGGGGGTCACCAGAGCAGCCAGGCTTTCTCTTGGGAGCCGTGTTGCTCCTAGCTGGGCCCCTCACTCCCCCAGCCACCCCAACCCCCCTGCATGGGCGTGTGCACACACCTGCTCACACGCACACACACTTAGCTCTCTCTCTTTGCACAAAGCAGGGCATGCTATCTGTAAAACTGACCTGCTCACTCTAAGACAGAAAATACTTGCTGCTTTCTAAGGGGTTCCCTGCTGAGCCAGGAGAGGGTGTTAGGGCCACCAATTCATAGTGCTGAGACCTGCTACCTCCTTAGGTCTAGCTTTGGGATGATCTTCCCTTCCCCCAAGGTGGCACCAATGACCCACACAATTGGGGATCTTAGCGAGAGACACAGGGGCTCTTGGCACAAGTCCCCACGCGCACTGCCCACCCCGTCTTACTAGAATAGTGCTGCACCAGGGCCTGCAGCGAGGGGAAGGTGATCCGGGGGGAGATGTAGTAGCCCCCCTCATCCAGGGAGCGGATCTTATAGTGCTTGATCAGCTCCCCCTGGGCGGTGACATCCTTCACAGACAGGCAGAAGGCACCTGCAGGGTTCATGGAGACACACGCACAAGGAGTAAGGCATGAAACAGAGGACTGGGATTTGGGCCTCATCTTAAAGCTTGACAAAAGTTCCCCAGTGCTGTCCTCCACTGTCACCACTCCCACCACAAGTTCCCTCGCCCTGCATCTCAAACTCCACGCTGTCGGAAGCCTTTCCTGTAAGCTCCGCCTGACTCTGACCTTGACATCCCCCCCATGTCCCCCAGGGAATCAGCCAGGGGATCACAGAGCTCTGTGGCAGGCAGGACATTTTCTCAGTAATCATGTGGGTCCCCACTTGGGCACCTGGTCACTCGGGGACCCTTTGCCAGGGACTACTGAGAAATCTAGTCTCGATGCAGGGACTAGGAGCTTTATTTTCTGGCTAAGGAGGATGTCTCTTACTCCTACAGGCAGACAGCCAATCACAGCTGCAAGTACCCATGTCCATGGTGGAGAGCGTAATGAGCTATTCCCAGGGGCTCTGTTCAAATTCATTTGCTGCCTGTTACATGAACCTATCATTTTGTCTTCTGGCTTAATGTTTTCCTGCAGGCAAGTGGCAGCAGATGTTAAGGGTTAAGGACAATTTAAGAGGTAAGAGTTTCCCGATGAGAAGCGTTTTTCCATGAGCTTGATGTTTTTATAAAATGCGTCTGTCCAGCTACCTGGGTACCATGACCCCACCCTCCCCTCACCCATTATTTGGGAGATGGGGTTGCTGGGGCCCGGCAGAGTTCTCAGCAGGCCATTGGGGCCTACTGGGAGCAGTACCACGCCTCTCCGCCAGGGGTCAGGCACGGAGCCTCGTTCTTGGTGTGGACGTTGGTTTTCCGCGGTCCCGTTTGACTTAAGGCTCTTTCCTTTCCTGTCCATTCCTCCACCTCAACCCCCTCCTCCCCTCCAGTTTCCCTCAGCCAGTGTGCCTCTCTCTCATCACCTACCTACAAAAGGACGCCCAGAGGCGTGCACCAACCCAGCCCATGCCCCCAACCCGAGCCTCAGCCAGGATGCTGCAGGCTCTCCTCCCACCCCTGCCCAGCTGCAGCTGTGCCCCCAGTCTGTAAGGAACCCAAGGCTGGCCTTAGGGAGTTCATTAATCAAGGGCTTTCTCCCTATTTTGTAGGCTGCATCTGTGTCAGATGTCTCAGGTGATGAGCCCAGGAGCCTGCTCTCCAGGCAGTGATGTTGGCCAAGCTCACTGACCTAAAGGCCACTCTCACTAACCTGGGCTGCACTGAGGCCCTGTCCCTGATGGCTTCTGACAATTCTGTCTCCTTCTTAAAGAGGACCTCAGATCCTATCAGCTTCAGGTTCACAAAACCTGGACCCCCTGCCTCTGTAGTATGTCTGGACTGCCCTGGGCAAGCAGGGGCTGGCTCTGAGATGATGATGTCTCAGCACTGAAGGACTGCCTGATGCTGAGCTGGGAAGCCAGTCTGTCCTCACATAGACACCAATAAACTGAGGCTTGACAGGCTCAGGGACACCGTGGAGGCCACAAGGGGTAGGACTCTTTCCCCTGCTTCCATCCCTGTCTTGAATCACTGCTGTTGCTCCCAGATACAGACAGGGCTTGCTTTGTAGTTGTGTATGTGTGCATATGTGTGTGTGAGGTGTGTACATATCCTGCCCCTTTCCCACCCCTCCCCTATGTAATGAGTTTCTTCTGTCATACGATAGCTCCTTGATGAAAATAGGTACACAGCTGGGGGTAACCTGGGCAGGAGGAAGAGGCGTGGCTGCATATGTGCACATGCGCATGTGTATGTGTGCAAGTGCATGTGTTCATGTGTGTGCATATGTGCATGTGTGTGCGTGTGTGTGCTTGTATGTGTGTGCATGTGTGTGGATGAGTGTGCATGTATGCATATGTGCATGTGTATGTGCATGTGTATGCATGGTGTGCACATATGCCTATGTATGCAGGTGCATGTGCACATGTGTGTGTGCATGTGTATGTGTATGCATGGTGTGCGCACATGCCTGTATACACACATGTGTGTATGTGTGTGCATGTGTGCATGTGTGTGCATGTGTATGTGTATGCATGGTGTGCACACACGCCTGTGTATGCACATGTATATATGAGTGTGTACATGTATACATGTGTGCATGTGTATGTGCATGTGCTGAGGTGATGATGGTTGAACAGTCCTGCAGCCCTGGTCCCATCTGGCCAGTTCCCAGCTTGGACTGGCTTCCTGGGGTAGACATGGACAGGAAAAGATGTGAGACTCATAGAGAACCCCCTCTTCCTCCACACCAGATGGGGCGGGTGGCAGGGCTTTCACATCAGAGGGCACCTTAGCAATAGGCAATGGTTGAAATATCATTTCTAGGGTGACATGACATGATGTTTGGGATTTGCTTTGAAAGAACAGGGGTGGAGTGGGGGATACAGATGAGACACGACTGGCTCAGTTGGTAACTGTTGGAGCTCGGTGTTGGGTACCAGGGTTCCACTGAACTATTTCCTCTACTTCTGTGTATGTTTGAAAGGCTCTGCACCAACAATCAAACGTTTATGTCATCTCCAGTGACTCCCAAATTGTTTCTTGGACAGAGGTGCTCTGCCACAAAAACGGAATAGTGACAATATCCAATATGCATCTAAATATAAAATTTATATATCTATGTGTATGTATACGTATGTATATGTATATATAAAATGTTATACAGGCATTGGTGCATTCCAAGAAATCCTGCACAGAGCACCCCAGTTTTCCAATGGACCCTCCTGCTCCCCAGCCTGGTCCTGGCCGTTAGTGGGCCTCAGGATCTCCCCAGAGAGCCACAGGGTGCTATGACTGCTTTCTATACTCTGGTTTCCACTCTCTGGCTGCTGTCCTTGAGCCACAGATGAAATCAAGGGACAGCCCAAGGGTGCTCCCACCAGGCAACACTGCCATCCATTCTCATTGCCCCAACCACAGGGAACCAAACTCATATTCCAGTCACTCTCTCTTCCTTCTCTCCTCTGATGTCACTGTCACCATCTCCTCTCCTGTTAAAATTGGCCACGAGGCTGTAGCCAGTCCCTGTGGACAGCTTCCTGATGAGCAAAGCATTCTTCATGTTGTGTGGGAAGTCCCTGGATCACCCTAGCTTGCCACATTGTAGAGCCTGGGAAGCCTCTCAGCCTCTTAGATGATGTGGCCACTGGTGCTCGGGCTCTGATGCTTATGGCTGGCCTCTGGCAAGTCATTTCCTGTTTCAGGGGCTCACTTTGCCTGTCTGTCAAATGGATTAGTATCTTACAGATGAAAAGCTAGTGGCCAGTGAAAACCAGGGACCATAATAGAGTTCAATGCAACACATGCATTAACGGCCCAGACTGGAAACAACCCAATACCCACAGCATAAGAATGGCTAACTTGGCTCTGGACGGGTCACACCCGAGATTCTGTAGCAACGAACATGAACAGGCTTACCATCCCAGCCACGTGCATGAATCTGTTACAGGCTGAATCATGTGTGCTCCCAATTCCTATGTGAAAGTCCTACCCCTCAGTCCTGAGAATGTGGCCATATGTGGAGACAGGGCTTTAAAGGGGTGATTAAGGTAAAATGAGTTCGTATGGGTGGGCCCTAATCCAGTGTGACAGGTGACCTCATAAGAAGAGATTAGGACACAGACACACTCGGAGTGACGGCCACATGAGGACATGGAGAAGTCGGCCGTCTGCAAGCTGAGGAGAGAGGCCTCGGGAGGGACCAGTGCTGCCGACACCTCGGTCTTGGACTTCAAGCCTCCAGAGCTGTGACATAAACTTCTGTCGCGGAAGCCACCCAGTCTGCGCAACTTTGTTACAGCAGCCCAGGAAACTAACATAGAATCTCACAAACACTGCTGAGTGACAGGAGCAAGTCACACAGAAACAAACACAGTGATTCTATCTGCATAAAGCTAAGAAACAGACAAGACCTGGTGGCAAAACCACAGAAAAGTGAGGAAGGGTTTCCACCCGAGTCAGGACAGCGGGGAGCTCCTGGGAGTGGGGGTTGAATCCAGAGGAGCCCAAGTCAGGAAGTGAGGGGGGCTCCTGGTGGTCTGAGAGGCTCTATCTCTTGGCTGTGGTTACACAGGGATTTGTGTATTATTACCCTATATAATTTAGAATGACGCACTCATACTTCATGCAAGCTTTGTATATGTTTTCTGTTTTACGCCAAAAAACATTAGGAAAGAAAGAAAGCAAATGACAGAGAAAGCAAGAAAACCCCTGAGGGTAGTGCAAAGTCTTGCGCAGTCATCAGTGGATTTGAACTCGTCAGTGTCTAGACTGGACTGGGCTTCCCACAATCACTCCCCCTTCCCTTACATCAGGCACAGGCCACGTCCTAACCTAGGCTGCCTGCAGCCTCTGGCTGAGATAATCTCCAAGGATTCTTTGAGCTCCCCCAATCCTTGATTCCAAAGTAGCTGGTGGTTGAGGGCTCAGCGATCCCCCTGTCCCGGCCCCCACTGGCCTTGGTGTTCCTGCTGACCAGGCAACATGGCCAGTCTGGCATGGGGCCACCCACGTCCACCTGGCTTCCCATGCCCGGGTGCTTTCCAGCCTGGACAGGGAGGACTGCTTTTGTGGACAGCCCCCACGTCAACGCCTGGGCAGGGCCTGAATTGGGAGGGGGACAGGCCTGGAAGCTGCTGGTTCTCCTGGCAGTCACCCCTTCCCCTCTCACTCCAGGGCCAGGCCTCTGGAGAGGGCCTCTCGGGATGCACAGGGCAGGGAGGGTGGGCAAGGCCACCACGCCTACCTTTGTTGGTTTCACTCTCTCTGATGAGAAAGGAGCCGGCCTTGTTGACTGGAGCCAGAAGCTGCCTCTCCGCCTCCTTGCGGCTCAGTGATCTAAAGAACCACCTAGAAAACAGCAGGAACTGGCGAACCTCAGAGCAGCCCTGCTCCTCAGAGTATCCCCACTGAGCCTCCCTCCTGCGCTGCCCACCCCCAAGAAATAAAGTCTAGCATTTCTGCTCCCAAGTCGGCCCTGAGCTGCTGCTCCCCACACTGGGATGGAGTCACCGCCCTCTGTCCCCCTGCCCTTCCCGTCCTTCCTGTCAGCCCTGGACTCACTGTTTCCTGCAACGAAACAGGGACACTATTTGGGTGACTTTTGATAATCTTGCTTTGGAAAAATGCACCTGCTCACTCTTTCCAAAGCACAGCTGCGTATCACAGGCACACACCTGCCTCCTTGCCGCCCAAGCTCTGAAAGAGGCAAACTGCCGAGACTCGCTGAGCAGGGACCCCAGCATGTCCCCTTCAGTATGGGGTTATTACATGTGGGAGAGCCCCATGGTTCCCCACACCATTCTGGGGAAAGATGCAGGGTGGGGATTCATTGTTGCTGGGCCCCAGTCCTCAGGCAGAGCTGGGCCCTGTGAACGGATTTGTGGGGGCCCTGGCTGGCCGAGTCCGACATTCCCAGTGCCATAGGGACATGGGGGAGGAGGGGCTGCAGAATTAGAAGGCTGGGATCCTGCTCTCCTGTTAGTCGGTTCTGAACAAGCCACCCTCCTGGGAGCCTCCGAGGCTAAGCTCCGAGTCCTGCTCGTGGAGGATACAGGGGAGGGTTTGTGGTCACAGTGCCTCCCTGTTAGCCTGCGAGGCCATCAGACATGGGGGACGGTTCCATCTATGGAAGCCAGGAGAAGAACCACTCTTGTTTAGCTGGGAAGAGCAGCTTGCTCAGTGTCACACAGTGGCCTGCTCAGTGTCTCAGTGTCACACAGCAGCCTGCTCAGTGTCACACAGCGGTCTGCTCAGTGTCTCAGTGTCACACAGCAGCCTGCTCAGTGTCACACAGCGGTCTGCTCAGTGTCTCAGTGTCACACAGCGGCCTGCTCAGTGTCTCAGTGTCACACAGCAGCCTGCTCAGTGTCACACAGTGGTCTGCTCAGTGTCTCAGTGTCACACAGTGGCCTGCTCAGAGTCACACAGCAGCCTGCTCAGTGTCACACAGTGGTCTGCCCAGTGTCTCAGTGTCACACAGTGGCCTGCTCAGAGTCACACAGTGGCCTGCTCAGAGTCACACAGCGGCCTGCTCAGTGTCACACAGCGGCCTGCTCAGTGTCACACAGCAGCCTGCTCAGTGTTTCAGTGTCACAAAGTGGCCTGCTCAGTGTCTCAGCGTCACACAGCGGCCTGCTCAGCGTCACACAGCGGCCTGCTCAGCGTCACAGAGTGGCCTGCTCAGTGTCACACAGAGGCCTGCTTAGTGTCACACAGCGGCCTGCTCAGTGTCACACAGTGGTCTGCTCAGTGTCTCAGTGTCACACAGCGGCCTGCTCAGAGTCACAAAGTGGCCTGCTCAGTGTCTAAGTGTCACACAGTGGTTTGCTCAGTGTCACACAGCAGCTTCCTCAGTGTCACACAGTGGCCTGCTCAGTGTCTCAGAGTCACAAAGTGGCCTGCTCAGTGTCTAAGTGTCACACAGTGGTTTGCTCAGTGTCACACAGCAGCTTCCTCAGTGTCACACAGTGGCCTGCTCAGTGTCACACAGTGGTCTGAACGAGTCACCTGCAGCCAGCAGAGGGGCCTTTCCAGCAGAGCTAATTTCCTGTTCCCTCTTTGCTGGCGCCTGCGGGCTCCCTGGTCAGTCCCATTCTGGCCCTGCCCTGCCTAGCAGCCCAGGGAGCAGAGACAGTGACTGCACCTTGGCTCCAGGGGGCTTCCCGGGCCACCTACCTCTCCACTTCCAGGCTCTCCACTCGGGCCACGAAGTTGCTGGGCACATAGCCTTCTCTTCCTGTGACGAGCGACTTGGCCAGCCACCAGGCTCCAGTTCTAGCGGAAGCAGGGGAAACAGAGCTGTGATCATGGCCCCTGTGGGCCCATCTCTGGGCAGCTCCCAGACCTCCTCAATGCCACCTCTCCCTGGAAGGCAGAGAATCCGCAGAGGTAGACAGTACGGCAGGCGGGAAGGGGCTGTGCCCGCTGCTCTGTGGTATGGTGGGTATCTGGGTAAGCTCTAGGGGGAAGAGCTTGTCTATACAGCCTGACCAGCCCAAGAGGACCCAGGGATCGGGCCAGCAGCCTTCCTCCTGATGAATGGGACGTGTTCGGAGCTTGATGAGGGACTTGGGACAGGCTTGAGGAAAACACAGTCGGGCGGCCTATATAGGATCAACAGTCAAGACTTTCATGAGCTTGGCTCAAGGTCACTGCAGAACTTCAAGAACAAAATCAGCCCCTCAGAGCTCCACGGGACAAGCCTGGTCACCCAGAGAGCGGACCTAGATGGAGTTTCTGAGAAGGACACGGAAATGAGCTAAAGCAGGATGGGTGTGTGTAATCCATGTGGGTGTCTGTCCTGAGAAGGAGACAAATATGGACACGACTGACTTAAATGCAAGGCTCTCAAGGAACAGCCAGACTGGCCTGCATAAAGGACAAGATCCACACGCCCGAAGGAGTCATGGGGGCTGCATGGAGGTGGTGGCATGGAACGTGGGTTTTGAAGGATGAGCAGGAAGTTGCGAATGGAAACCACTTCACCAGAAAGACTCTGGAGAGGAGGACAAAAGAGCCAAGTTCAAGAAAATGCTGGGGCCAGGGATGGGAGCAGGGCAATGGAGAAGATTTCTGGGGTCAGCCATGGAGGATGTGGCGGGCAGAGGAGGGAGGGATGTGGCAGAAGTCCTGCAGGGACAGGGGATAGTGTCCTGGAGCCTCACCCCTTCAGGACCTGTAGCTTCTCCCCCTTCAGCATCTGCAGGTCCCGGTCATTCACGGCGGCGTAGTCATAGAGGGCTACCGCGAAATGCTCGTCTGAAAAGATGGAGGGAGGGATGACCACCGCCCGGGCCCCCGAGAGGGAGGGCGGGGCTGGGGTAAGCCTATGATGGGAGCAACCTCTGGCTACCAAGAGGGATGGGCTTCTGCTTGCCCATGCTGGAGATGATGCTCTCATCCAGAACGGGCCCCCACCCCTGCCTGGGACCCCACCTGTGACCCCACCAGGACAGGCTGCCCCGAGAGCCCATCCTGTCCTCCTTTCTGGACCCACTAAGAAGCCCTGTGGCCTGGGCAGGGCGTGTGTGAGGGCGCTGATGGCCAGAGGTCAGCACAGGGAGGCAGCCACTACCAGGCTGGTGGCCTCAGGCCCACACCGGGAGCCAGTGCTGGCAGTCCCTCATCTTCTTATCCCACACCTGCTCTCAGAGGCCTGTGAGCGCCTCTTGTCCTTTTCCTCCTTTGCCTCCTCCCGCCTCTGTGCCCAAGAGGGGTGGTCTTGCCACGTGGCAGCTGGAGCCCTGGCCCCCCCACTGTCTGTGCCCGAGACCTGCCACACTGCCTGTGGCTGCCAGTGCCCCATGGATCCCCTGACTTGCTGGCGGGCCCTGGATGGAAGGGGCAAGAGGGCTCAGGAGCTTGGAGCACCGTTTTCAAATGAGTACCTCTGTGATGAGGGCTCTCTGCACAGCCCTGGGAGCCACAGGACCCACCTGGTGAAGGTCACCTGGAGAGCACTTAGCTTCCCTGGGTGAGGTGGCTCAGCTCTGTCACTGAGCTGAGGGGTGTGACCTTGGGCTGGTCACTTCTTCTCAGCAGGAAAGAGGGGGTTGGAATAGGCGACAGTGGTTCCCTGAAGTTTTAAGATCCAAGTTCTGCTCAGAGTGTGACAGATTCTGAGCTTTCCCAGGGAAGGAGTTGCGTCTACCCATTGTTACCCCTTCGCCATTCCTGGGACAGACTCTCGCCCTGTGTGCTGAATGCCCAGTGCACGTGGCGTGAGCAGGTTAATGGGTGCGACCCAGGCTGCGTGAGGCAGCCTTTCCCCATGTTGTGTGGACGTGGATGAGGAGGAGGCTGCGGGAGGTCACTGTGAACAAGGCAACCTCCTGGGAGTCCCGAGGGTGGAGCCTCTGGCCCAGGAAGGCCAAGATCATTCCCTACGGCATCCAGCAGGCTGGCCCACCACAGCAGAAGTGGAGTCTGGGGACTGGGCGCAGTGGCTCATGCCTGTAGTCCCAGCACTTTGGGAGGCTGAGATGGGAAGATCACCTGAGATCAGGAGTTTGAGACCAGTCTGACCAACATGGTGAAACTGTGTCTCAACTAAAAACATAACAATTAGCTGGGTATGGTTGTGTGTACCTGTAATCCCAGCTACTTAGGAGGCTGAGGCAGGACAATCACTTGATCCCAGAAGGTGGAGGCGGCAGTGAGCTGAGATCACATCACTGCACTCCAGCATGGGCGACAAGAGCAAGGCTCTGTCTCAAAAAAGAAAAAAAATATAAAAAGGTGACATCTGGGGATCAGGGAGGGGGCATGGGTGGTTAGGTGGTCAGCAGGGGACTGTCGAAGTGGCTGGGAGGGGGAACAAGAGGGCGCCCTCCACGGGGAGTGGACCAGGGCTGGAGGCAAGGGCCTGAGCCACTGCCCAGCCTCTGAGTTTGGGAGTTAGACTCTCTGCAAGCTTGGTGTGTGTCTTCTCTGGGACCCTTGTTTTTGTTCCTGTTTACAGTTTGTAAAGTCTTTCATTTTTTAAAAGTCCCATCTGGGCTCAGGCAAACTAAAGAAATTCATGCTTGGTTCCTGAAGACACCCCCAAAAGGCACGGAGCCTGGGCCCCGCTCAGCCTCCCCTCTGTCTCTTCTCCAGCCCTCAAGCTGCTCCCGACTATTTCCTGTTCCAACTCCACAAGGCTGAAACCTGGGGGAGGGCGCCGTGGAGACTCAGCTTCCCACAGCACCCTTCTTACCTTCGTCCAGGTGTTCCTCGGGCGGTGGAGGAGTAAGGTGGTTAAAGACAACCTTGGGTAGAGACCAGGCATGAGTTATTTCAGTCCCTGCCACAGGCGCGGGGCCTGGCAGGATGGATGAGGCTGCTGAGCAGGCAGCCAGGTTATCTCCGGGGACCCACTGTGGGAGGAGAGGCAGCCGCGGTGGGGGCTGCACAGGGAAATTCTGAACCCAGGGACCAGCACCACCCTCAGATAGACCCCCGCCCTCTGCTGCCTTCGCCGTGACCGTGTGGGGGACCCCCCAGGGTGGATAGGAGGTAGCTGTGGAGAATGAGGGGAAGTCCAATCACTTGGGCTTAACATTCTGGCTCTACCCCTAAAAGAGCAAACTGAAAATGGGTATTTGTGGACAAGAAAAAATATTTAAGAAGCATATTTCCCCAAAACTCAACAAACATATTCGTAGATGTATATCCTATAAAGAAACATTTGAGTATGTGTACCAGGAATCGTGTACAAGAGTGCTCCTAGCAAAAATAACAACACAGAAACAATTTTGTTTCTCCTTTTTTTTTTTTTTGAGATGGAATCTCACTCTGTTGCTCAGGCTGGAGTACAGTGGTGCAATGTTGGCTCACTGCAATCTCTGCCTCCTGGTGCACGTGGCGTGAGCAGGTTAATGGGTGCGACCCAGGCTAGCTGAGCCAGCCTTTCCCCATGCTGTGTGGACATGGAGGATGAGGAGGCTGCAGGAGGTCAAAAAGAATTTCAAGAAATTCTCATGCCTCAGCTTCCCGAGTAGCTGGGATTACAGGTGCCCACCACCATGCCCAACTAATTTTTGTATTTTTAGTGGAGATGGGGTTTCACCATGTTGGCCAGGCTGATCTTGAACTCCTGGCCTCAAGTGATCTGCCCTCTTTGGCCTCCCAAAGTGCTGGGATTACAGGCATGAGCCATCATGCCTGGCCAGTAGATAAACAATTTTAAAACGTGGAACTAACCCTCATGACAAAGAATAAACAAATCACAGTATACTCATGCAATAAAATTAATGAGCTCTAGCCACGTGCATCCATGTTGGTATATCTTACATGCGTAACACGGAGCCGAAACACCAGTCTCAGAAGCATATGTGATGTTGGATGTAGCTGATTTAAAGCTTACAACATGAAAAATGAAACTATTGTTTAGGGATATATATATATATGTGATAATATTAAAAAGCAAAGCCTGGCTAATTTTTGTATTTTTTAGTAGAGATGGGGGGTTTCACCATGTGGGCCAGGCTGGTCTTGAACTCCTGACCTCAGGTGATCCACCAGCCTTGGCCTCCCAAAGTGCTGGGATTACAGGTGTGAGCTACTGCGCCCAGGCCAATATATTTTTTTTAATTCCATATTTATCGAACACAGTTTTGAAGTAGCATTCTGCAAATGCTACGTATGTATGTTTCTATTAAAAATATGAACCCATGAATTAAAGAACACACAGAAGAAGGGTCTTGAGGCAGGAGCTCTGAAGAGCTAGCCCTGGTGACTCTACATAGTGGAATAAAGAGTAATTATAGTTTCTTCCATAATTAATATGTATCATGTGACTTTTTTAAGTTAAAAAAACTCCAGGTGCTATTACTTATTATCATAAAACTTTGGGGAATTACTCAATCAGTCTAAGTTCAAGTTTCCCCATTTGATCAATTATTTATTCAACAAACATCTTACGGTTGTGTGCTGAGCCTGGCATGAAACTGGGACACCGACAGATAAGAGAGCTGGGTTCATCTAGGAAGTGGGATTAGTAATCCCTGTCTCCCCATCAGGCTCCTGCTAAGATAAAGAGGTGACCACGTGGGCATGAGGACAGCGCAGGGGAGAGGGTCCAGGCATGGCTCCCGACTGCCCCAAACCAAAAGGAGGTCACTGGTCAAGGAGTGGGAGGCACACAGAGTCGTCTAAAACGCGCCTTCAGGTCAGGTGCAGTTGCTCACGCCTGTAATCCCAGCACATTGAGAGACCAAGGAGTGCGGACCACCTGAGATCAGGAGTTCGAGACCAGCCTGGCCAACATGGTGAAAGTCCATTTCTACTAAAAATACAAAAATTAGCTGGGCATGGTGGCATGTGCCTGTAATTCTAGCTACTCGGGAGGCTGAGCCATGAGAGAGAATCACTTCAACCTGGGAGGCGGAGGCTGCAGTGAGCCAAGGTTGCACTACTGTACTTCAGCCTGGGTGACAGAGCAAGACTGTCTCAAAAAAAAAAAAAAATGCATCTTCAGACATGCAGTAGCCATCAAAGGGCACTAGCAGCTTTACAAAGAAACCAAACTGCACGACTAGGAAGATGCATTCCCCAGCAATAAGACTTTTCACTTGAAATTTCACTTTTTTTTCCTTTGGAAAGTTTTTCTCATTTAAAATGCCCATGGCATTCCAGTAAAACCTGAGAGCCTGCTTGGGAGGTGAGGACAGGCACCCTCCTGTCTCATGATGCTTATCTCAGGAGAGCAGGTGCTTTGCAATGCCAACGGCAATGCCACGTAGGAGCCAAGGGTCTCCAGGAGCTGCTGGGAAGAAGAGAAGGAGTGGCTGCAGCTAGAGACCCGCATGCTCCCTTACGACACCCTCTCCCCAAGCTGACCTTTTTAATTCTCTTCCAAGCTGCCCTTGAGGAATGAGCTCTGGCTAAGAATTATTGGGCGCTAACCAGGCCGGTTCCTGTGTATGTTGTATTGCATGGCACACCTGCTTACACAGTGCAGATCGTTACATCCCTATTAGGAAGGCACTTTTGCTATACCCATTGTACAGATGTGGACATTAAGGCATAGGAGAAGTAAGTAACCTGCTCTTGGCTGGGGGTGGGGGATCACTCACCAGGGGTGGCAGTGGTGGGGGGGCCTTGTCCTGGGCTCTGGCCTTCAGGGGGCTCCATCGGCCCTTGTCATTCTCCTTGACCTGCCTTTTGCTGCTCACCATCCCCATCCTGTTCGAGGCACACAGCAGACGGAGGATATGAGAGGGCAGGGCGTCAGATCCTCTACACAGAGGGACTCCCCAGCCCCTTCCGGGAGGCTGACTAGAAAGGTAGGGTGGAAGTGGGAAAGCAAAGACCTCACAGTCAGAACGTGGGTACAAGTAGGGGTGAGGTAAGTGTGTACCCATCTTTTTTCAGGGGTCCATAGAGCAGAAAGCACGGCATTTAGCACATAGAAATCATCTGGCTGGAGATAACCACCAGAGACCACTGGGGTGTATCCCGGTCCTCAGGGGACGGGAGCCTGAGCAGGAGGCCATGCGGTGTTCTAGAAAGAGCCTATTGACATGTCTGGGCTCTCTGGGTTTAGTCTTCACATTGTCACGGGCTGTGTCACTTGGGAAAGTGACATTTTCTCTCTGGGCTCATTAGCTCTTTGGTAAACAGCAGGGGCTTTGTTAGAGCATGACCAAGCCTCTCTTGCACTCAGATTTGTGGGGGACACACTACATACATTTACGACAGACTGACAGCACAGACATCGGGGCCCAGCTGCCACTTCACAGTAACATCGGGGGGTCTCCTTAAAGGGAGGAAGTTGTGGTCAGGTTTTTCCTTTCAGTAAAGAATCTTAGGATGGCAGATGCAGGAAAGACCCTTTTGACGCCACCAACACCACCATGTTGTCACCATCCTCATTCCAGGGGTGCTACTTATATATTAAGGAGCTTGCTCAGAGTCAAACAACTGGCCGGTGCAGAGCCAGCTGGAGTCGTCTGTTCTGAGACCCCTGCACTCCCGCGCTGACAGCCTCTTTCCAGAGACGCAGACATCACAGAGAGGAAGCACCCAAGTCCCCACACTTGTCGGAAGGCCGTGCTGTTAGTGGTGATTTCCTTTGGATGTACGCACCATATTTCATCAATTCTAAGATGGACCATTTTCCCCTTTCAATGTCTCTGAACTGGGAGGCCTCTTACAATGGAGGATGCTTTGCAACATAATTAGTAGCAGCATATTTTTTCTATTTTAATGATAAACTAAATGCTAGCCTTCCTATCAGGGGTGACTTGGATTAAATGAAACACAGTCATGTATTTCTCCCAGAGAGTTGAAAGCACCTTCCTCATGTCATTTCTCCTCAAACCCACTTTGAAAAAGAAAATACTGCAATAATTTTTGATATAGGACGGAAAACCACAGAAGCAAAAACTTCACAAGTGTGTTTTGTAAAGTATGTTTTGCATACAGAACACATAATACTTTACAGTTTTAAGAAATGACACTTTTTACGTAGAAGAATTTCTTTATGTAAGCTCAGATCAGCTTTATGTAAGCTCAGATCACCACCAAGTAAATTATAGTGCCAGGGTTACAAGTATCATTTCGGTTCAGCGATTTAGGGTTTCAGAGGTTTGAATAAGAGATTATGGCTGGGCACAGTGGCTCAGGCCTGTAATCCCAGAACTTTGGGAGGCTGAGGTGGGCAGATCCTTGAGGTCAGGAGTTCGAGACCAGCCTGGCTAACATGGTAAAACCTCATCTCTAGTAAAAATACAAAAGTGGTGGTGTAGGCCTGCAATCCCAGCTACTTGGGATTAGAGGTTATGGGTTTGGCAGGGCACAGTGACTCATGCCTGTAATTCCAGCACTTTGGGAAGCTGAGATGGGCAGATCACTTGAGGTCAGGAGTTGAGACCAGCCTTGCTAACACAATGAAATCCTGTCTCTAGTAAAAATACAAAAACTGGTGGCACAGGCTTGTAATCCCAGCTAATCGGGAGGCTGAGGCAGGAGAATTACTTGAATGCAGGAAGTGGAGGTTGTAGTGAGCTGAGATTATGCCATTGCACTCCAGCCTGGGCAACAGAGTGAGACTCCATCTTAAAAAAAAAAAAAAAAATATGTTAGAAAGGAGAGAGAAAGAGATTCTGGGTTTGTAGTTTGTATTGGGAATGGCTACTGAATTTTACCAGGTGCCCATTCAGTATCTATCAATATGATACATTTTCACCTTTAATTTGTCAATGTAATAAATTATGTTGGTAAATTTTCTGTTATTGAAACATCCTTGCATTCCTGGAATAAAAGCTATTTGATTACAGCATATTAGTCTATTCAGCACATGGATGGATTCTTATTTGCTAATTGTTTTATTTTATTTGTTTTGAGACAGTGTCTCACTCTGTTACCTAGGCTAGAGTGCAATGGCCTAATCTTGTCTCACTGCAACCTCTGCCTCCCAGTCTAAGGCGATTCTCCCACCTAAGCCTCCCAAGTAGCCAGGATGACGGGCATGTGCTACCATGCCCTACTAATTTTTTGTTACTATTATTTTTTGGTAGAGACAGGGTTTTGCCATGTCACACAGGCTGGTCTCAAACTCCAGAGCTCAAGCTACCCACCCACCTCAGACTCCCAAAGTGCTGAAATTACAGGTGTGAGCCATCATGCTTGGCCCTATTTGTTAATATTGTATTTAGAATCAGAATCTGTATTCCCAAGGGAGATTTGCCTATGAGATATTAGCATTAAGCTGCACTGGCTTTGTAAGGAGTATTGAGGAGCTCTCTCTTTGTTGTCTTACGGTCTTGCGTGGTTTCATAACATTGGGGTTATCTGTTCTTTACAGGCTAAATGGAACTCAGCTGTGAAGCCATCTGTGTCTGGGGCCCTTTCAAATAATAAACCTTTAAAGACATTTCCAATTTCTTCTATAGGAATGATCTATTCTTATTTTTCTCCTCCTTGTGCCATTTTGATGATTTATAGGACATCTTTAATTTCATCTACATTTTCTAATTTGTTGCCATAAAGTTTTATGTAGTATTGTCTGTAATTATTATACTCTGTTCTCTTTTTTATTGTGATTTTTTCTTCTTCTTAATATAAGTTGAATGTTATTTTAATTAAAATTATAATTCACAATTGGATAAAATCATCTGAAGCTCTACATGACTAAATTAAGTTTTAAACTAGCTTTATAATTATGAAATAGAAGATTGTGGTCAAAGCAGCATGAAATTGGAATAAGAAAAGTAGACAACAATCATCAGAGAAGAATAAAAAACATACAGATTTTGGTGGATACAGAACTGTATATGTGAAAAAGATTGCATTTTAATTCAATAGAAAATTGATAGTTTATTTTAATAAGTGGTATTGGAAAAATGGCTATTTACCTTAAGGAAAATACAATTGATCCCCGACCTCACACCATATTAAAAATAAATTCTAGGTGTACTGATGAAAAAAATAAAAAATTAAAATGTAATTAAAAGAAATGTAAGAAACTGTGTATATAACCCAGAGTTTGGAAACAACTATTAGCAAAGATAGAATAGCCAGAAGCTAAGAGAAAACAAAAAATGTACAAATTCATAAACATTAAAAATATTAGATGGTATAAGAAACTACTCATGAAGTCTATAGATAAGCAATAGATTGGGTAAGAGATTGCAAAGCATCAGATAAATGTCTATTCAGAATAAATACGAAGCTCATAAAATATGGACAGGAAGCATATTGTAGCATATAATCCATTCAACAGAAAAATGTGTAAAGATAAGAAATAAGAAGTTAGTGCAACACACATCCAAATAGTAAAGTGTTTACTATAATTATTGTTTCATTTGTTCCTTCCTACTCCATTTCTAGGATTAATCTTCTGAGGGCTGGAATCTTTGTTTTATTCATTGTTGAATCCAAGTTGCTAAACCAATGTCTGACACAGAGCGTGGGCTTAATAAATGTTTATCAGACAAAACATGAAATACTATTGGAAGATGCAGTCTTTTAATTTCTTTTAGAAGTCGATCTTTTAAATACTGTTAAAATAAAAAGGCACACATAGCTTTTGATTTTCAGTCCCACTCTGGACTGTCTCAGATTAACAAAACATCATTATATAGACATATATGAAGGACGAAAATGTTTGTTGTAGCAATAGTTGGAACAACAATCCCCCCCCCACAAAAAATCCCACATAAAAAAAACGACGATGTAACTGCTCAGCAATTAAAGAATTGTTGAATACATTTACACTCTACAAATCTCTCAAATATCATACAACTACCAAAAAAAAAATGTGCTGGAGCTTCACCAGTGATGTCAAGAGTAATTTCTATACCGTGTTGTGCCATGAGAAAAGCAAGAGCCAATGAGATACCGAGGGAATCCCATATCTGCAAACACCAAATAAAAAGAAAAGAACTCCTATTCAGGTGTGTGCATGTGTTTGCATATTACATAGAGAGAGGCTGGGGAGGATGAACATCGAGTTGTTTACTGTGGTTATTGCTAGAGGAGGGAGAGATACAAAACAGAGGTGTAAGGGAAAAAAAGCAGACTTAAAAAACTGTGTTTGCTAATGCGAAGCAGGGCCTTTAAAACATATTTTCTAAACGGTGAATACTGTTTTATTTTGGATGACAGGGCTTCATGTGACTTTAACTTTCTTTCTTGTAGTTGTATATTTTTTTGAATTCTTTAATACTAAGCATATATTACTGATGCAAGCAGAAAAATTAAAGGAGGATGTGAGTGATCTGCCTGGCAAGAGGGGCATGAGGCCTGGAGACTGCAGTTCTTAACAATGGCCACTAAGTGGCCAGCCAGGGCTGCCTGAGCCTTAGGCCTTTCCTGGCCTCTCTCAGCCTCCCAGGCTCACGAAGGGCCAGTGGTCAGCAGCTCCTAGTGCATTCCCCAGACTGGGACTCATACTTCCACATCTGCCTGGGTAACTGGCCTTCTTGCCTTCCTTAGTCCTGCTAGCCATATTGCCATTGACTTTAAGCTTCCTGGCAAAAACCTGTGTCCACTGAAACAACATAATTGAACACTGATTGTTCAATTTATTGAACAAAGAACTGGACAGAAAGTAAAATTCCTAAAATTAAATGACCCCCTACTTACACTTCTATGTCCTTCGACTCCTTAGCAGTGTGTGTGCAAGTGATTTTGCATGGCTCTCATGAGTACCTGGGGTCTCTCTGGGTCCCGCTACTCCACTGGCTCTGACTGGAGACCTGGGTTACTCAGGAGCCCATGTGACAACCAGGGCTGTCACTGGTGCTCTGGCTGCACCCAGCAGTTTCAGGTTGGGTGGAGCCAGGAAGTGCAGATGTCCAGACAGAGGCAAAAGGCGGTGCACACCGGCCAGGGCCCCAGGTGGCTTTGCTGCACGGGGGGAAGGCGTGAATCTGTGTATGGTCGTGAGAGAGTGGGAGAGGAAGCACGCACACTATGTGCACCTGTGAGTGTGTGTGTGTGTGTGTGTGAGAGAGCGAGAGAGTGCACATGCGTGTGAATACACCCATGTGTATGTGCTTGAAGATGTATGTTTGTATATATGTGTGTGTGCACGTGTATATGCACGTGCGAGACAGCATGCTTGTGCACGGTGCACGTGTGTGGGGATAGCAAGAGGAGCAAGAGGAGGGGAAGGGGAGTTGTTTGTTTCTTTGAAACCAATTCGGCCCTCTGTGCAGGCTTTCACCGACCAATGTTTGCCTGGGGAGGTGCTCAAAGCCTGACACACAGCTTCAGTCAAACAAGGGGTGTGGTAGAGGCAACAACTAAAAATAGAAAAACTAGAAACCCCTTATTTGCACTTGGCTCGCATGTCATGGCTGAAAAGCACTTGACAGATAACGGTTTTTTTTTTTTTTAAATATTAATGACAGCCTCCATAAATTGGTTACATCTACCCTCATTTTCCCACTGAAGAAGGAGAGGCGAGGTGGCTTGCTAAGGTCATGCTGAAGGTGGCAGAGCTGGCAGCTGGAGGGCGTTGCTGTCTCCAGGGACGCTGGAGCCCTCTGCACAAAACAGGTACATGTGTGGCCCTGCCTGAGGCTCTGTGTCCCTTCTGTGGGGGACAGTTCAGATTCCCTGTCCCCCACCGTGGCAAAATAGTTTTGCTATTTTGTACCTGGAAACCTTGCCATGTTACGTGCTGGAAGCTTTGCCTTTCTGACTTAACTTGCCAGACATAGATGGGCAGCATCCAGGTAGAACAGGGGAACCTACTGGCAAAGCTGGGGCTCAGCCTGGGTGTTGCAAACACAGTGCCATGTCAGCTGTCCACGTGAGATCCCACGTGGAGCGTCTCGCCAACGTCCAGGATTCCGTCTTCCCGGTACAAACTGCCAGTGCTATACCCATCTTGTAAATGAAGAAAGTACAGCGATTGACCTGTGGCTCTGAATTAAAGCAGCAGCTAAAGAATTTGAGTTAAAATTCATGTTTCGTGCCTCAACTCAGGATAAACTACTGAAATGAGGCTTCCTCACCTTTTCCCCAGTACCGACCCCTCCACATGTGGACCTGAAACTGCCCTGGTGATGGCTCTCAGCACCTAGGTTCTTCTGTTTATTCAGCCACAAACATTCAGTTGCTGTCAACCGGGAACTACATTAGGCACAGCGGAAGGTTCGGGTGTGAAACAAGGATGGAGCCTGCTCTCACGGGAAAATAAGTAGGTAAGGCATGCACCCGATTCCAACAGTTCAGAGTGGACACAATTATGCAGCAAAAAGAAGCCTGGGTAAAGTGTTTTGTGAGCTCAGCAAAAAGAAATTACTTCCACCTGGGAGAAAACCCTGGCCAGACCTGAGAAGAATGGCTACTATATTATTTTTTATGAAACATTCCAAAATACACTGAAGTCAAGAATATCGGCCAGGTGCAATGGCTCATGTCTGTAATCCTAGAACTTCAGGAGGCTGAGGTGTGCAGATCATACAAGGTCAGGGGTTCGAGACCAGCCTGGCCAACACGGTGAAACATTGTCTCTACTAAAAATACAAAAATTAGCCAGGCATGGTGGCACGCGCCTGTAATCCCAGCTACTCGGGAGGTTGAGGTGGGAGAATTGCTTGAACCCAGGAGGTGGAGGCTGCAGTGAGCCGAGATCACGCCACTGCACTCCAGCCTATGTGATAGAGTGAGACTCTGTCTCAAAACAAACAAAAACGAAACAAAACAAAAAACCCTCTTCTACACTTATCGCCCAGCTTCAATAATTAAATTTTAAATTGTTTTCTGGGTTGAAGTATTTTATATTGTATCATCTTGTTTTCTCTAAATGAATGAAACTTCGAAATGACAAGAAACCAATGTAGCAAAGCAAGTCATTTCACCACCCTGTGTTCTGCATTTGTTTCTAAAGCAGGGAGTCATTTGCTCACGTAATCCCAATGTCATTTTATCACATCTCATAAAACTAGCAATATTTCCATGGTATCATCTAACCATCTAGCCATTGAACCCAATTCAAAATCAAATTTTAACAATGGTCTTAAAAATAGCTTCTTGCTTAGTTTGCCCTACTCAGGATTCAAACAAGGTTCATACATAACTCAACCTCTTACATTTCCTTTAAACAGGAGTCCCTTCTGCTCTGACTTTGGTTAGTTTCAAGCCACTGATTTGTAAAAGCCAGTCCTATAGAATGTTCTGCACTTTGGATTTTGCTTCCTTGTGATGGTTCATCACTTGCTCTTCCCTCTCGTATTTCTTATACACAGAGTTACCTCTGTAGGCTCCGTTAGATTCAAGCTCATCCCCTCTTGGTAGAGATGCTATTGAGGGGGTGATCTGTGCTCCACGTGGTATCCTACCAGGAGGCTCGTGTGTCTACCTGCACCATTGTTATGTTGTGATGCTAACACGGGTCCAGGCTCAGGCACTCCCATTCCTCCACTGACAAGTTCCTCACCAACACTGAAAAGTCCCGTAAGGGGTCACAAAATGGGCGTGCTCTAATTCCATCACTCCTTCCACATTTGTTAGTTGGGATTTGAAAGAGCAAAGGATGAGAAACTGGGAACACCAAAAAATACAAAAACAAAACAAAACAAACAAACAACAAACAAAAACCAGGCATACTCCACCAGGGTCGGGTAGTATTTGAGAAATGGGTGTTTTCCCAAAGACATGAAGGTGGAAGACACATTCAGAAACAAAGCTTTTCCATTGCTGGATTGTAGCCTATGTGCTAGAATCATTCACAGTGCCTTGTACAATGCTTTTTCCCCCTCCCTCCCTTCCTTCCTTCTTTCTTTCTCTCTTTCTCGTTCTTTTTCTTTCTTTTTTTTTTGGAGACAGAGTCTTGCTCTGTTGGCCAGACTGAAGTGCAAGGGCACAATCTTGGGTCACTGCAGCCTCCAACTCCCAGGTTCAAACAATTCCCCCGTCTCAGCCTCCCAAGTAGCTGACTACAGGCGTGCACCACCATGCCCGGCTATTTCTCTCTCTTTCTCTTTTCTCTCTCTCTCCTTCCTTCTTTCCTTTCCTTCCTTCCTTTCCTTTTTCCTGTCCTCTTTCCTTCCTTCCTTCTTCTTTCCTTCCCTCTCCCTCCCTCCCTCCCTCCCTTCCTCCCTCCCTTCCTTCCTTCCTTCCTTTCTCTGTCCTTGTCACCCAGGCTGGATTGTGGTGGCATGATCATGGCTCACTGCAGCCTTGAACTTGTGGGATCAAGTGACCCTTCCATCTCAACTTCCCGAGTAGCTAAGACCACAGGCACATGCCACCATGCCTGGCTAGTTCTTTAAACAATTTTGTGTAGAGATGGGGTTTCCTCATGTTGCCCAGGCTGGTCTTGAAAGCCTGGGCTCAAGCAATCCTCCCGCTTCAGCCTCCCGAAGTGCTGAGATGGATACAGGTGTGAGCCGCCCCATCTGGCCTCCTTGTGCAATACTTTTAAATGCCAGCAGAATGTTTTCCCAGCACAGCACCAGAGCCTGATGGTGAGATGCTGCTCTGTAACACCTGGCTGGCTGTGGAAGGGCCTTGGGCATGTGTGGCCCCTGTAAAGGGGTGACCTAGCAACGCCAACATGTGACTTGTATGCATTTCAGCACAGTTAGGAGAAGAAATCTATGTGGTCATTTAAGTTTTTTAAAGTAAAAAGATGTGCTGTGGAAATTCACCTCCCCCCCGCTGTTGTGGTGAAGCTGACAGAAAAGATTTTCAGGTGGTAAAAAGTTTGAGAGTGCTGAGCAGACCTTCAGGAAGGAAGGAAGAATGCATTTTTAGAAAGCTGTGTTAGGTCAGCGGCAGGCACTTGTTTATTGAATAACCTACATTTGATTCTGCTAACAGGGAACCTTGGAATTCATTAAATAATTCTGGGGACAGATAAAATTCCTTTTTTGGGAACACTGTGAAAATTTATATTTTAAAAAACCTTCACAGTAGTGATTATTAAAATATGTTAGCGGTATGCCAGAATGCCAATACAACTAAGTTATGTCTTGCAGTGACGAGATTATGGGCCTTAACCTATTTTTCAATTTTTAATTTTTTTCATTGTTTGCATTTTTAAAAATTAAATGAGAAATCAAATCATGGGTTCATTACTTTCTAACAGAGTCAGTTATGATTCTTTGGCACAATAGTTCTGAAACCCGAGTTTGCATTTTAACCAGCGGGGGAGTTTGCAAACTCCGGGCCCTGGTCCCGGCACTCCTGGTATCTGCATTTTTAAAAAATGCCCCAGATGATGCTGATGCAGGCAGATCACGAACCCCACTTCATAGAGACCGTTTCTCCAATTGGCCAAGCTTCTGGAGCACGGCTTGTGACAAGGATTGAAAGGCAGGCCCACCAACACGGGGCGTTACCTCCTCTGAGTCTCCCAAAATACACCTGCAGTTTTACTGCCAGTGATCCTCTTGTCTCTCCATGAAATCAATTATTTCTGTCCTCCATACAAACATTTGTTACATATTAGTGTATTTTTGCATAGTTTTTTGACAGAGGGAAATAACTTCCCTTTTTTCTAATAACTCACACCTCTGTGGTACTTTCTGTAAGCTAGACAGATCCTCTTCTTCTTCGTCCTCCTCCTTCTTCTCTTCCTTCTCTTTCTCCTCCTCCTCCTCCTCCTCATCTTCCTCCTCATTGTCTGACAGAAGGGAAGAAACTGAAGCATGGAACAGAGATTTGAGCCATGTCTCTGACTTCGAAGCCGTGATCTTTCCCACAGAGGTTCACAGGTATTTTCCCCAGATGCACATCTGGTCACGACTTGAACTTCTCTTAAAAGGCTCTAGCATCATTCAGTCCTTTGGAGTTGCTTCTCCAACGTTTACTCGGCAGAACCAGAGACGGAGCGTGTAAGAAGGGAGTGCACAGAGAAGCACCTCCATCGGGTCTGAAGGTGCAGGAGAACATTTGGACTGAAAATGCCGGTTCTCTTTTATGCTTTCAAACATGATGTGGGAAAATGTTAAAGAAAGAAAAAGAAAATTAAAAGGTCTGAGGCCTTTATCATGCTTGGGTTGATTGTAATTACTGAGTGGATCTAGAGACATGGATGTCCTGCTGGAGAGGCAGAGATTTAAAATTAACTTATTGACACTGTTTCAGGATTTGCTCATCACATGAAAACACGAATACTAATGTGCCGGCACAGTGCTTAGAACGCCTTCTGACTCAAGGTTGGGCGTTATACTATGTGCTTTTCCTGTATTATATGTAGCCCTGAAAACAGACATATGCCTTCCCATTTTACGGACGAAGAAACTCAGGCTCCTTGAGGCTTGAGGACTTGCTCAAGGCACAGTAAGTCACAGAACTTGTTACTCAAAAACCAATTTTATCCACAAGTAACTTAACAATGTGCCACAACCAAGTCTGACGCTCTCTAAAGAAACACAATAATATTCAGCACCCACTACTCATATTCAGCATTCACAGTGCCTGTCATCCAATAAAAATTGCCAGGCATGCAAAGAAACAGAAAACGTGACTCCCAACCAGGAGAAAAGTTAATTGATAGGAACAGAAGCAGAAATTGCACACATTTTTTAATTAGTAGACTACAGCATTAAAACGGAAATGACAAATTATATAAACTGGTTCAAATGAAGAACTGAAAGCAATAAGGCAATGAAAAGAGAAAATGAAGACATAAAAAAATCAAGTGGGTCTGCTAGAGATGGAAAATACAACATCTGAAATTAAGAAAAAAGAGAGGCCAAAAGTGGTGGCTCATACCTGTAATCCAAGCACTTTGGGATGCTGAGGCAGGAGGATCACTTGACCTCAGGACTTCAAGACCAAACTGGCTAACATGGTGAAAGCCTGTCTCTACTCAAAATATAAAAAAAAAGTAGCTGGGCATGATGGTGAGCACCTGTAATCCCAGCTACTAGGGAGCCTGAAGCAGGAGAATTGCTTGAACCCAGGAGGCAGAGGTTGCATTGAGCTGAGACCACACTACTGCACTCTAGCCTGGACAACAGAGCGAGACTCTGTCTCAAATAAATAAATAAATATTTAAAATTTTTATAAAAGGAAAAAGAACATGGCCAGGTGCAGTGGCTCATGCCTATAATCCCAGCACTTTGGAAGGCCAAAGTAGATGGATTACTTGAGGTCAAGAGTTTGAGACCAGCCTGGCCAACATGGTGAAACCCCATCTCTATTAAAAATGCAAAAGTTAGCTTAGTGTGGTGGCGGGCACCTTAATCCCAGCTACTCAGGAGGCTGAGGCAGGAGAATCACTTGAACTCGAGAGGCAGAGGTTGCAGTGAGCCAAGATCATGCCACTGCACTCCAGCCTGGGCAACAGGGCGAGACACTGTCTCAAAAAAACCAATAACCAAAAACCAAAAAAACAACTTTAGATGGGATAAATGGCACATTAAGCACTGTACAAGGAAGGTCAGTGAGCTTGGAGTCACAGCAATTGAAACCACTCACAGTGAAGCACAGAGAGAAAAAGGTGAACAGCAACAAAATCAGTGAGTGAGGAGAAATTAGCATGTGGTCAAAAAACATGTAATTGGGCTACCGGAAAGACTATGAACATAAAACTTAAAGAAACCAAAAATGGAAATTCCAAATTTGCTGCAAACTATAGACCTGAAGATTCAAGAATATCAACCACAAGTATGAGGAAAGCCACACCAAGGTACATTATAATAATATTGCTGAAAACCAACGATAACTAAAAATAATCGTAAAAGCTGCTTTAAGGAGGTACATTATAGTTTTAGAAGAAAACATAGAAAGAAATCTTTGTGACCCTGGTGTCACAAAGGATATAAAGAATATGAGTAACAAGAATACAAATATGGTCTTCTATTCCTTAGAAATCATTCCCTTAGAATAGATTATAAACTACAAAAAAAATTGATAAATTAGACTTTTCAAAGTTAAGAAATTCTGCACTTTAAAAAAACCATTAAGAAAATAAATAGCTAAACCAGAGACTGGCAGAACATTTTTGAAAAACATGTATCTGATATGAGAATATATAATTAGTTTCTCAACTCTATAAAAGAAGCCAAAAATTCAAGTGAACAAACAGTTAAACAAAGAAGACAGCCGAGTGGGAAACAAACACATGAACAGGTGTTTGGTATCATCAGTCATTAGGGAAATGGCAACTAAAACCACAGTGAAATGCCACCACACAACCACTCAGATGCTAAAATTAGATGATCATACCAAGTGTTGGCAAGGATATGGAAAAACTGGAATGTACACGACGCTGATGGTAAGGTGAAATGAAACAACAACTTTAGGAAATAGTTTGGGAGCTTCTTATCCTGTGACCAAGAGATTTCACTTCTTGTTGCTTATCAAAGAGAAATGAAAACATATGACCACATATATGTTCTTAGCATTGTTACTCATCTTAACTAGCTTCCAGGTAGAAACAACCAAAACATTCAGTAACTGGAATAATCTTTTTATGACTTTTTGCTTAAAATATTGCTGATTCTTTTTGCTTTGTTTTTCAGAGTCAAGAAAACTTCTATTGAGCTATTTACAACTTTTAACAATTAAGCAAAATATACACCTGTAAACAAAATTTAGAGCATATTTTTTTCTCTCTACCTGACTTCTCCAGAATTTGGGAACTATTTGTGAGTATTTTTAACATATGGGAATACAGTTATTTGAGTAAGTTCAATAGGAATTCGTTTTCTTTTGTAGCAAGACACAATTGGAGATGCTGGTTATTTTACCAAAGCTTTGACTGGGACAACGTGTTTTCAGACTGCTTTAGAAATGGAGGTTGACCTTTGAACTGCTGAAAGCCCCTTGGAGAAACTGACCTCATACCTTGTCCTGTTTAGGATTCCTGACCTGTGGCAAATAAAGAATATCACTTTCTGACAGTCCCAGGAACTCCAACATAAACTTCTTGGGACCTCAAGAAGAAAGGAATTCACCCAATTCCTACAACTATCTGCAGGCATAAATAAACCCTTAGCTGGGCTCAAGAGGCTTTTAAAAGTTCTCATCTGAGATTCCTTATGAAAAAAATTCCAGAAAAGACAGTTAGAAAAAAAAAAAGCCTATATGGCTAATAATTATTCTTGCTGCACTTATGTAAATAATTAGGCAAAATATAATAAGGCAAACTGATTTTGCAAATGAATGGGTCTTGTCGTTAATAAACTGTAGAGAGAAAAATTATGTTTCAAAACAGCTACAACACACCTATTATTAGATTCCAGTCTCATTGTTTTTGAGTCTCTGCTGATGACCCCATATTTGATTGGCTTTCAGGGTCATTCACCTAGATTCCTTAAGGGTTCAGGTGAGTTCTACTGACTTCAGGAGTTCAGGGACTGCTGAAACTAGGACTTTGGAAAACATTCCTGCAAAACTGTAACTAAGATAGTGAAAGAGATCTAACCTAACCAACTCCATCTTGCTTCTAACCTCCCAGCTGTACTTGTTCATTCCCGGGCATAGGCTGAACCAACTTCGAGAGAAACTTAGTTTATAATTTGTAGTTTAAAACAAAGGCAATAACAGCCCCTTCCCAAAAGAAACCTCCTTCTTTCCTGGGAACTAGACTGCCTTTGTAGGACTAACAAATTAGCCACAGGATTAGAAATTATGATTTAGGAGTCATGCAGCTAGAGGCTACAGGATTCTGATCTTCTCACCAAACTGCTCCTCAGATCAGTGCTTGGGATATTTTGCAGACCCTGCACTTGATGGATCAGCTGGCACCACCCAGATTGATAAACCGGCTCATCTGATCTGTGGCCCCCACCCAGGAACTTACTCAACGCAGGAAGACAGCTTTCACTCCCTAGGATTTTATCTCTGACCCAAACAGTCAGCACTCTAGACCCACTGGCTTCCTCCACCCACCAAATTATCCTTAAAAACTCTGATCCTCAAATGCTTCGGAGGCTGATTTGAGTAATAATAAAACTCCAGTCTCCCACACAGTTATTCTCTGTGTGAATTACTCTTTCTCTATTGCAATTCCCCTGTCTTGATAAATTGGCTCTGTCTAGGCAGTGGGCAAGGTGAACCCACTGGGTGATTCACACTTTCACTCTTTATGTTAGGGCTAATTATTTTAGGTTCTGGGGTACATGTACAGAATGTGCAGGGTTGTTAAATAGGTAAATGTGTGCCATGGTGGCTTGCTGCACCTATCAGCCCATCACTTAGGTATTAAGCCCAGCAGGCATCAGCTGTTTTTCCTGTTGCTCTTCCTCTGCCTCCCCAACAGGCCCCCGTGTGTGTTATTCCCCTCCCTGTGTCCATGCCTTCTCATCGTTCAGCTCCTATTTATAAGTAAGAACATACAGTGTATGGTTTTCTGTTCCTGTGTTAGTTTGCTGAGGATAATGGCTTCTGCCTCCATCCACATCCCAGCAAAGGACATACTCTCATTCCTTTTTATGGCTCATTATTTTTC
Organism: Sapajus apella; assembly: GCF_009761245.1. Taxonomy (NCBI): domain Eukaryota; kingdom Metazoa; phylum Chordata; class Mammalia; order Primates; family Cebidae; genus Sapajus; species Sapajus apella. Next base: position 488,183 of record NW_022437120.1, read on the forward strand.
TTCAAATGCTGCATTAAAGCTGTGGATAAGAGCACTAATGTTTCTGCTCTACACATCTTGGACCCCCCAACCAGTTACCTGTGAATACATACAGACAGCTGCAAGTTGCTTCCACTCTTTCTACCCTGAGGGCAACCCCTCCCCCAATTACACCCCCTGTCAGCAGGAAGAAGTGAGAGTAGCCATTAGCCTTTTCCTATCTCCATAGCTCACACATACCTCAGGACTGAGGTATGCTGAAGCCCAAGTGTGTGTGAGGGGGATTGAAACCACCTTTGCAAAATTATGACAGCAAGAGAATCTGACATGGCTGACTATCTTGCTTCTGACCTCCAAGGTCTCCTTGGTCATTTCTGGGCATAGGTCAAAGTAACTTTGAAAGAAATTTAGTTCATAGTTTAACTCAGAAGCAAGGATGATCATCAGATGCTGTGGCTCACACCTGTAATCCCAGCACTTCTGGAGAACAAGGTGGGCAGATCACTTGAGCTCAGGAGTTTGAGACCAACCTGGACAACATAGCAAGACCCCATCTCTACACAAAGTACGAAAATTAGCGGGGCATGGTGGCATGCCCCATGCCCCCATTGGGGGCCTGAGGTGGGAGGATCACCTGAGCCTGGGAGGCAGAGATTGCAGTGAGCTGAGATTATGCCACTGCCCTCCAGCCTGGGTAACAGAGTAAGACTCTGTCTCAAAGAAAAAGCAAGGATAATAATAGTCTGTCCCTAAAACTAACCCCTTCTTGCTCAGGGACCAAAAATCACTTTTGTAAGACTAATGAAAGGCCACAAGAATAGGATTATGAAGGGACCTGAATTCTGCTAAAATGTAGACATAGTTTCTAAAATGTAGGCAGTTTCTGTAATCCCTTACTGCTCAGGAGTCATGTGGCCAGGGATCACACGATTTTTGACTTCCCCAATTGCTCCTGTAGATAACATCACTATTGTAGAACCTAAGATTGGTCTTTTGAAAATTTTTTTATTGCCAGACTTGTGCATTCTGGTAACCAATGGACCCCACCCAAACTCATGACTCATGACTCAACTGGTCCTGCGGCCCCACCCAAAGTAGGACTCACTCATGAGGGCCATTTTCCACACCCCTATGATTTCATTTATAAGCAATCAACAGCATCCATTCTCTATTCCCCTGCCCACCAAATTGTCCGTAAAAGTCCTGACCTTCATGCCCTTGGGGAGACTGATTTGAGTGACAACTCCAGTTCTCCCATGTGGGCTAGGCCTGTGTCAATTAAACTCTTTCTCTGCTGAAAAATAAAAAATTCTAGATAAGGCAAAGCTATGGTTCTAGAAAGCAGATCAGTGGTTGGAGGTAGCATAAGGGGTATGAACGAAAGGGGCTAAAGGAAACTCATTGGGGTGCTGGAAATGTTTTCCATTTTGATTGTGGCAGAGTTTACATGAGTGTTTATATTACCAAAAATGCATACTTGTGCCCCAAATGGGTGAATTTTATGGAATGTTATTTACACATCCTTAGAGGTGACTTTTTAAAAAGAACATTTGCAAGTCATTCAAGGGTGTTGAGTTTTGTACAGCCTTTGGTGTATTGAGTTTTGTAAGCTGGTAGAAAAAGCTTATTCCTGTCTAGACATCCACATTAAGCCTCAAAACCAATGAATGGCTCCTTTGCAAACATGCATACACAGGGAAAAACACAGGACACTAGGATGTCCTCTAGCAAACTAAAAATAAAGCATTTAAGAAAGAGAACAACATGAGTTATAACAAATAAGGATAGCTGATTATGACCCCCAAAAACATAAAAGAAAATAAAAGAGACTTCATAAAACTTTGATATTGGGGAAATTCTCCCTTAAATGGCAAATTTTAAAGACACAGTATCAGATGGCCTTTTCTATGTATCCAATTATCCTACTTGATTCTACAGAACAAAATTTACATAATTATATTATTGTAATGCCTGATTTTCAATTGAAAAAGTTTTGAGTATTAACGTACTGATGAAACACAGTAAAATTATATGAGAACTGAACAGGACAGGATATATATAAATATATATATTTACAAATATATATATACACACACACATATATAGATACGTATATATATTTGAGACAGAGTCTTGCTCTGTCACCCAGGCTGGAGTGCAGTGGCACAATCTCAGCTCACTGCAGCCTCCGCCTTCTGGGTTCATGTAATCCTCCTGCCTCAGCCTCCCTCCGTAGTACATTTTGCTACTACGGGCATGCACCACGACATCCAGCTAATTTTGTGTTATTAGAGATGGGGCTTCACCATGCTGCCCAGGCTGGTTTGAACTTCTGATTTCAGGTGATCCACCTGCCTTGGCCTCCCAAAGTGCTGAGATTACAGGTGTGAGCCACCTTGCTGGCCAGAATATAAATATGATAAGCCTTAATATGTAAAAATGATAGTATAACAAAAAGTAGGATGTGAAGTTGAAAGCAGTGGTGGCGGGCAGGTGTCAACTTTTAGATACTGTCTATAGCTAATGAGTTGAGATGTAAACATTTAAATATATTATTTTAAGTCATAAAGCCAGTCACTAGAAGGATAAGGAATAACTGATAAAAATCCAGGAAGTGGAGAGGGAGGTGTGCAGGTGAAAGCCAGGTAGGAAAGAGATAGCATGATGACGTGTGTTCTGCTTCTGTTGGTATATTTAGCCAGAGATATTGACATTAGTATTTCTTGAAGTTGTACCTGCAATGGAAAGGATGTTTAAAAACAACAGCTGCGGCCGGGCGTGGTGGCTCATGCCTGTAATCCCAGCACTTCAGGGGGCCAAGGCAGGTGGATCACCTGAGGACAGGAGTTCGAGACCAGCCTGGCTAATATGGTGAAACCCCGTCTCTACTAAAAATACAAAAATCAGCTAGGCATGGTGGTGGGTGCCTGTAATCCCAGCTACTCGGGAGGCTGAGGCAGGAGAATCGCTTGAACCAGGGATGCAGAGGTTACAGTGAGCTGAGATCCTGCCACTATACTCCAGCCTGGGTGACAGTCCGAGACTCTATGTCTCAGAAAAAATCACAAAAAACAAAAGTTGCTCCATCGTCTGCCTCTGAGGAAGGCACATCAGTGGTGGCAGGGGAGGTGAACTTTGAGTTTTTAGTTTAAAGCTTTTCTGACTGTTCACATTTTTGAAAATAATACTCATGGATAACTTGTATAATAATAAAATCTAGTTAAGCAAATGGATAGATAGGTAAGTAAATTAGTAAAAGGATAAAAAAGATCTGAACCGGCAAAGAAAAACGCCTGGGACGTGTTACTGTTACGTAAAAGAGTACATTACAGAATCTTCTGTATGATCCGATCCTGGTTGTGTGAAATTTTAAAAAAGGAGTCTATTAACACATTTGCAGATGAAAAGAAAATGCCTGGAAATTTTTGGTAAAACTCAAACTGCAAACTGTGGGACTTCTGGGGAATGAAATTCACAAAGGGGTGAGAGCACTTTACATTTTGTTTTAAGTACCTCTGAAGGATTTGGGTTAAACACAAAGTAACAAACTCATGTTGTCTAAATACCTTTTTAAGATGTGATATTAAAAACAGACAAGCTATTACTTAAAGCAAACACGTCTGTGTGCTGCTGAGCAACGTTAGAAAAGGCGAGGGTCAGGACGAAAGAGGTGACAGAACCTTCTTCTTTCAGTGCCAAATCTATGCAGGGAGGGTTGAGCCTTTTAGGAATCACATTAAACACGCTTTCCCCTTCACACAAACAATTTGCCTTTAATATAGGAAATTCAGAAAATAGAGAGAAAGATAAAAATTAACTACAACACCATCATCCACAGAGAGCCACTCTGAACGTTCGTGATATGTAATTTTCCATGGCCATTTCTGTTTAAAAAGCGAAACGGGATCATTATCTACATCCTGTTTTATGACCTGCTTTTAGCAGCGAGTATCACGGTCATCTTTTCCTGTCGTTCCTGCTTTGTCTGCAGCAACCTGTGAGGGGCTGTCGGCATCTGATTGTGAGGTTTAATGAACGGCTGTCATTTCCCCCAATGCCACATGCCGCAGTTGTTACCATTTTTTCAAGATAATAAACATGCTGCAAAAATGTCCTTTGCGCATGTCCTTTATCTTTGCTCATATCTTCCCTTAATTTTTGTTGAGGTTATAAATCCCCGCCAGCACGGTGACTCATGCCTGTAATCCCAGCACTCTGAGAAGCCGAGGCAAGGTGGATCACCTGAGGTCGGGAGTTCAAGACCAGCCTAGTCAACATGTTAAAATTCTTTCTCTACTAAATATACAAAAATTAGCCAGGCGTGGTGGTGGGTGCCTATAATCTCAGCTACTTGGGAGGCTGAGGCAGAAGAATCGCTTGAACCCGGGAAGTGGAGGTTGCAGTGAGCCAAGATGGCGCCGTTGCACTCCGGCTTGGGCAACAAGAACGAAACTTCATCTTAAACAAACAAACAAACAAAGCACAAGTGGAATTACTAGGCTAAAGAGGATACATAACCTTTCTTAGTCTTCTGATATATCTTGGCAAATTGTCCTTTAGACTTTCATGCAGCAGTATAGAAGTGTGTATTTCCCTGCACTTTCTCTAAGAAGGATTACCATTCTTTTCATCTTTTCTGAGCTGACTTACAAAAAAGTGGTCTTTCATTTTTCAATCCCATTTTTTATTAAGCAAGTACTGCACACATAGAAAATCAGAAAATTCTCATCTATGCGAAGGAAAAAAATCAGTCACAACCCTACCACTCATGGAAAATCATTGTGAATATTCAGTGTATGCATTTTCAAAGGCGTTACATACACATATACTCTTGGAAAATGGGCCGAACTGTTTATAGTGTGTCATAACTTGGTTATTTCTGTCAACAGTACAGTATAAATTATATATAAGTAAATATATTTTTGAACCATATTAATAACTATGGGCTATTTTACAAATTTACCGTTAATTTATTGAACCTCTATTGATCAAATAAGTTATTTTCAACCTTTGGCTGTTACAAATAAACTCACAGTAAACGTTCTTGTAAGGCATGTATTTAGTTGTCCAATATTTTTAAACTATATTTCCGTAACTGGAATTATCATGTTCAAGAATAGCACATTTTTAAGGATCTTGATCTATGCAGCTAAATTAATGTCTATAAAGGTAAGACTGGTTTACATTCTCATAGTGATGAAGGAAACCATTTCATCCCTGGGCAATGGCTTATAACAAATTAAAAAAACAACTTCGTCAGTCTGCTGAGTGAAAAGTGATGAAAACCAAAATTAATTTACTTTTCTATTGGTGTTTTTTTGAGATGGAGTCTCATTCTGCTGCCCAGGCTGGAGTGCAGTGGTGTGATCTCAGCTCACTGAAACCTCTGCTTCCTGGGTTCAAACAATTCTCCTACCTCAGCCTCCCAATTATCTGAGATTACAGACGCACACCACCATGCCCGGCTAATTTTTGTATTTTTAGTAGAGACGGGGTTTCACCATGCTGGCCAGGCTGGTCTCAAACTCCTGACCTCATGATCCACCCGCCTTGGTGTCCCAAAGTGCTGGGATCACAGACGTGAGCCACCGCGCCCGGCCGATTTTATCACACACTTACTAGCAACTTGTTTAGACTGTGTTTCTCATATTGTGATCTGATCATCCAGGATTTCTACCACTTTTTACATTAAGGTATTTATCATTTTCTCAATGATATGGAAGTCCTCTTTTTATGAAAAATATATTAAATTTGTACATTAATGTCATTAATATAAATATTTTTCTTAATTTAGCTTTTGCTTTTTAACTTTGTAATATTTTTTTGTTTTCAAACAGAGTCTTGCTCTGCCATCCAGGCTGGAGTGCAGTGGCATGATCTCAGCTCACTGCAAACTCCATCTCTGGGGTTCAAATGATTCTCCTGCCTTGGCCTCCCAAGTAGCTGGGACTACAGGCACCCACTAGCACACTCACTAATTTTTGTCTTTTTAGTAGAGATGAGATTTGATCAAGTTGGCCAGGCTAGACTCAAACACCTGACCTCAAGTGATCCTCCTGCCTTGGCCTCCCAAAGTCCTGGGATTACAGGTGTGAGCCACCACACCCAAATGAACTTTGTGTTTCTATTATGTATCACAACATGGTATGTATTATGCACAAAAAGCTATTATTTCTACCTAGTCAATTTATTCATCTTTCCTTTGTTGTTCACACTTGCAAATGTCTTCTTCAATCCAAGATGATAGAAATATACAACTATTTAAATTTTTTTACCATTAGCTATGAATATTTTAAATGTATATAAAAAAGCAGAAAGTAACGTGACACTGCTGAGATCAAACAGATATAAATATTTTGGTTCACTTCCTTCCTTCTCTTTCTTTCCTCTCCCTTTTTTGTTCCAGATACGAAGATACAACTACAGATTGGTCATTATTTTCTCCTCTCTTTCTCCTCAAAAGTAATAGTTATCATGGAGTTAGTAGGTCTTCACCATGTATGATTTTGAACATTTATGACATGTATAAGCAATCTTAAGCAATATATATTGCTCCTTTGCATGTTTTAAACTTTTAAAAAGTGGCTTCATAATATATGTAACTTTTTTGCAACTTTTTTTTTCAAAAATATGTGTTTCTGAGATTTGTTCGTTGTAATATATCGATTCCCAATTCTTTTTTTTTCTGTATCCTTTTCTATTAAGTGAATAATCTTCCTTTTTTATGCCCTCATTTTCTAAGGAACACTGTTTCATAATGATAAACAGCATCAGGATGGACATCCTCATACGTTCCCCCTTGTGCATGTATGTGAGAGTTTCTCTGCACAACACAGGGAATTTAGGGATTTAATATTTAGAGATTTAATTTACTTGTGAATTTACAAGGGAGTAGGCTGTGTTCCTTCAGTGGCACTGTGGATTCCCAAAACGCTTCCCAAAGCAATCAAACCCATTTATCATCCACCAGCAATACCTGAGACTTTTCATTTTCCTCATATTCTCACCAAACCTCATATGTCAGATATCAGTTTTATTAGTGGAATAGATAATAAATGGAATCTTTTTGTTTTATTTGTTTTAATTTGATTATTTTTGAGATGCTCATGGGTTACACGGGTTTTTTTTTTTTTTTTTTTGCCTCTGTATATGGCCTAATCATATATTTCGACCGCTTAGGAAAATACAGGTTTTTTTAAACTCATTTCCAACACCAACTAAATACATAATTTACCTAGAAATGTACCTAATAAAATATGTACAAACTTGGATGGAGATGTAAACTTTACTGAACGATACTAAAGAAGGGCTTAAACAAAAGGAAAGACGGGTTGACCGTGATTAGGAGGACTCATTAAGAGACATATTTTCTCCAAATTATTTAAAAATCAAATGTATTTCCAATCTTTATTCCAAAAGGCGTTCTTGAGGAGCTTTACAAGCTGGTTCTCAAAATTTTATGGATAAGATACGGCTCAAAATTGGAAGATATCCATGAGGATAGACAGGAGCCCCTCCCAGATGTCCACACTTACTAAAAGTTGCGGCGATGAAGATGAAGTGGACCAGAGAGTGCAAATAGCACAGGGAACAAACACAGGGTCCTGGACAGACCCTCACGCACCAGCTGGGGAGGCAACGTGGGTATCCAGGGCAGTAAGAGCCACTCAATAAACGATGCCGAGAAAATTGTTTTTCTTTTTCTACGGAAAAAACATAAAACCGTGGCCTTACTGCACAACCATTCTCAACTATTGAATCCAACTTGATTAAAAACATAAATATAGTCCAGGTGCAGTGGCTCACACCTGTAACCCCGGCACTTTGGGAGGCTAAGGTGGGCGGATCACTTAAGCTCAGGAGTTCGAGATTAGCCTGGGCAACAAAGTGGGACCCCATCTCTACAAAAAATAGAAAAATTAGCTGGATATGATGGTGTATGCTTGTAGTCCCAGCTACTCGGGAGGCTTAGATGGGAGGATGGCCCGAGCCTGGGAGGTGGAGGCTGCAGTGAGCCGTGATCGTGCCATTGCACTCCAGCCTGGGTGACAGAGTGAGGCTCTGTCTCAAAAAAAAATCTTAAAAATTGTAAATCAAAGGCAAAAATTAAAGCTTTTAGAAAAAATACAGGATATCTTTAGGATACAGATAATTATTTAATGACTTGACAAATCAAATATTAGATAATAAAGTTTTTAAAAATCCGTCTTTCTAACTGATTTGAATTGCCTTCCTTATCACTTCCTCAATTCCCACATAATCATGGGCCTATTTCTGGACTCTGTCTTTTCCTGCAAAGAACCATGTAAATTAATTACTCCAGTTCAATGATACAGTTTCAGTTCCTTTGTTAAAGATTTTCTTCATTATTCTTTCTGATTCATTTTACTTATCTCACTTAAGGCTATAATTTTGACAAGTTAAAAATTCCTGTATTCATTATTATTGACATTAAATTTAAATTCACATATAATTTTTGGAGAACTGGCATTCCTAATGTGATTGCTGAAAAAAGAAAGCTATTGATTTTTGTGTATTTCAGTTCTCTTATTAGTTCTAATAACTTTTCAGTTACTTGTCTTAGATTTCCCTGGAAGACAAATATATCATCTGCTATGCTTTTTTCCTAAATGTGTAGATGTTGTATTACCTTTTCTTGTTGTATTACACGGGCAAGAATTCTCAAAACAAAGGTAAATAATCTCAGTGTTAGCAGGTGTCTCTCACTTCTTTCTGAATTTGGCTATGGGCTTGCAGAAGGTATCTAGGAAGTTTTCCTTTTCTTACAACAGGCTTTTACAGGGATACCTTTGATTATGTTTCCCTTTTCCTTTCTTCCTTCCCGTCCATCCCTCCCTCCCTCCCTCCCTCCCTTCCTTCTTTCTTTCTTTTTTTTTTTTTTTGACAGGATCTTGTTCCATTGCCCAGGCTGGGAGCATGTGGCATAATCATGGCTCACTGCAGCCTCAACCTCCTGGGCTCAAGTGATCCTCCCACCCACCTCAGCCTCCCAAGCAGCTGGGACTACAGGCCTGCACCACCACACCCAGCTAATTTTTGTACATTTTTATAGAGACAGGTTTTTGCCATCTTGACCAGGCTCGTCTTGAAATCCTGGGCTCAAGCAATCTGCCTATTTACTTAGCCTCCCAAAGTGCCGGGATTACACGTGAGCCACCACGCTCGGCTATATGGTTCTGAATGCTAACTTGTCTTTTCATAGTGGAAGGAGCCCTCCTTAGTCATATTAAACACCATGTTTGATTCAAATTGCTTGTTTTTTTGTTTTTGTTTTTGTTTTTTGAGATGGAGTCTTGCTCTGTCACCCAGGCTGGAGTGCAACGGAGCGATCTCGGCTCACCACAACCTCCACCTCCCAGGTTTAAGTGATTCTCCTCCCTCAGCCTCCCCAGCAGCTGGGACTACAGGCACATACCACCAGGCCTGGCTAACTTTTTGTATTTTTAGTAGAGACAGGGTTTCACCATGTTAGCCAGGATGGTCTTGATCTCCCGACCTAGTGATCTGCCTGCCTTGGCCTCCCAAAGCGTTGGGATTACAGGCGTGAGCCACCGTGCCTGGCCAAATTGCTCGTTTTGTTTTTTTAGAAGCATTTTGATTCTATATTAATAAGCCGAAGTTATCTGTGGTTTGTGTGTGACTACTTATTTTTTCATAAAACTCAAAACTTTACATGAAAATAATATGTGCTCATTACAGAAAAATATTTAAACATAGGACATTATTAAAAAAAATTTCCCATGTCCTGAATACACAGAAGCAATCTCGGTGAATATTTTGGGGTATTTCTTCTTAGTCTTTCTGGCAGTGGGGGCAGCAAGACATATGCACATTTTTAAGTTGTTTATGAAACTCAAATCAGTATACAGTAGAGTTTAAACGGAGTGCTTGGAGTGAGACAGCGAGGATTCAAATCCTCACATTACACTTCACAAACTACGCCACATTTGTCAGCTTCCTTGATCTGCTTATGTCTCATTTTCTCGGTCAATAAAATTGAGGTAATAATAACTACCTGTCAGGGTTGTTCCAAGAATTAGGAAATAAAAGTAAAGTTCTTGGTATGATGCCCGACACAGAGGCCTCTAACTAAGCTCTAAGAGGTTATTCCTCTCACATCACATAAATGAACAGTGATGACGCTGTGCGTAAACACGTTTGTATGTTTCTTGTTACTTAATACTATACCATAAACCTTTTTATATCATTCAAGCTTCTAATAAATACCACTTCTGACATTTCACATGTGTGAACATATGAATGTGTGTATGTATATAGCTTCATCTAATATTTGCGTATGAATTATCGCCTACATTTAAGAATTCTTCCCTCAGTTTAGGCTCTCAGAAGAATCGCTTTGGTCCGATACCAGGGGAGTGTTTGGGGGTTCCTGGTCTAGACTGCCCAAGTTGCTGTCCAGAAAGGCTGTGACAGGGTTGGCTCCCAGCAGCCCCACATGCAGGCAGCGAGGTCCTCTAGCACCCAGGGGAGTCCCAGAGAGGGTCTGATTCCTTCCCATGAGGATTCATTATCCCCTGAACAAGAACTTTTGAGATTGATCTTGCACCAGGCTGGAGCCTACAGCCCACATTCTAGTTGACGCAGGGTGGAGAGCGGAAGGGAAGGCAGACAGCAGACCAGCAAAGTAAACAGCCACTGATTTCCAGGAGAGGCAAGCGCCACAAAGAGATTCAAATAGGATGACAAGACAGAATCATCGCACAGGCCCAGGGCTATTCGGATAAGAGAAAGACCTCTCCCAGAAGGCGCAATGCGTGCTGGGGTCTCCAGTGGCAAGGAGAGGTTTTGCAAAGCACAGAGGGCAGAGCAGAGAGACGGCTCTAAACAGGCACAGGCTTGGCGGGTTCCTGGAGGAGGAAGAAGTTCATTGCACTTGGAGTGGAGCAGCCAGGGATGGCGAGAGGAAGGCAGGGCCTGGAGGCCAGCTGGGGAAGCACTGGAATTTGTTTCCAGTGCCATGTTGAGCCATCGTATGGTTTTAAGCAGGGGCAGACTCACCTCTAAAGGGATCACTGCAGCTACTGTGTGGAGGAGACTGTGGGGTGCCAGGGAAGCAGGACGCTAGGTGGCAGGTCACCGCAGGAGACTGGTGAGAGGTGGCCGTGGCAGGGCGAGGGTGTTGTTAGTGGAAATGGTGAAGTGGATGGAAATGCTGAGATGCCAGTGACAGCGTGGCAGTGACTTTCAGAGATGCAGGGGAGAGAGATATCCCTCAATCTTCCCAAAGATTAAAATCTTCTGCCCTCCCCCGTCCACCCACGGTGGGCATCTGTGTTCAGAATCAGAACCCAGTCTCTAGCAGGCATTTACGGGGAAGTTTTCTAAAAAACTTAAAGCACTGAAAAATTCACACGAAAGTGCACATTCGCTCTGGGAAGCCTAAGCTCTCACAGGATGCACCGTCTAAAAAGCAATCGAGCTGGTGTCTCATCTCAGCTGGGGTCTGAATCTGAAAGTCCATGCCTTGTGGGGAAAGACCCCCAAGCCAAGGCCACTCTGTGCAGGCTGCCGGCACACCTGGGACCTAGGAGAACTGGGGTCTCTGCCCGACTCACCCACGTACCCACTGTGGACCCTGCACACTCTCCCGCCCCTCCAGCCTTGGCTTCCTCTTCTGCAGAGTGAGCTCTGAGTGTGCCGGCATCGGTGGCAGGCCCTGACAGTGAGGTCAAAGCAAAGGCAGCTCACTTCTTGCTCTGATGAGGCCTCTAGAAGCTCCCTTCCCTCCCTCGGTGGACACAGGGCTGGGGTGCTCTCAATACTATGGAGAAATGCAATTATCTGGCTTTCCAGAAGTCAATGTCAGCTCTGAAAGGTGACCCCTGACTCAGGTTCAAACTGTTGGGGCCTTGGGCATACACTCTTGCTCCCTGCAACAGGACCAAGAGCTTTGCCTGCAGCACGGGGCGCTGCCTTGGCTGTGTGCAGCAGCCTGCAAGCCTCTGGCTTGGCTGGGAAGGCAAGAGAGTCTTCAGGAGCTGAAGCTGTCCCTGCCTTGTCAAGGGCCTGGCAGCTCTCTCCTGGCCTCACAGCGTGCTGTTCTCTCCCACACACCTGAGAAAAGCTCAAATATCACACCAAAAGCAGATCAGGCTGGAGAGGAAGACTTGAGCTGCCACAGCAGGAGGATCTGGAACCTGGAAGCATCTGGAGCATCCAGGCATGCTTGGCAGCTTGGAGGCTCATGCCAAAAAAGGGCCAGGGAAAGTGGCTGGTAGAGGTCAGAGAACCAGCTGACGATGTCACCAAGGGATGTGGCCACCTGGACTTCTAGTAAATGTCTCAGACTTAAAATAGGCAGAGCTGAGTTCCTGGTCATTTTCCATTCTTGTGAATGGCAGCCCCATCTCCCTCACGCTCTTTCTCTCCTATTCTGCACATGCAAATCCACATGCAACCCTGATTTCTGTTAGCTGTCCTGTCCGCAGGCAGCCAGAAAAAGACATCTCTCTGCCTTGGCCGACAGCCAGGTCTAAGCCACCTTCACTCTCTCCGGGATACACACAGCAACTCCTGACTGCTCCCCTCTTCCCTGCCCTCCCACCCGCCTATTCCCAAAGGCAGCCTACTGTGACTCTAGAAAAATGTTAGGTCCCATCACATCACTTCCCCACTCAGAACTCTCCAGTATCCCCCATCTCATTCAGAGTAAACGTCAAAGTCCTGTATGGAGTTTCCTTGACAAATTAAACATATAATTACCCCATATGATCCAGCAATGCCACTTCTGGGTGTGTACCCAAAATGGTTGAAAGCAGCAACGGGGGCGGATATTTGTACACCATGTTCACAGCAGCATTGCGCAGTGGCTAAAATGTGGCAGCAGCCAGTGTCCATGGACAGATGATACATAAACCCAGTGTGGTCTTTATGTACAATGGAACTCAGCTTTACAAAGGAAGGAAATTCTGGCCCATGCTACGACATGGGTGAGCCTTGAAGGCACTGTGCTAAGTGAAACAAGCCACATACAGAAGGACAAACACTGTGTGATTCCACTTAAATGAAGTCCCTAAAGTAGTCAAATTCATAGATACGGATGGTAGAGTGACAGGCGTCAGGGGCTGGGGACGGGGTCAGGGAGGTAGTTTAACAGGGCTGCTATCACAGATATAGTTGTTGGAAAAATCGGGGAAGACAGAAAATGCATAGGACCTACTAGATTATCTGTCTCTCAGTGGATCATTAATAAATGCTCCTTGAGTAGATCAGAAAGATCTTCCAGGAGAGACAGCGATAGGACAGCCGCCACCATTCCAAACTTTCTCTGCACCACGAGGTGGAAGGGCGGTCGTCAGAACCACCTGCCACGTGCAGGTCTCGGGGGCTGTGAAGTCCCCACTGTGTTGTGTGGTCTGAGAGCGCCGACCACAGCACCCTTCGGGCCTTCTGTTCTCTCTTACTGTGGCCATCAGTGAGAAATACATCAGCCCCCGGCACCCCCATTCTGCTTTCTGCTGTCTGAAAGGGACTACTCTCGGTACTCATTTAAACGGAGTTGCAGTGTTTCTCCTTTGTGTCTGATTTTTTCCTCTTAGCGTAACTGTCTTTGTGGGGCAGCATGTGACGGAATTTCCTTCCTTTCTAAGGCTGAATGGTATTCCATGGAGTGTACAGGCCACCGTCTGCTGTTCTGTTCATCTGTGCATGAACATTCGGTCCATCTGCAATGCCCGCCATCCCAGACACACGAGGGCACACGCATCCCCACACCAGGAGACAAAGGCCTCCCAAAGCCTTTCCTACAGGAAATGCACTGTGTATTTTTCATTCTATATGATTTTGCTTCTAAAATGCCAGCAGCACCTCACTCGATTTCATGAACAACTAAGGCGATTCCCTGTTTGGTTTCCTGTGTGAAGCCGCTTTTCTGAAGAACACAGACTGTGGGAAGATGCTCCGGGCCGTCCCCCCATGCAGCACACCGTCTGTAACACAAGGCTCTATGGTGTGGGCAACATGGCATTTTTAGCACTGCAATGATATTAGAAAAGACAAATGTCTGAAAATTAAGGAGGTAAGCGACAGGCCTAAAACACAGAAAAATAATGCAGCTAAAGAAAATGGAAGGAAGGGGGAAATAGAGGCAGGGCCCCAATGATGGCGGCAGGAAGCAAAGAAGCCAGACAGTAAAAGAATGCCTGAGAGGGATGCAAGCAAAAAGGGGAGCGGGAAGGACCCCCGTGCGTCGGCTGCTGACTTCCTCCCAGACACTCCCCCAGGCCCTGAGGATGCAGGTGGAGCCGCCGACATGCCTGATGCCCTGGCACTGCCTCTCAGCTCCCGTTCATCCCCAGAGCCTCCCAAGAGGCCAGCCCGCACTCTACAGGTAAATAAACGAAGACGGACAGAGGTCAGGCTTTCTCGAGGTCCCTCAGCCAGGAGCAGGGCAGGCAGGTTGCAAGCCCAGGCTGCCTGGACTTCCAAGACCCATCTTCCTTCTCTGCTGTGGCCACCTCCACCCAGCCCAGGGGACAGCACACCCCACTCTAGAGCTTCCATCTCATGGCACCCACCAGCAAAACAGCGCAAAACCCTGAAGGTCCTTGGTGCATGGTGACTGGGCGTTTGCAGTGACTGGTGGCCTGCGTGGAGGGAAGGGAAGGACTCCTAGAGGAGCGGCTTGTCGGAGGACAGGGTGAGGAGGACTCCAGAAGAGGGGGAGGTTATGTGTGCATCGACCCTGGAGTGGGAGCTCCCCGGGAAGGGGAGGGGACTGAGGCCAGCAACTCCCAGATCTGAGCAGGTGGAGCTGGCTGGTGAGTTGCATCAGAAATGATCTAGGACTGTAACAGCTTCCTGGTCTCCTGCATATGATACAGAAAGTCGGAAACAGGGCCAGGAACCTGTATTTTTTTACTTCTCACCCCCATTCTGATGCTTAGCCAGGGCTGAAATGGAGCCCTCTGAAGCCTGCAGTGGCCCTGCCACACAGGCATATACACCAGCCACTTGCCAGGATGGGTCCAGAGGGCAGGCTCACAGGCTACTCAAGCCCAGAGGTGGGGACAGCGCAGTCACAAGGTCTGGGTGGACGGAGAAGGCCCACAGTGGCAGCTGTGGTCGGGAGCAGCATCTCTGCACAGTGTCACTTGCACCCCAGCCTCTCTCCCAGCTGTCCTCCTCACTGCTCAGAGCTCAGCGTGCAAGAAGGGTCCTCTACTCTGCTCTTACGAGGCTTCTGAGACCTGGGTGGCCTGCTGGGCCTCGGACTCCCTGGGGGAGGCCATTGTGGGGTGCTTGCCTGTAGACCCCAGACACCCTTGTCCCCGTGTTTAGTACCCTGCCTTTAGGATGGGACTAAGACACCGATGCCCTTCTCACAAAGGACAAGCGGGTTTTCTCACATTTGCCAGGGTAGTAGACAGGAGCACCCCAGGGACAGATTGAGGCTCTGTTTGCTCAGTCCTGTCTTTCGGCTGAGTTGGAGCAACTGTAAGACTCAGCGACAGGCTGTGCGTGGTCAAGGTGCCCAGGGCTACAGACCTTGCCCAGACCCTATTCACTTGAAATCACGAGGATTTTCCCTCGCTCATTTCCTGAGATCTCAAAACAGTACAGTTCCTTGTGCCAGAAGGGAAGGTCCAGATCCCCTTGGCAGATCCCAGGTCATGACAGGTTTTATTGGGTTCCATGTCATAAAACACCAGACCCACGGAGACCTATAAAACGTCCCAAACATTTCCCTCACAAAAGTCAGGCCAAGGTGTTGAATTCTTTCCAAGGCACAGGCTTCTCCGAGTGACAGGAGACTCTGAATCTACCTGGTCTGGGCCCGGCTGTCTGTTACCCCAACCTGACTTCACACAGGGTCCCCATGCAGCACTGCGGTGTGGGCTGCCCACCAGCCACACTGAAGTCACGTGGAATTCAGTGAACGCCTGCAACCTGTCCTGAACACCACTCTAACTCTGGCTGATTATTTAGAAGGCACTTCGGGAGTGCAGTGCCTCAAAGGCCTCCCTGGATCACTTGGTATGAATTTTGCAGCCCAAGGTGCAATCTTGTATGAGTTACTTCATCTCATTGCTTCTGTCTCCTCTGAGCTGTGGGCTGTGGGTGGATGATCTCAGAGTTGCCTCCAGCCCTAATGTTCAGGGACTATGATTCCACCACAGATTTAGGAGGCGCTGAGGGACAGACAGCCTGGGCTCTGCTCACAGCTGCAGAGAAAGAGCGTGGAGCCTGGAGATGGTCCAGCCCCAGCACTTCCATGCCCTAAAGGAGCCCGGGGGTAACACGGGGCTCCATCAGGAATGGTGCTCTGGTTTCTCTTCGCCTCTCCACTCCCTTTCAGTCTCCACCATGGTCCACAAATCACCAAAGTCTTCGTCGCTGCCAGCATCAGCCTCGTTCCCCTGCTTTTCCATCTCCTCCTCCGTACCATCCACGCTCACTTCAAGACTCAGAGGTCCCGATTCCTGAGCCAACTGCGTGTGGTGTATGGAGTGCAAGCCCTGGGACCCAGCATGCTATGCTGAGGCTCATTGCAGAGACCAATCTAAGCAGTGGGCATGGACAGGAGGGATCTCATAGGAGGATAAAACAAGAAAAGAAAATATTTTATCAAGGACAAAAAAGAACTTCAAGAGAACCTTGCTTCAGCCTTCAATGAATGAATAATTCTTTTAGAAAGGCAATCATGTTATGTGGCCCATAAGACCTTAAAATTGAATAATATGGCCAGCTGCAGTAGCTTATGCTTATAATCCCAGCAGTTTGGGAGGCCAAGGCGGATGGATCACTTGAGGTCAGGAGCTTGAGACCAGCCTGGCCAACATGGGGAAACCTCGTCTCTACTAAAAAAACAAAAATTAGCCAAGCATGGTGGTGGACGACACCTATATTCTCAGCTACTGAAGAGGCCTAGGCAGGAGAATTGCTTGAATCTGGGAAGGAGAGGTTGCAGTGAGCCAGGATTGCACCACTGTACTCCAGCCTGGGCGACAGAATGAGACTCTGTCTAAAAAATATAATAATAAATAAAAACTGAATAATTGTACCCATCGTTATAAGACAAGGTAAAGCCAAAAAAGCCAAAGTGCTCTCACGAAAGCTAGTTCTTAAGCGATTTCATGTTACAGGATTCAGAACATATAAAGTACTTGGAAGAGTGCCCTGAACTAAGCACTCTATAAATATTAGTTATTACTATATCACAGCACAATAATATTGTAGCAGTCACCCCAAACCATGAAGAAATCATGTATTTATTAAGTTAGAAGACTGCGTATGGCTAGACGCAGCAGCTCATGCCTGTAATCCCAGCACTTTGGGAGGCTGAGGCATGAGGATCACTTGAGGTCAGGAGTTCGAGACCAGCCTGGTCAAGATGGTGAAACCCTGTGTCTACTAAAAATACAAAAATTAATGTGGTGGTATGCTGCGCCTCTAGTCCCAGCTACTTGGGTGGCTTAGGCAAGAGAATCACTCGAACCTGGGAGGTGGAGTTTGCAGTGATCTGACATTGTACCACTGTACTGCGGCCTGGGTGACAGACCAAGGCTCTGTCTCAGAAAAAAACAAAGAACAAAAACAAAAAAACTGGAAGCCAACGTAATTTACAGCAAAATTTTAAAATCTCTCTGAGCCTCAGTGGCTTTATCTATAAAGTGGGAGGTGGAAATATGTTTTCTGCCTGCCTTAAAGGATCTTATTGATAATACAAAAATAATTTGAAAAACATAAAGTCTCATATAAAATCTCTGTTGAGACCAAATTATAAAAGCTAAATGATTATAATTGCTGTTTTTTCAGACTATCCGCATCTATGTCAGATGGCTAACATGTTTTCAGAGTGATTTCAGGACAGGGTTTGGGCTGAGGAATTTTATGTGCTTATGATGATACTGACTAGGCCTTGTTATGAGATAGATCATAACAAGCTCTGGAATAGAGCTAAACAACACAGTTTTCTTACGTGTCCTCCATGGGTCTCCTTGAAGAACTAGTCTTCATTCAAGATGTCGTCCACACATCACCAACCCAGCACACATGAAGTCATCCCTTCTCAGCCCACAGTGCCTCTTAGAGGCCGGCAGCAGAGAACGCAAGTCCGCATGTCTGCCATCTAAACTAGACTCCTGAGCTCTTCAAAGAAAATGCTTTTTTGTTTGATTGGTTGTTGATCTTTGTATTTTCAGGCCCCATCTTACCACTTGAAACATTGTAGACATGCAGTAGATCTTTCTCTTCTTTGAATGAATAAATAACAAACAAGGACAGAAAACCCAAACATAAGAAAATGCTTACTTTCTACCTCTTGAAAGCATCCCAGTGCCAGAAGGAGTAAATAGTTTAATTTGCCAAGACAATGGTAGAAAGATGTCATTCACACCCCCAACCAGTGATATCCTGGATATTGATTATGGATCATTAGCTAATACTTTGGGGTCAAGAAAGCACACTGATCTCATGTTGAATGTTGCACTACATCTAAGATGCCCGAAATGAAAATATAATTTTCTCCTTTTTGTTGCATGACTGTTTGCCATATTTCATGAAGTCTATCCCCTTTAATGACTGCCAGTTTTCATCAGTAATCAGTGGGAAATCTAGCAGAGATTCCCAGAAGAAGAAAGGAGAAGAGAAATTGAATTACACCCCATGTTCTTTGCTCCAGGTATACACACTTGAGTTTAAGGAAATTTAAGACAGAATTACTAAGAGAGAAAGGAAATCAAACGCATTTAGGAAGTCAAAGTCACTCACTGCCAGAGAGGTTGTTGTTAATAGAAATGACTATGGGAAGAGGAAAGACCAAACTGTATTCAGGAAGTCGATGGGCTGCAGTCTCTGACTCGGTTGGGTGGAACTTTCGGGTTTGGTCTCTTGAATTTCCAGGATTCCTCGGCTCCTTCAGCCTTAAGTAATAACACTTCAGTTTGGTAAATACCGCTCACCTCCTATGGTGAATGCTTGTAGCAGGAAAGAGCAATTAACCAACCACAAATATTTCTGTGTCAGTCTGACTCCCTGGTGAGAAATGCAAAGCCTGTAGGATCCATCTGTTTTTAAAATGCCAAAACATGTCCTTTAGTTAAGAACCATGGATGGCCATAATCAAGGCTGAATCTCATACTTCAACAAATTAGCAATTAGCTTTGATTAAAAAAGTAGAAATAGAAGCAACTGCCTTTTATTTATTTAATTGTATTTGTTTGAGACAGAAACTCTCTGTGTCATCCAGACTGGAGTGCAGTGGTGTGATCTCGGCTCACTGCAACCTCCACCTCCCAGGTTCAAGCGATTCTCCTGCCTCAACTTTCCGAGTAGCTAGGGCTACAGGCACTCGCCACCAGGCCTGGCTAATCTTTGTATTTTTAGTAGAGATGGGGTTTCACCATGTTGACCAGGGTGGTCTCCAACTCCTGACCTCAAGTGATCCGCCCCCCTCTGCCTCCCAAAGTGCTGGGATTACGGGCATGAGCCACCGTGCCCAGCTCGTGAAGAAGCACGTTAGCACAGTGGGTGTATGCATACAGACCTGACAGCAAGACAGATTGGGTTCACATCTGAGGTTCCCCACGTGTTCACCATGTGCTCTTTGGCCAGTGCTTCTGAGCCTCAGTTTTTTCATTCTTAAAATGGGTTTAATATATTCCTCATCCCATTACTGGACCTCTGTATCTAAGCAAAAATCTTTCTATTTCTTTCATTTCAATCTCAGATTCCCAGAAAAGGGGAAAGAGACAGAGATAGTTGGGATTTTTAAAAAACATTTTTGGGGCCACAGTCCCCATTGAGAACCTGATGGAATTACAGACACTAACCCTAGAAAATACACTTATTACACACATGCCAAATATTGCACCCAGCTTCAGGGCCTCTCCCCCGACAAAGCCCCACAGTTATTCATGGACCTCTGATTAGAAACCCTGGTTTAGATGATGGGACAAATGCAGCCAAAGCCTTGGGTTTTGTTTCCTTATGAGTCATTTCATTTCACACAGAGGAAAGTCTGCTCTCCAGCCAAAGACCACATCAGTGACCCTGGCCAGCAAGCATGGCTGTCCAGGAGCTGGAGGAGAGAGATGAAAAACTCACGTCACTATCACACTCACTTTAAATGCAATTCAAAGCTCACCCCACTCCTGCCCCCAAGAGTGTTTCATCTCCCCATATCCTTATAATTCTTTGACAGGATTAGGAAAGAATAGTCTCCAGCTCCATGATGTAATTCAGAATGACTTTGCAAGCTGTCTGTTATTTTTTCAATCATCACCCTCTATAATGACGAAAAATATGGAAGCAAAGAAACACTCGATTGAAACGGTGATATCGAGTTCATACAACGAAACATTCTGCAGGCTCAAAAATGATCATTCTGAGTCCTCAAAAGGGATCAAGAGTAGCGGTGGGAAAGATGCTTATGTTATGATAAAAAGAAAAGAGAATCCAATGTGTTATGCTCTTTATGATTCCAGCAGTGAAAACTGTGCATCCGATAAATCAAGATGAGCAGCTCTTAGGTAAGAATGTTAGGTTGCCAGCATTATTGATGGTTTATATCTGTTTTCAACATTTTCTAGGGTATTATATAATTTTTATAGTTTAAAAGTCAGGAGAAAATTATACATCTGTGCAAAATCAGCCTGTTCTTCCAAGCGGCTGTGGCCAGCCTGCCCCTCTGAGCGACCCAGCTCTTTCTGTGGCTTCTCTGGCAATTAGGCTGAAGACGCAGCTGGATAGCTGCAGACTCACAGAGCCCCCCAGGCTTAGACAACCACAGAAGCCAAGCTGGGTGAGTGGAAACAGTGGCAAGGGCACAGTTGCATCCCAGCACCCGCCCTGCTTCCTATCAGGCCCCATGCAGTCTAAGTCTGCCGCACGAAGACTGGCTCATGGAAGCAGGTGAGGCATTTCCATCTCTAAATCCATGAGAGCCTCTGATTTCTGGATTCACGTTACCCATGAATTGGCTGTAAGTCAGCTGTGAATGACCTGACCAGGGCAACAGCCCTATGGATGGTAGGCAGCAAAGTCCCAGGGCTGCCATACCCCAGGCCTGGCTAGCTTCCTGCCAGCATTGGCTGATGCTGGAAACAGATGTGGGGTCCCCATGACATCCCTATGGGTGCTGTGCGATTAGCTATTCCCACGGCCGCCACCAAGAGAGCACTACCAAGTTTCCTGCTGTGTAACTGGAGGAAGGGGTAGCAGCTTCAATCAGGTGGCTGCTGTGACCTGGTAAAGGGTCAGGGTCAGCACCCGAGTCATTGCTGTGATGCCTGCTAAGTTATGGCAGTGCCAGCTGCACCAGCTCAAGGCCCACTTGGCTGGGCTGCTACCGACCTCCCTTGCCTGCAGCTGGGGGAAGGATGAGTGGGAGGCACAAAGGGCCCCAGCATTTCCTTTCCAAAGCTCTCAGTGGACGGGCGGGTGCTTCCTTCCAGCCCTCCACAGCTCCTCTGGCCTCTGCACGAGAGAGCTGCTCTCTTGTCTGATGGCACCAAAGGGCAGGACCGGCCCCCATCACAGTTGTATTTGGGTCGGAAGGACAGATGGGTGCACACAGCCAATACTAGGGGCTGTCTTGTTTCTGCTCTGAGACCCAGCACGGTGTCTGGCTTTCTGCATGTCTCCATAAGTAACCGCTGACCAGCGACAGTTCCAATGCTGGATGACTCGAAGGCAGAGGGAATGCAGAAGAGGACTGACATGAAGGACCTTCTGGCCGAGGGTGAAAAGAAGCAGAAAGCAAGCAAGATGTGAAAAGCCACGGGTTGGGGCTGGAGCTACTGTGTGGACAGAAATGTGGCTCACCAGGAGGGGCCAAGAAAGTCCCACGGCTCCTCCACAGGGCCACATCTCAGACAAACTTGCACCAGAGCCTCCTAGTGGAGGAAAGCCATGCTGGGTCCCAGTTTCCCGAGGCCTGCAGTCACCCAGTACATGCCCCGTGTGGGCACAGCTCGAGCTCACCATTCTTGGCTTTTGATCTCCCCCGAGGAGTTGTGCGTGTGTCTGCAAGCCACAGATGATTTCACAGTGTGTGCTTAGCCCTCGTGCCATGACACTCTTCCCTTGCCATACAGCAGTGGCAGAGGCGGTGGTTAATGACGACGGGTGGAGGGTTCAGGGCACTGGCTCTGGAGTCAAGCCGTCCCCAGCCTGTGCCTCAGCTCTGGTGCTTCCAGCCCTGGGCCGTTGGGCATGTTCCTGATGACGTTATGGGGCTGTTGTGAGGACGATGTGACTTTAGGGGTGAGAAGCACCCAAAGCCTGGCAGCGATCCCCTACTTGACCAGCATGCCTGATGTGCCACACAGAGCCACGGAAGGGCACACTGGAAGGCTGTCAACTCCACCCCTGATTAGCAGTGCTGGGCCCTGAAGCCCAGAGAGAGGAAGTCATCCAGCCAGATGGCCATGCCAGTGCCCAGGTGTAGAAATGCTGGCTTGGGGAGGAAACTAGCCATGGGCTGACCATCTTAGCAATCTCTTCCCTGCTCTCCTGGTCTCAGGTTCCCCGTCCGGTCCTAATCCAGGTTGCCATCCTGCCTCGCTGTCATCAGCACCCTCAGCCTGGCCGATCTTTGACACCCACTGAGCTTGATGTTGACAAGGGCCCAGTAATCCCACAAACCCCCAAGCTGGTCCACTGGGACTGTCTGATTGGTTTCTCCTAAATTCCAAGCACTTGGCCACTCCTTATCTGGACCTTTTATGTTCGCTGGGTTCACTAAGCCCCTGTCTCTTCAAAGTTCTTTTAGAGCACTGACTTGCCTTCTTCTAAAAGCTCCCCAAAGCCCTGCAGGGTGGGTGGTGTCTTCCTCTGCCATTGGGGTGGCCACCCCTGTCTTTCTTGGGGGCCATGACAGGCCCTTCCCCTGGTAGGATCCATTAGTGACAGCTGCATGGTGGTCCAGGCCAGGCCCACTGCAAATCCAGGACCATTCCCAGGGGCAGGCTTTGCCATGGGAAGAAAGTAGGGCATTCTGTCTTATTCTTTTACAATCCCAGTCCATCGTCCTTCCAATTCTAACTAGCTGTCAAGCTGTCCATCCTCCCTGGCCTGCCTCAGTTTCCTTTCCCACTTCGCTCTTCTGGTGCCAAGGGTGTTGTTACTCTGTTCCTGGCTTTGTAAAATCGCAGCGTACATTTATACTCCATGCTGGAAAAAACATCAGCATCACAAGCTCGGTGAGGCTTACACACTGCTCTGTCAGCAGATGGGACAGACCTGCTTTTCTGAGACTGTTCTTCCTTCTGTTTATTATTTTCTCTACCCACACCTGAACCCATTTATGTTGGTTCTGGACCCACTGTCACGGGGAAGCAGAAAGAAAAACAAAAGAACTTTCCTGCTTTAAGCCTGTGATGCAGATATGACCTACTGAGAGATCTTGTTGAGACAGTTTGGGCGGACGGGTCTCAAGTGGCCTCCCTGAGAGTCCCACCTGAGGGGACCCAGAGTGGGAGGATGCATCCCTTGCCCTGGGATGTGGTCCAGAATGTCTGAGAAGGGGCTAGGCCAGGGCCAGAGGCTGACATGACACATCCTAGCAACCCCCTGCACGAAATGATGACAAAGACCAGAGAGGCCACCCGTGACTTCCTGAGACTCATGGGGCTCCCAGAACTTGGACCTAACCATGGAGAAAGGGGTGAAGACCCTGAGCTGAGAGGTCAGTTTCCTCTCCCCAACAGGGATGTAGGTGTTACCAAACAGATGTTCTATTTTTGCACACCAAGCTGTGGACTGTGATTCACACTCGACATACATAAATTCACTCTGTCAATCATTCACCTAAGCCCACCCACACCCCTCCAGAGGCCAGAAATGCCTTCATAAGAATCCTAACCCACCCTTCCACTCTCCATGAAGCTAGTGTCATTGCCAACAATTGCAAAGGTTCAGCACATTCTGTCCTTTTGTTTTTTTCTAGAAAATGATAAATGAGCCAAATATGTCTTCCTAAGTGTCTTCGGGCTGTGTGACCTTGAGAAGGTAAAGGAGAATAAAGGCATGAGACAAATTCTGCCCTGGCATTATCCTCCCCCAGGTCTGCAAACAGGACATAGAAGAGCTTCAAGCACATTCAAGGTCACCTTAAAGACACCCCATGATGTGGCAAAGAGATAGCTCCAGAGCCAGGCTGGTCACCATCTGCGTGACCTCAGGAAAGGCACTCAGCTCTCCAGGTGTGCGTTGGAGAACCAGGATGAAGAGCCACGTGTACCTGGCAACTGGTCCAAAGCCTGTTTTACCATCTGCCTCCCTGTTGGGCCCACTGCAGAAAGCGATTTGTCATGCCTGGCAGGGCCAGGGGCAGGGCAAGAGGTATATGGGGAGAGGGCTCATTGGAGGCAGGGACATTAGGACTGGACTTCCAAGGATACATAGGAGCTCTCTGAGGGAGATGGGCATTTCAGGCAGGGAGTGGGGTTGTCAAAAGCTCTGAAGTGTCATGTGTGCCAGGAAGTCCTCAGCAACAGGACAGATGGGCCCAGCATTCCTGGAGAAGACAGGAGACCCAGACTGTCCCCTCCTTGGAGGCCTCGATGGGAGACTTGGCCCTTGTTCTCAAACACAGAGGAGTTTATGGTGGTTTTGCCCTGGGGGATGATGTAGCCACATTTGAGTTTTAGAAAGACCTTGCCAGCCACACATGGAATGGACTGGAGTGTCTGCAGAAGGAGAGATGAGCGCCAAAGATGCAGAACTATCCAGTCTGGAGGTGGGAGGGCCTGAACAAAAGCAGTGGAACTTGGGAGCAAATTTGAGAAAGGAGAGAACAGGTATTATTGCAATTTTGCCCTTACTTAGGGACACTGGCCAGAGGCTATGGTTGGCTCTGCATTGAGATTTCAGTGTCCAGGCCACCCTCTGGCTTGGCAGGTCACCATGCTGGGCTCGGGGACAAGGGGTGGAGGGAATGGGAGCTGTCTCCCTTCTCCAGGCCCATTCCAAGTAGAAAACAGAGACCTCTTGCCACTGGACAACAGAAAACTTTGCATGGCAGAAAGAATAAAGGAACTCTGTGAAGGATGGTACTCCCAGTGACTCGATTTCTACAAAATAGATGAGGCTAGGGAATCTTTATGGCACAGAAGTTATTTGTTCACTTTTGTTGCAATGGTGTTTGTCATGGTAGATGACTTTGGTGTTGTTTTTGGTAAGTGTGTAGGTGTACCTGTAGGGGTACCTGTGTATCTTTGTGTGTTCCTCTGTGTCTGTGTATTTCTATGTGTCTATGTGTGTGTTTTTATGCATGTGTGTCTGCATCTGTGTCTGTATGCATGTGTGTGTCTGCATGTGTCTGTGCAAGTATGTTTGTCTGTGTATGCATATGCTCTATAGCAGTTACCCCCTTGCCTGATATATGGCCTCAGAGATGTCCTCTTTTTAGTCCTTCTGTTGTAAAATCCTTGAAACAGAGTCCACATGGACCACTTAACCCAACACCACATGCTAGAGAGCGCAGGGTACCCAACACTAAATATCCAAGCACCTTCTCGCACCTCATCTCAGGGATGGGGACAGAGGGCACACTCCTCAGTCACTTAGACTGTCCTCCTACAGCAAGTCATCATATTGGAGACATTTTTTGAGCCCATGCACTGTGGAGCCTGAGGTAGCAGCCCCTCCCACCTGCAATTAAGTAAAAGTATTTAGCCATGAAGATTCACAAAGGATCTTAAACGCACGCCCCTGTGATGGCATCGCACACACGGATAACCAGCTCCTGAAGGCCCCTGCTTCCCCCCATTCAGATTTATGCCTTCTTCCTCAGTCAGTTGTCAGCAGGTCTTCAGTCAACGAAAGGAAGACGAAACATGAAGATGCCAATTTTCTTACATGTAGGCAGTCCAAATGGCCACAGAGAGGCCATTTTGACAGTCTGAAAATGAATAGGAGGAGGGAGGGAGGAGGGTGGAGCTCCATCATGAGAGGGTGGCTTTATGGGCAGGCAGCAATTAGGGAAAACTGATTCAAAAACAGAAGGTTCCGTGCCGCCGAGATGGATGGTGTGGAATCATCTCAAGCAACTGCAGTAAATGCATGGCATGTGGCCCCACTGCGACTCATGCTATCCCTCTTCCAGGGGCCTTGTAGAGAAAGGTTTGAAACCCTTTCCTTGGCCACAGAGGAGTGTGACTATTGTGCAGGTGAATGGGATCTTTCTTTTGTCTTTTTTTAGGGGGGGATGGAATGTCACTCTGTTGCCCAGGCTGGAGTGCAGTGGCACAATCTCGGCCCACAGCAACCTCTGCCTCCCAGGTTCAAGTAATTCTCCTACCTCAGCCTCCTGAGTGGCTGGGATTACAGGCAAGCCAGGACCCAAGTTCCAAGAAAGGCTGGGGAAATGCCAGTCCCAGGGTAGATCCCCTCATCTCCTGGCCAGGAGCCTCTCTGAGGGTCGTTTTGATTCCCACTTGCTAGTTCTCACAGGGCACTTGTCGTGGTGGCAACATGGGGTGCAGGAGGCTGGGAAGGTGCCCTTGACCAGCAGGGGAGGAAGGGAGCTGGCCCCTTTCACTGCGAGCCTAGCATGGCCAGCAGCCTCGGCAGAGGTGAGGGGCTGGCAGGAAAATGGGTAGAGTGACCGCTTCCATCCTTCACACCTGCACATAGGAACACCCTAGCCTGGTGATCAAGAGAGCAAGTGTCTTCCGGCCAGTCTCAGCCCTCAGGACTTGCCAAGGAAGAGAACCCTCTGCTCACTTCAGTCAGTGTACAGAGCCCTGGCCCACTGCAGGAAGCTGCCTGGCCACATGCTCACACTGATCCTGTGGCAAACGCCTCTCCAAAAGGGTCACCCTGCATGAAGCTTGGATGCAGGAAAAAGCAGAAAATAAAAAGCATCCTACATCGACACAGGGGCAAGTGACAAAGCTGCACTCTCTCCCTTTGAGAGTTACCAGACTTCAATCCTTCCTGTACCGGCAGCCCCACATCTTTCTCATCTGATGAAACTGGATAAAATCTACCAACGCCCTTTGCAGAAGAGTGCCTACCTACACACAAGCTCGTATCCAAAAATCAGGAGCTGACAGGCTACCAGGAGACTCATCAGGAGCCCAGGGGCTGGAAGGTCAGAAGCAACTTAATCCATGAAGTGCAGAACATCCAACGTCCTTTTAGATGGTACATGTGGCTGTGTGCTTCACACATGCACAAACATTCTCTGCACCTGAACAACCCCAGCATCAGGGCCTCCTTCAGTTGTGCACACCAGGTGTGCCTTTACCTCCCCCTGGTTCTGGCTCAGCATCCCTGGTATCAAGGTGTGCAAAGAGGCCAGCAGAGGGTGGGGATGAGAAGGCACCCAAGAGGACTCCCAGGTAGCACACGGTTGTGGAAAGCACCAGCCCTTTGGCGAGGGGGGACTTCAGGTGGCAGTAGCTGAAGTAGGCACATGACAGCCACAGGGAGAGGTTCTCCATCCAGGCCACTAGGCCACTCCCCTTCCCTGCCACCAACCACAAAGCAGGGTCACCCACCCGGGCCTCCGCTGTCAGCCTCGGGACTCAGGAGAGCCTAGGAGGTAAGTTATTCTCCACTTGTTCCTGCTCAGCAAAGCCAGCTGCAGGCAGGACCCTGATTTGCAGTTTGCCCTCCAGACACTCTACCTCTCCATGAGTGACACACTGGGGTCCAGCTTGTGCCCATGTGCAAGAGCCAATTGTTAAATTCTCAGGAACTTTGTGAGCTGAATTATTCAAATCATTATGCAAGATTAAGGTGTAAAAAACGATATGGGCTGGGCGTGGTGACTCACGTCTGTAATCCCAGCATTTTGGGAGGCCAAGGCGGGTGGATCACTTGAGGTCAGGAGTTCAAGACCAGCCTGGCCAATTCGACTAAAAGCACAAAAATTAGCCGGGGGTAGTGGCAGGTGCCTGTAATCCCAGCTACTCGGGAGCTGAGGCAGGGGAATGGCTTGAACCCAGGAGGCAGAGGTTGTAGTGAGCCACGATTGTGCCACTGCACTCCAGCCTGGGCAACAGAGTAAGACCCCATCTCAAAGGAAAAAAAGAAAAAGAAAAAAAACCTATATAAACTAAAATGATAAAAAATTAATGTTAAATTATACAAGATATAATTAAATGAATTCTATTAAAACAAAGGTTATAAATACTTAAACCTTATCACTTCCTAATTATTTTTCCTGCATCTTAATAATAACTGTGCTTTGAGGCTCTTTAATTGACTGTATCTGTAAGGCAGGAGCATTCTATAGTGCTGTGCTACTGCACGTCTCTTCTCAAACCCATGTCCACGCACATCATGCTGGCAACTTGAAATTGGCCCTGATGGGAGAATTTACACAACAGGAATGGGCAAATGCTACAGATCGGCATTGATTTGTTTTGTGGACTTTCTATACTTAAAAGAGCATCTTGTCTGTAGCTAGAACACTGCAAGTAGCACAAAAACTTGAGGAAACTTTTTTGAATATTAAAAGCTATGATCCAATTCAGCAGAGAAGCCTCTCATGGCACAAAGGCTGCAGACTGCCCCAAGTCTTTGTTTCACTTTGGTTTACCCCTTAGAAGAAATGAACGTTTCAGGGTTCGTGCCAACACTACACCTGATCATCCGCTGCAGCCGCTCCTTGGCTACGG
This sequence comes from Sapajus apella, assembly GCF_009761245.1. Lineage (NCBI taxonomy): Eukaryota > Metazoa > Chordata > Mammalia > Primates > Cebidae > Sapajus > Sapajus apella. Next base: position 516,778 of record NW_022437120.1, read on the forward strand.
CTATGACAGCGGCAAAGTCACGAAAGCCTTCTGTGAGACTCATTTGCCTATGTGGTATTTAGAATAGGGATTACTGCATATTTTGTTACTTGTAAATTAAATGCTATACATCCTTCATATCAGTACATGTTATTATGAACTTAGGTATGTATACGGTGCATTTGTTTCCCAGAAAGCTAGTTGTTAAATGCTTACTACCACACCATGCTCTTCATCAGCAGGATGCCTATCTTGACCTCACACTTCCCCCACGGCACTGCAGGTGCCAGGAAGCCCATCAGATAGACAGACAGACACTACAAAGTAGAAATGATTCCTTTCCATGCTAATGTGTAAAAACAAAGGAAAGGTTAGCCTTTCCTATAAAGCATCAAATAAAATCAAGAAAATGGGCTATTACTTTTGAACTTATTTTCATGTGTAATACATTAAAAAGTATCATTTATTAAAATAAATAATAAAATTAAAAGTATTATTTCATTTCTTATTTTTTTGACTCTGTCGCCCATGCTGGAGTGCAGTGGTGTGATCTTGACTCACTGCAACTTCCACCTCCTGGGTTCAAGCAGTTCTTCTGCCTCAGCCTTCTGAGTAGCTGGGACTAAAGGCATGTGCCACCAGGCCCTGCTAACTTTTGTATTTTTAGTAGAGACAGGGTTTCACCATGTTGGCCAGGCTAGTCTCAAAGTCTTGACCTTAAGCAATCCCCTGCCTTGACCTCCCAAAGTGCTGGGATTATAGGTGTGAGCCACCTCAGCTGGCCAAAATAAAAATTATTATTTAATTTTATGTAAAAAACCAACTATACCACAGAAATGTCAGGAATAAAAGAATCTTAAAATGACTCCTGAGTAGCTGGGATTGCAGGCATGTATATACTCATGGTAGCTCATGCCTGTAATCCCAGCACTTTGGGAGGCCGAGGCAGGCCAATTGCTTGAGCTCGGGAATTCGAGACCAGCCTGGACAACGTGGTGAAAACTCATCTCTACAAAAAAATACAAAAATTAGCCAGGCATGGCGGTGTATACCTGTAGTCCCAGCTACTGAGGAGGCTGAGGTGGGGGGATTGCCTGAGCTGGGGAAGCAGAGGCTCCAGTGAGCCATGATTACACCACCACACTCCAGCCTGGGAGACAGAGCGAGACCCTATCTCAAACAAAAAAACAAACAAACAGGCCAGGTGCTGTGGCTCACACCTGTAACCCCAGCACTTTTGGAGGCCGAGGTGAGCAGATCACTTGAGGTCTGGAGTTTGAGACCAGCCTGGTCAACATGATGAAACCCTGTCTCTATCAAAAAGATACAAAAATTACCTGGGCATGGTGACACATACTTATAGTCCTAGCTACTCAGGAGGCTGATGTGGGGGAATCGCTTGAACCCAGGAGGCAAAGACTGCAGAACCCCGGAGCCGAGATGAAACCACTGCATTCCAGCCTGGGCAACAGAGTGACACTCTGTCTCAAATAACAAACAACAACAAAACCCTCAAAATCAATAGAAGGTGGAATGTCTGTAAAAACAGGCTATTTCTGTAACTGAATAGACTCACAGCTACACGTTTCACTGTAGGTTGGCTCCCTCAGTGAACTGCTCTGTTTTTTGCACAGATAGGGAACTAACCCTTAGTGAGCACACACACTATGTATCAGGCTCTTTCAGAAATGCAGTCCTGCTTATACTTGTTTATTTATTCCTTTCCTGGTGTTTCCAGAAAAGATTTGATGCCACTTATAAAAACGTATTCAATACAACAGAACAGAAAAAGAGACAAAGAAATTAGACCAAAGGGTAAGTTAGGGCAGAAAAAAAATTTGTGTACAAAGCTGGTGCATGGAAATACAGGCCGTGACATGCTGGTACCCAGCTGCTAGTGGGTAGATGCAAATTGCGCTGAGTACAGAGAAGAAAATGGTCAGTCTGAAGAGTCACAGCGTCTGTAAGACATCCATTGCTCCAGAGAGGCATGGATTTCCCGGATCTGGAGTCTGAGAGGCATCCTCCCATGACTCCTATGGAAGTCCTGGGTGGAATGGTGAGCAGCTCAGTTTCCTCTCAGCAATAAATGCCACCATGAGTTTCCAGCCTCTGTATCTTATGCAGCATGCAGCACAAGCCAAGGACAAAGTACCCGTGCCAAGAAAGGATGCCCAAGTCTGACTCAGGAAGCGAGATTCTCTCAGCATCTCAAGCACTGCGAGATCCAAATACACAGCTCTTGGACTGAATATCTTGATACAGGGAAAGTTCCCAAAATACAGTTATGCATTGCTTAACTACGGGGATCTGTTCTGGAAAATGTGTCATTAGGTGATTTTGTTGTTTTGCGAACATCAAACACAAAACTGAGATGGCAGAGCCTACTCCACACCTAGGCTGTGAGGCATAACCTGCTGCTTCCAGCTACACACACATACAGCATGTGACTATGCTAAATACCGCAGACAACTGTAACACACGGTAAATATTTGTATCTCTAAATATAGAACAAGTGCAGTGAAAACGTAGTGTTGTAACCTTATGAGACCACCGTCATATATGCGGTCCATCGCTGACCGAAATCTTGTTATGCGGCCCGTGACAGTCGAGGTTCGTGTCTCTCAATCTTATTAAATTTACTTTCTCTTTTGAGAAACAACAACACTCTTTTCGAGACTTCAAAATGATTATTGTGCATAAAAGGAAATCAAAGAAGTTATCATGTAAGATGTGTCTTTTTGAAGTACAAGGACCCCCTGGTGGTTCTGACATTGAGAATTGAGTGCAGCCGATAGGAATGGACATGCGTGCTCCTCAGCTTCAACTCACCTGAGAATTAGGGCTTTGCAATTTCATTCTGACAGTACTGTGATATTACCGATGAATAAAGAAAGAAGATGAAGAGGGTATAATTAACCTACCTGAGACAGGTAAGGCTGCTAGTATACAGTGGGGTCAAACTATTGTCATCTCAGGAAGGCACACAGTGACTTGGCCACATTGCTAGGGCTGAACCTTGCACTGGGGCCCTCTGGTTGACAAGGCCAGCCATCAAACTGCCACATCGCAGGACAGGACTGCTCAGCTGTGGCTGCTTTGTCTGACTTCTACGTCCGAGTCCTTTCCACCTCCTCATATCCACACCATACTGACAGAGAAAATAAAGTATTCTTACTAAATATTTGACTGGGTGATTCCAAGTATTTTGGGGTTCACAGACCCCTTTGGGAATCTCATTAAAAATGTAAGTACCCACCTACAAAAAAACTTGCTTAAAAGTTCAGGGAGCTCAGAGCACCAGGAAAGTCATCAGGAGTCCATGGGCTCAATGCTCAGAACTTCATCCATTAAGCACGGAACTTCCATTGCCCTTATAGACGCCACATGGCACGGTGCGTTTCACACATACACAAAACTTCCCTGCACTTGAACCACCTGAGCGTGGGAGACTCCTTATGTTTTGCATCCCAGGCGTCTTGTTTGCCCCCCACTGGTCCAGGCTCGATGTCCTAGGTACCAAAGTGTGCAAAGAGGCCAGTAGAGAGCGGTGATGAGAAGGCACGCGAGAGAACTTCCTTGAATGCAATGTGGGACGCACCAGTGCTTTGATGAAGGGGCACCCACAAGCCCCACAGTGGACGAGGAGGAGCCTCCTCTATGTCTTAGGCTTGGGACCCCCATCCCGTAGTTCTGTTCAGTTCTCACATCTGTGCTTGGGGGTGGGTGCCACTGCTCCCATTTCCCACACCCAGCTGGCGGGTGCACAGTCAGACAGACCTGGCTGAAAGGAAGCCCTAACGCTTTCCTCTATGCCACATTGCCTTGCAGGAAGCGGAATGTGCCAGAGGGCTCAGATGCCTCTTCTCTTTCTTCCAAGGGCCCTGTCAAAACCCCAGCATGCTGACGGCACTGGAGGGCACCATGGGTAGGGAAGTTTATTTAATTACCTTTCCTTTTCCTCTTTCAAGCTCTTATCCTCATGTCTTAACCTGAATTTTCATTCAAGGTTTTGCTCTTGTGTCTTTCACTCAAGAACCACTTTACCAGATACCCCTGGTGGGCCAGGCACTGTGCTGCTGGGTGCTGGGGCCTAAAGGCACACATAAGGCCTGTCCCTGTTCTCAAGGAGCTCTGGTCCAGAGAGCCTGGCAGGCCTCAGACAAGAGCCCCGGGCATGTGCTGGTGGTTGCTAGGGACACACAAATGGGCTTGAGCACCATGACTGGGAAGAGACATCCACACTCACCCAGGACGTCAGAGCAATTGAGAGTTGCCTACATGGGAAGGTGGGGAGGGGACTGAAAAAAGCAGGAGCATGTCATGGAACATTCCAGAAATGTGAGGGCTGCTGTCACCACTGCATACAGGCTGGCAGTGAGGTAGCAGATGTGACAGGAAAGGCACTTCAGGCCCATGTGTAATCACCACCTTTTAGCTGTGATTTTCCTGTAAGAGCTGTGTGATTTATTTCCATCTAAGTATCTTGAGATTTCCCTCTACATGCTGTCTTCCTGCAGCTTTATCACTCTTTCTTCCTTCTCCCCTGCTTCGGAAGTTCTTCTCTAATCAGGTGCGGCGTCACCTTTGAGCAGGGCTCACCTGCTCTGCTGGGCCTGCAAGCAGGGCCAGGTTACTCTGCCTGGCTGCTACCGCTTCACACACATGACCCCTTCAAGCAAGGATGCTGGCCGCTGGTGGGCAGTCCGCAGGGCTTCAGACCCCAAGCCACAGGTGGGCGCACAAGATCAGAGTCCTCAAACAGGAGCTGGCCCTTTGAGTCCCTGCCCTACGTCCTGGAGGCCACAGTTTACTCCCGAGGAAGGGCTGTCCAGCCCAGCTCACAGCTGCTTGACCGGCCAGATTCTGTGGGGCTGGTTGAGCCCAGAGGACAGCAGATTCCATCTGGCTGGAAGGCCGTACTCCCCTAGAGGCCCGGGTCCTCACTCCCTCCATTGTTGGCCTTCTGCTTCCTTCCTGGAGAGGAGTCAGGTCTGGGTAGCTGCGCCTGTGCTTGGGGTACCAGGAGCCTACACCAGTGAAGTGAGCTTGGCTGGGCAGACAGTCCTGCAGCCCCTGACACAGAGCAAAGGCTCAAAAATGCATGCTGGCCCAGTGGCAGTGGCTCATGCCTGCAATTCCAGCACTGTGGAGGCCATGGTGGGAGGATGGCTTGAAGCTATGGGTTGGAGACCAGCCTGGGCAACAAAGCAAGATCCATCTCTTCAAAAAACTAAGATTTAAAAATTAGCCAGGCACAGCGGCATACCTGTGATCCCAGCTACTCAGGAGGCTGAGGTGGGAGGATCGCTTGAGCCCAGAAGGTCGGTGCTGCAGTGAGCTATGGTCTCTTGCCACTGTACTCCAGCCTGGGCAACAGAGCAAAACCCCATCTCTGAAAAACAAACAAAAAATACAAAAAACAACTCCCACAAAACCCATTGAACAACAACAACAACAACAAAAATCATCTATGAGAAATACCATAAAGAGAGGCAAATACAGAGCTATTTTAGAATAAGGTCAGGGTTGGGAAAGAGAATGAGGGATGATCAAAAATGCAAAAGGCCCGCTGTATTCCAGAATGTTCAAAGAGAGGGTGCGACTACCAGGCCATGAATGCCAGTTTTCCCAAGGATGCCCAGGATTGGGAACTTCTGCTCTGAGGAAGAATGAGTCTACTTTTTTTTTTTTTTAATATTTTGCAATAATTTTAGATTTGGAGAAAAATTACAAAGATAGTCTGGAGAATTTCCATATGTCCTTCCACAGGTTCTTCTATGGTTAACACCTTACCTAACCATGGTACCTTTGCCAGAACTAAGGAGTAACTGTTACCATAGTATCAGCGAGACTCCAGGCCTTGTTTAGATTTCATCTATTTTTCCACTAATGACCTTTGCAGCATTGTTCTAGGATTCAATACAGGATGCAAATTCTGGGTTTGGGTGTCCCGACTGTCATGTCTCCTCTGATCTGTGGCACTTACCCTGTCTTTCTTTGTTTTTCATGACCTTGACTTTTTTTTTTTTTTTGAGTCAGAGTTTCACTCTTGTTACCGAGGCTGGAGTGCAGTGGTGTGATCTCGGCTCACCGCAACCTCCGCCTCCCGGGTAGAAACAATTCTCGTGTCTCAGCCTCCTGAGTAGCTGGGATTACAGGCATGCGCCACTACACCCGGCTAATTTTTGTATTTTTAGTAGAGACAGGGTGTCTCCATGTTGCTCAGGCTGGCCTCAAACTCCGGACCTCAGGTGATCCACCTGCCTCAGCCTCCCAAAGTGCTGGGATTACAGGTGTGAGCCACTGCACAAAGCCTGAACTTGACATTTTTTTTTTCTGGTTGTAACAATTTTTATTACAATTTCTTAAAGAAATAATTGTGAATATTAGCCCCAGTAACTATAGGGTACTTGATAAAAATAAATACCACCTTCCCAAGAATGAAATTTCTCTGGAGTCTCCGCTTAAATTTTTTAAATTAAATGGAACTTGATGGCTGGGTGCAGTGGCTCACACCTATAATCCCAGCACTCTGGGAGACTAAGGCAAGACACTCGCTTGAGGCCAGGAATTCGAGACCAGCCTGACTAACATAGTGAGACACTCCCCCATCTCTAAACATATTTAAAAAGTAAAAAACTGAAAAATGAAAAAAAAATGGAACTTGGTATAAGGGCTCTAGAAGGTTGCTTTGGTGTCTCCTGAAGCTGAACATATGCTTACCCTATGATCTTACAATTCCATTCTTGGTTATACATTCAGAAAAAATGACTGCTTACTTCTATCAAAAGGTACATAAAAGAATATTTACAACAACACTTATTAATAACTTTAAACTGGAAACTGCTTAAATGGCTATTAACAGCAGAATTAATTGTGGTATATTTTCACAATGGAATACTAGACAGCAATGAGAATGAATGACCTTCAACTGAACAGAACAATATAAATGGATTTTACAAGGATAATATTGAGCTGAAGAAGCCAAATACTAAACACATTGTATAGCTCCATTTACATAAAGTTAAATGAAGGGAGAATGGTTACCCCCAGAGAAGTAGCATTTGGAAGAGGCACAAGAGTGGGTTCTGGGATGTTGGTAATGCTCTACTTCTTTTTTTTTTTTTCCCCATTTATTTATTTTATTGCATTTTAGGTTTTGGGGTACATGTGAAGAACATGCAAAATTGTTGCATAGGAACACACGTGGCAGTGTGATTTGCTGCCTTCCTCCCCATCACCTACATCTGGCATTTCTCCCCATGCTATCTCTCCCCAGCTCCCCACCCCCCACCGTCCCTCCCCTATTTCCCCCCAACTGACCCCAGTGTGTAGTGCTTCCCTCCCTGTGTCCATGTGTTCTCATTTGAACTTGACATTTTTGAGGGTGAAATCTGTTGTGGAATCTTCCCCAGTTTGGATGTGTCTGATACGTTCTCATGATTGGACTGGAGTTATGAGTTGATGGGAAGAGCTGCACTGTCGTGGCAGGTCACAATAGCAGCTCATCTCATCCCTGCTGATGCTAAGCTTGATCGCTTGGTGAAGCTGGCATCTGCAGGTTTCTCCACGACAGAGCAACCGTTTCCCCCTTTCCATATCCTTAGTCCAGGCCTCACTCAAGGTGAGGGGAATTAAGTTCCCCTCTCCCGAGGGAGGAGGATCTACACATATCACAGCGAACCCTTCTCTGTTCCTGCAAATGCACGATTCCTTAGTTCCTTGGTAATGTGCGTAGATGAGGGTGAACTTCATCTACCCACATTACAAGATAAGTGGAAAAGTTGGCAAAGCCTTACAATTTAAACAAATCCTTTCAAAATATGTGATCAACTCTGCTTTCCTTTTCACAGTTGTTTCCTGGTGAAACAGATCTCTTAACCAAGATCACTGTTAAATCAGTTCAGTTACCCCATCCCCGAATGCCTGAAGAATGGAACAACTTCATTCAGAAACAAACAAAATAAAATGAAAGCAACCACCAGTCAATTGCCTTGAGCCAGGTGCTCCCTGCGTGTGCCCGCTGACCTGCATACACTCCGCACAGATGATATCACCCCCATCAAGAGGCCGAGTGACATGCCCACAGCACAGCAGTGGCCTGTGGGTGCCTACCCAACCCCCTTTCCACAGCCCACATCCCTTCTTTCCTCTGTGGCACATTCACTGCTTTTTCCAACTTCCAGAGCCCAAAAAGCAGAATCTACCCTGGATGGATAAACTTTTATAAATTAAAAATTCTCAAAACTGGAAACACACAAACCACGGGGCAATTGATTCATAGCTGAGGCAGAGATCCTATTCATGCCTCTTCCTCTGTCTGTAGCACCCACAGCAACGTCCCTGCCTGCTGTCCCCACGACAGGCCTTAGAGCACCATTTGCACAATTTAAAGGCAGACGATCAAGAACCCGGAAGATGAAGCCTCACCTTGGCAATGCTTCAGTGGTGTTGCACCATAGCTCTTCAAATCCCGGCACCCTTACAGTGGAGCAGACTTCTAGCGACAACCAGCATCTTCCAACACCATCCTAAAGCAAAAAGCCAGTCCCAGATGAATCCTTCTCATCTCAATCAGTTTTCATGGCTTGTGGCTTTCTGGCAGCAGACAGGGGTGGCAGCACCCCCGGTTTGCGATCAGAGCCTCCCCAGCCCCCAGTGAGCAAGTGCAGCAGGGGCCCCGCCCTCCAGCCGAGCCCTGCTGAAGCTCCTGTGGGCTTCCTGGGCTTGGTTGGGGGGGTCCCTCTGCTCCATGAAAACGCCTGAGGAACGACCATGAGCAGCTGCCCTTTCCCTGACCCTGGGCCACATGGGTCACAATGCCCCTCTGTCACCAGAAAGTTTTCTCATGGGGTTTTGGTTTAACAGCACAGCTGGTGTTTTTCCTGCACCAAGTCTGGCAGGGTTAGCAAACCTCCACGCCGACTCTACAAGGTAATTTGCCCTGCCGTGTGGACAAACGCTGTGGAGCTCAGGAGAGGTCGTGGGCTCTGCCGTGTGCCATCTGTGTGAAGCTGTTCTCTCAGCCTCACTGGTTTTGTGTTGTCTTTAAATGATGTTAATAATAGCTAGCACACAGGACATAATCAGCATTAAGTGGAAGAATGGGCATGAACGGTGAGCACAGAATCGGTGCTCGGTAAAAGCTAATTCCTCATATGTTTAATAGTTCCCTAGCCAGTAGTTGACTTAGATCTCTTCAGTGTTGGCAATTCACTTGGCTATGAAAACTCAGAGGAGGAGAGAACAAGAATAATGGAGGCGATGGGAGAAGGATCCCAACATCTAGAGTGGTAAGTGGTGTCTGGAGTGCTGGGTGGCATCCTGTCCACAGCAGTCAAGGGACCAGTGGGAACAAGAAGGCTTCTGAGATGACCTCAGAGTCTTGCTGATCAAACCAGGCATGGTGAGCCACTCACCAGTGAGCTGGCTCCTTTCCACCGGTGTCTTATCAGAGGAAGCCACTCAGTGGGCTCTCTCTTCTCCCTTCATGGTCTTGGATCCTTGAGAGTAGGTGTGGTGCGCAGACAGGCCAGCTTCTACCGCACGGTCCAGAGTCTCAGTTTCCTCATGGAGTTCATTTCCTTGCAGTGGACTAAGTCAATACTGAGCTGTGAGTTACAGCTTTGACAGGTGCTTATGTCAATAGAGGCAGCAACACAGAGTTCTGGGGTTTTAAGACACTGTGGAAATAGTCTGTTTCACTTCCCCGGGGTTTTTGTGAGAATAAATGGATTCATACATCAAAAGCATCTATTACCATATTTAGCACATACTAGACTCCAAATACCTGGAAGCTGATGTGAATGTGACTAACTGCTTTAAGTCCCAGATCTGATCTTCTCTGCGAGGTAGCAAAGGGCTCAGAACAGTGTCCAGAATCCTGGGCCTGCTCGGTCCATGGCGGCTCCCGTTAATTTACTCTTACATTCACCTCCTGATACCTACTATGCGGATCCAACCATGAAACACAAGTTGAAAGAGTTCCAAACTCTGTGAGCTTCTGATTTAAAAAGTGACTGATTTGAGATGAGATGACTTGGTCTTCTTACTTCAATTAGATTAACGCAGCACAGTTTTCTGAACACCTGCTCTGTGGTAAGCACCCGCTGGAGGCTGGAGATACCAATACAGCTACGCTCCATCCTCCTCTGAGGGCCTCAGCCTAAGAAGCTTGGGGAAGGGGCCTGGTAAGCAGATCACTGCAGTGGAGCACGGCAGATGCAGCCACTGAGTCCTCAATGGGGCACAGTGCTAGACCAGAGGCAGGGGCAAAATTCTATCAGGGGTCACTGAGGGAAGCTGCCAAGGAGATGGCTTTGAACATGATTCATGACTAAGACTCCTACAGACTCTCAGAGACAGATCCCTGGGCTGAGTCTTTTGCTGAACCAGGATGCTGTGAGGTTGCCTGAACCATTTCTAACATTTTGTCAGTGGGTCCTAAATAGATGCTTTTGGACAACTATAATATACTTGGACTTCAGGGTATAGAGAATATAGTGGGGAGCAAGAAATCCAGCTTCCTACAAAGAAAATCCATTTTCCATCTACCCAAGGTTAGAGTGAGAGGGGATGTGAGAATCTGCAGGGAGGTGCGCTGGCCCTTATGTGATCCAGGATAAAACATTACCTTTCTGTCCACCCCAGAAGACAGAGGTTGTAAAATAACAATAACACACACACACACAAACACACACACACACACGCACACACACTCACTCACTATCTCTCTCTCTCTCAAAGAATTCCAGCAGCCACTCAGAAAGAAAACAAGGAAGTGACTTTGTTCATGGGTTCCAGATGTCTGAGCAGAAGTGAAAGTTAATTTCAGCCATTTTCACCCTCACAGTCACAGGCCCATGAGAAAGGCAGAGGAGAAGTCGGGAAAGGACCTGGGGAGAAGTTGGGAACAGTGGGACATGTTGGGGAGGCTTGGGGAATCCTTTGTTAGATACTTTTTTAGAAAACCTCAAAGAGGTTTTGTCAAGGCTGGACTGAGACTAGACCCCAGCTCTGAAATGCCCAGTTCAGCGTTCAGCATCACTGGTTCTCCCATTTATTTTTGTGCATTTGAGGTGACTTATGCAAAATTCAGCTCTCCGTCCATGTGCCTACGCCAGCCTCCTAATATCAGCACGTCTCTGATCCAAATCAAAAGCTGTGGGCAATAAAGCATTGAAGTGGAAGAAACATGAAACCGATCCAGTCCAAGATTCACCTTAGAAGGGTCTAAGGAGTTGGCCAATTTCCTTTTGGAAAAAAAAAAAAAAAAAAAAAACAGGTAGAAAACTAGATAAAATTGTCAAGAACAACAATTTCTGGGTACTGGAAAATGACCCAAAACAGAAAACAAACTGGTAAGTGTTTAATCTTAAAAAGCCACTCCTGCATCAGAATGGCCACAAGTCTATGGACATCTTGCCTAAAGCTCCCCAGCCCCTGGCCCGAGTGAGGAAAAGCACAGATTACCTAATGTGAATGGTGGGCTTGGTTCGAGGCCTGTCATTGAAAACCAGTAGCTAGGACAGGCGTGGTGGCTGATGCCTGTAATCCCAACACTCTGGGAGGCTGAGGTGGGTAGATCACTTGGGGTCAGTAGTTCGAGACCAGCCTAGACAACATGGTGAAACTCCATCTCTACTAAAAATACAAAAATCAGCTGGGCGTGGTGGTGGGCCCCTGCAGTCCTAGCTACTCAGGAGGCTGAGGCACAAAAATCACTTAAACCTGGGAGGCAGAGGTTGCAGTGAGCCAATATTGCACCACGGCACTCCAGGCTGGGTGACAGAGCAAGACTCCATCTCAAAAATAAATTAAAAAATAAATAAAAAGAAAACCAGTAGCTTTCTTTTTATTTGAAGAAGGTGGTAGATTTGGTCTGAAATGGGGAGATGAGAACCTGCAGTTTTGTGGGTTAAAGTTCATGGAATCAGTTCTGGAGAGAAAGTAAAAATCTGCAGCTTTACTGACTTGAGATTATAGCATTTGTTCATGGCAGACAGAAGATCAGCCAGGATTGTTATGAGGAGAACCTGGAAGTAAGCAAGCCACGAGAGGACTGAGATAATAGACTCCCTGCACATCTCTGACTGGGGAAGAAACCAAAACAAAGAGGCAGCAAAGAGTGAGAGCCAAGGGAGACCTAAGGGTGTGCAAAAAAAATTTTTTTAGTTTAAAATTTATTTGTTTTTATGTATTTAGGGGGTACATGTGCATGTTTCTTACATGGATATATTGCGTCACGGTGGAGTCTGGGCTTTCAGTGTGCCCATCACCTAAATGGTAGGCATTGTACCCAAGAGGTAGTTTGTTGTTGTTTTTCTTTCAAATAGAGTCTCTCTCTCTCTCCCAAGGTGGAGTGCAGTAGTGTGATCATACCTTGTTACAGCCTTGACCTCCTGGGCTCCAGTGATCCTCTTACCTCAGCCTCCCAAGTAGCTGGGACCAGAGACACGTGCCACCACACCCAGCTAGTGTTTTGTATTTTTTGAAGAGACAGGGTTTTGCCATGTTGCTCCAACAGGTAGTTTTTCAACTCTCACCCCAATCTCACCCTCCTACCTTGTGTGAGGGCTTATACATGTGAATGTGTTTCTCCAGCCACACACAGCTCTGGCAGCAGAGGGTGGGAGGCTTAGTTATAAAGGTATCTGATCATAATTTCCAACCAAATAATTGTCTCATCATTATATAATGTAGGAATAGAGGACACCCTTAGAGAACCAGACTGAAAAACAAAACAAAAAAATGCTATAATAGAAGCTACACGGTAGTATCAGTGGCTGCACACTGTGGAGGAGATTAATTCTGCAATTTAAGTCCAGAAAAGTTACTAAAATAAAAAATCAACAACTTTTAGGGAAGTGAATGGAATCTAGAATCAATGTCCAGTTTTCAACCAGAAATTACTAGACATGCAATGAAACAGGAAAGTGTAACCAGAAAAAACAAAACAGACAGTAGATTCAGACAGGGCTTCAAAGCATTTGTTATAGCTATGCTCAAGGAATTAAAGAAAAATGTTCAAAGAATTAAAGAAACTTATGTTTACAATGAACCAATGATAGTTTTAATAGATAATGGAAATTACAAAAAAAAAGAATCAAATGGGATTTCTACAGCTGAAAATTACAAAAATTTATGACATGGATTCAAGAGCAGATCTGAGATGGCAGAATAAAGAAGCTTTACATTTGAAGATAGAGCAAAAGTTATGCAATCCAAAGAACAGAGAGTGAAAATTTAAGAAAAATAAACAGACCCTTAAAGACCTGTAAGGCAATACAAAGTGTTCAAACACAAATGTAATAGGAGTTCCAAAAAAATATGAAAGAGAAAGAGGAACAGAACAATTATTAAAAAAAAAAAAAAAAAAAACCTGAAAATTCTCCATGTGAGTGAATACCATTAACTTAGAGAGTCAAGAAACTGAATACACCCAAAGTTAAAAAAACAAACAAAAAACATAAAGAGACATCATAGTCAAAATGCCAAAGCCAAAGAAAGGAGCTAACATTGTAAGCAGTAAGAAAGAGAGGGAAACAGAGATACATCACATTCAAGACAACATGATTGATCACTGATTTCTCATCAGAAACAATGGTAACTGGAAGGTGGTGGAATGATATTTTTAAACTGCTGAAAGAATAATAAAAACAAGAACAAGGACTTTCACCTACAAATTTACTATTTAATAAAACTATCCTTCAAAAATAGAGGTAAAATAAATATTTTTCCAGATAAACAAAACAGAGAATTTGGTTCTGTTGGACTTACACTATAAGACAAATTAAAGGCAGTCCTTTAAAATGAAAGAAAATAATATCAGATAGTAATCCAGTTCACATAAAAAAGAAGAGCACTGGAATAGTGAGCATGTAGGTAAAGTGAACATATAGAATATAATAACTAAAATACAAAATATATATGTATACATTACTTTTTCTTCTCTTAACTTCAAAAAACACACACAATTATTTAAATCAGAAATTATAATGCCATACTGTGGGTTTATGACACAGTATGGTATTAAATGTATAAATATAATACATATGACAATAACAGCACAGGGGAGGGAGGGTAAGAAATGATGCTATAATTGTGCAAAGTTTTTTATTTTTCACCAGAAAAGTAAATCAGTATGAATTTAAAGATTATGATAAACTGAAGATGTGTATTATAGTCCCGGGAGCAATCACTAAAGAAAAAAGATGCAAAGAAACAGAGTTAAAAAATAAGCAGAAGAATTTAAATGGTATACTAAAAATATTTTAATATAAAAGTAGTTGGCCAAGCACAGTGGCTCACACCTGTAATCCCAGCACTTTGGGAAGCCAACGTGGGAGGATTGCTTGAGCCAGGAGTTCAAGACCAGCCTGGGCAACACAGCAAAACCCTGTCTCTACAAAAAATACGAAAATTAGTTGGGTGTGGTGGCATGCACCTGTGTTTCTAGCTACTCAGGTGGCTGAGATGGAAAGATCGCTTGAGCCCGGGAGGTAGAAGTTGCAGTGAGCCATGATTGTGCCACTGCACTCCAGCCTGAGTGACAGAGTGAGACCGTATCTCAAAAATAAATTTAAAATAATAAAATAAAAGTAGTCAATTAAAGAACAGCAGAGGAGGCCGAGTGTGGTGGCTCATGTCTGTAATCTCAGCACTTTGAGAGGCCAAGGTGGGCCAATCACAAGGTCAGGAATTGGAGACCAGCCTGGCCAACATAGTGAAACCCTGTCTCTACTAAAAATATAAAAATTAGCTGGGCATGGTTGCAGGCTTCTGTAATCCCAGCTACTTGGGAGGCGGAGGCAGGAGAATTCTAAATCTAAATCCAAACATGAAAAACTTTATTAAATTTAAAAGAATTAAACACCCCAATCAAAATGCAAAGACCCAATTCTATGCTGGCTATAGATAATAAACTTTAAATTCAAAGACACAAACAGATTAAAAGTAAAAGGATGCAAAAAATGCATACCATGTGAACAATACATAGATTATAACTGGAGTGCCTATATTAATATCAGATAAAATAGACTTTAAGAGAAGACATATTACTGGGAAAAAAGGGTGACTTCATAACAAGGAAGGAGCAGGCAATAGCCAGAGATGTCAAAATTATGTGCATGTACCTTTTTAAAAAGCCCTAGAAATACCATTTGACCTAGCAATCCCATTACTGGGTATATACCCAAAGAATTATAAATTGTTCTATTCTAAAGACACATGCACATGTATATTTATTGTAGCACTGTTCACAATAGCAAAGACTTGGAACCAACCCAAATGCCCATCAATGATAGACTGGAGAAAGAAAATGTGGCATATATACACCATGGAATACTATGCAGCCATAAAAAAGGATGAGTTCATGTCCTTTGCAGGGATGTGGATGAAACTAGAAACATCATCATTCTCAGCAAACTAACACAAGAACAGAAAACCAAACACCGCATGTTCTCACTCATAAGTGGGAGTTGAACAATGAGAACACATGGACACAGGCAGGGGATTATCACACACCAAGGCCTGTTGGGGGGTGGGAGCTAGGGGAGGGATAGCATTAGGAGAAATACCTAATGTAGATGATGGGGTGACGGATGCAGCCAACCACCACGGCACATGTATACCTGTGTAACAAACCTGCATGTTCTACACATGATACCCCAGAACTTAAAGTACAATTTAAAAAAGACAAAAAAGCTCTAAAACATGTGAGGCAAAACCTGGCTGAATTAAAAGTTCAATACACAATATACCAATTACAGTTGAAGATTTTAATATTTTTCTTTCAGTAATTGATACAACTAGTGGAGAGAAAGTCAGAAAGGATAAAACGGAATGGAAGACATTATCAAAGAACTTGATTAAACTGACATATACAAGCAATCCACCGAGAATATCCATTATTTTCAAGCTTACATAAAATATCACCAGGATAGACCCTATGTAAGCCATAGGGTATTAAAGCAAGTCCCAATGACTGTAAAAGGAATAAAATTATACAAACTATATTCTCTAACCATAATGGAATTAAATTAGAAATCAGTAACAGAAATAATTGTGGTAAATTTATTTGGTGTAAATTAAACAACACACTTCTAAATAACCCCAGTCAAAGAAGAAATTAAGTGAAAAATTAAGAAATATATTGACCTGAATCAAAATGAAATTGTACCACATAAAATTTTATGGCAGCAGCTTAAAAAAATACTTAGAGGGAAATTTATAGCTATAAATATTAACATTAGAAAAAATACAAGGTTGGTCTACAATCACTGAAAAAGAACAAATGAAGCACAATATAAGAAAGGAAGTTAATAAATTATAGCAGAAATCAATGAAATAAAAGACAAATAAAGAAAAGAGAAATTGGTGAAACCAGAGACGGGTTTGATAAATCTACCTGTCAACAAAGTAAAGATTTTATTTTCATCGCAGAATCTCCAGAGGCTTGAGGAATTAGAAGTGAGGGTAAGTTTTCACTTCTCTCTCTCTTCTTTTGGAATTCACAGAATGTGTATTTGGCTCATTTGATGCTATGCCATAAATCTCATAGGATTTCTTTATTTTTTTAAATTATTTTTCACACCTCTGGCTGTAATTTCAAATGGATTTGTCTTTGAGTTGAATGAGTCTTCTGTTCAATTCTGCTGTTGAAGCTCTCTACTGCATTTTTCATTTCATTGATTGTATCCTGTAACTCTAGAATTTCTGGTTGGTTCTTTTTTTTTTTTTTTTTTTTTCTTTTCCTTCTAGTTCCTGAACATCTGCTTTTGTTCATGTACGGTTCCCCTGTGTTCAGGAGCTCTGTTTTCTTGTAACTAACTGAGTTTCTTTAAAATGATATTTTGAATTCTTTGTGAGGAAATTCATAGATCTCAATTTTGGGGGTTATTTACTAGAAATTTATTGTATTCATTTGTTGCTGTCATGTTTCCTTGATTTTTTGTGTGTAACTTGAAGCCTTGCCTTGGTGCCTTCACATAGAGGAGCAGCCACCTCTTCCAGACTTTACAAACCAGCTTTGGTAGGGAAAGGCCTTTACCTAGGGGTGGGCACAACGGCACTGGTTGGAAAGGGTGTGAGCAGTGCTGGGTTCAGCACAAGGTCCTGCGATGCTGCCATTTCTGGGTGCATGTGGTGATGCCAGGTCTGGCCAGTGGGCACATGGCCACCATTAGTGATGGGTCTGATTGGTAGGCACACATACAATGGAATGGGGTGTAAGAATGCACATGGTAGTGACTCCAGCCCTGGGGGAGGCATAGTGGTGGCTCAGGTCCCAGGAAAGGAGCAGTGGTGGCTCTGGCTCTGGAGGGGCACAGTGCTATGGACTTTGGGCAGCTCTGTCAGCTAGGATCGGCATTGGTGAAGACTGTGTGGTACTCAGTGCATGTGGCAGCAGTAAGGTCTGTTAGTGTCTTCAATTGTAAAGGCTTCCAGGGTACTTCTGCTATCCTTTTTTCCCATTGGAGGAAGTCGTGACCAAGGGTGTATCCCTTGGCATTGAGCTGTGCCAGCCTGGGATTGGGGCGATGCAAATGAAATGCTTTCAGCAGTTTTCTACATAGCTTCTTCTGTTATTGCAATCCGCTGGGGTGTTGCAGCTTTCTGATTACACTGTGGAGTTCTCTCAGAGCAATTTTCATACATGAGCAGTTGTTAAGCCATTGTTTTTATGGATGAACAGGGGTGGGACTAGTCTGCCATTTTGCTGATACCACTTCATCTCTATTTCATTTTCTAAAGTTGGTTTTGACCAACTAAGTTGATTTTCACTACCACTCAGGGATCAAGCCTCACAGAGGAAAAAAACAAAAACAAATCCCCCAAAACCACTGGTGTGGCGTGTTCAGAAGGAACTTTTTTCTAGCCTAAGAAGCAACTGAGTCCAGCAGGATGAGCACTTTACCATCCTGTATCTCAAAGTTGAAATTTTAGTTTCATAAACTTGCCAGCTGTGAGATTCTAGCTGTGTCATTTCACCACTGAGCCTCAGTTTTCTCATCTCCAAAACTAAGATTAAAAGAGTTCTTAGAATTCTTGTGAGAGCAGGCTGTAAAGTGCCTGGCCCTCAGAAGGCACTCAGAAAACGTTCATTACCTTTTCTTTTAAATCAAAAGCATGATGCCCAAACAGTGTGTATCTTTACATGTGGTTCTCATGTGTCTCTGAAAAAGTTTAGTGGTTAACACCTTGGAGTCTAGAGCAAGACTCTGTGGGCTCGAACCTCGCCACAGACATTTGACAGCTCCAAGAATTGGAAAAGTTGTCCCGTCTAGCTGCGGTTAGTTTCCTTGCCTTAAAATGGAGATAGTAATGATACCTATTTCTTTGTGAGGATTCAACAAGCTGATGTGTACAAAGCATTTCTAATAGTTCCTGACATACCAGACATTAGCTATCATCACTGTCCCCATGTTGACTAGACACATGAAATGAATGACAGTCAGGAGGGAACCAAGGCTCCCTGACTCTTAACTGAGGCAAGGGAGGGACTCAGTGATTTTTCTTTCTTTCTTTTTCATCTTTCCTTCTCTTCCTTCCCTTCCTCCTTTCCTCCCTCCCTCCCTCCTTCCCTTCCTTCCTCTCTCTCTTCCTTTCCTTTCCTTTCCCTTTCTCTCTCTCTCTTTCCTTTTTTCTTTCTTTCTCTTTCTATCTGTCCGTCTGTCTTGTCTTTTTTTCCCCCAAGCCTCACCCTGTTGCCCAGGCTCATCGCAGCCTCAACTTCCAGGTTCAAGTGACCTTCTCACCTCGGCCTCCCAAGTAGTTGGGGCTACAGGTGCATAACACTTTTCCCCGGCTGCTTTTTAAAAACTTTTTATAGAGAGGATCTCGTCATGTTGCCCAGGCTACAAACTCAGTTATTTCAGAAGTCCTCCTAAAGTCTGTATTTTGCACACTTGAAATTCTGTGGATGGATTTTGTTATGAAGGGCGTTGCGTTTCCCTAAAATTCGTATGTCAAAGGTCTGACTTTCAGTACCTCAGAATGACTAGACATCGGGATAGAGCCCTAACAGGGTGATTACATTAAAATGAGTTCATTCAGGAGGGCCTGTGTCCAATCTGACTGGTGTCCTTATACGATGAGGAAGCACACAGAGACACCAGGGATGTGTGTGCACAGAGGAGACATGGTGTGAGAACACAGGGAGAAGACAGCTACCTGCAAGTCAGGGAGAGAGGCCTCGGAACCAAACCAGCAGGCACTTTGATCTTGGACTTCCACCCTCCGGAACTGTGAGACAATAACCTTCTTTTGTTTAAGCCACCCCATCTGGTGGCATTGTGTTATGACATCCCGAGCAGACTGATACAGAGTTTCACAGACAGCCACAGGCTGGCTATTTAAGCTGACCACCTACCCTCTGAGACCGTGGACATAATAGTTTGGGGCAATCTGTAGAAGGCTGTGGTGCTGTTTTTAGGTTTGCCTCAGTGTTTTGTTTTGCTGTTGTTTTTAATCTACCTTTCAAAATTCCCCGACCCCCTTCCTCTGGTAAGAAAGTGTCCCCTGGTTACAGGGGAGAGCAACGACCTGGCGCCTGCTGATTACAATGTCCCACTTCGCTGACGACAGGCATTGCTCCATGGAGCGGTTTTGTGGCCCCTACAGCCGTTTGGGGGATTGCCATGCAGAGAACAGTCATAACAGCTAACACTGATTGCACTCTTACTATGACCACCTCCTGTTTCAATTTCCTTTCAGGTGTTATCTCCTCCAGTTCTCACACAGCTCTGTGAGATACTGTAGTTTCTTTTACTATTGCCTGAGAGGTTAAGCGACTTGTCCAAAATCACAAGGTCAGTGAAAGGCTGAGTCAGGGCGGCAACCCAGAGAGCCCTGCCTCACGGCCCACACTCTGTGGAGTGAGTAAGCTCCAGCTGCTGGTGGGTGTTTTCCCGACAACATGGAGAAGGCCTGTGTGTAGTCATGGACAAAGAGGCTGGGTGTTTGGGGTGACAGCACCGGGAGAGCGAGGCAGCAGATCCATCCTGTTTGATCAAGCCCTCCATGGAGTGATGCTGACGTCCTTTACTCTGCTTTCTACAGGAAGCCACTGGCCTCATTTGGCAGCACTGAGATGGGGCTGGGCTATGAGGACCCATCAAAGTCCCTGAAGATGAGCTGTGCCCTCCAAGGGCCCTTGGTCAGGTCAGGACTCACCCGCTCACCTGCAGAGATCCCAGGCCCTGTCCTGAGATAAAGATCCTGATAGGGTTTGTTCTGTGTTGCCACCCAAATTTCATGTCTAATTGTCATCCCCAGGGTTGGAAGTGAGGCCTGGTGGGAAGTGATTGGATCCTGGAGCAGATATCCCATCATGATAGTAAGTGGGTTTCCTGAGATCTAGTTTAAAAGCGTGTAGAACCTTCCCTGCTCTTTCTTCCTCCTGTTCCCACCATGTAAGACGTGCCTACTTCCCCTTTTCCTTTCCACCATGATTCTAAGTTTCCTGAGGCTTCCCCAGCCAGGCTTCTGGTACAACCTGTGGAATCTTGTGCCAATTAAACCTCTTTTCTTTATAAGTTACCTGGTCTCAGGTATTTCTTTATAGATGCATGAGAAAGGACTAATACAGAACCCAACTCAGCCAAGAACCTGGAGGCTTCCCTACTGACCTCCTGCCCTGTTAAATTGCAGTTGGAGACAGCAGTCATCACCAGACAGAGTGACTGTGTGTGTGAACAGTGAGCTGG
The DNA here is from genome assembly GCF_009761245.1 of Sapajus apella. Taxonomy (NCBI): domain Eukaryota; kingdom Metazoa; phylum Chordata; class Mammalia; order Primates; family Cebidae; genus Sapajus; species Sapajus apella. The sequence continues at coordinate 537,468 of NW_022437120.1, forward strand.
TCTAATATCGAGCAAGGCACAGGTGCTTACTAGGGGTCCTGATTGTTTGGATCCCATTGTCACTTGGGGACAATGGAGTTCATCTCTGTGTATCTGGGGGTGGCTATGATGTTTCTTTATGCCAGAGTTCATTAACCCTGGCTCTATCACCAGAACCCACACTTCTCATTTTCAAGCCCTGATGTAAGTGTGAGATCTACCATGTGGAGTCTTTGGGGCACCCATCCCAGGAGCCAACACCCTATGTTGTCTTCAAAAGCTCCCTCAGGGAAAGAAGCCCTCCCTGCCTGAGGAGCTCCCATATCAAGCTATTCAGGGGCCTCCAGAGGTTTCTGAACTATTCCAAGCTGGGCCCCACTCTAGAATCCCGGGAATGTTGTCAATAGTGCCTGTGCAATGGGACATTGCCCTCTTGCTCCTACATAACAGTGTCCCCTCAAAAAAAAAAAAAGGAAGGCAAAAATGCCCTATCAGAAAATAAGATGCCCAGTGTGGCTGAGCTCTTGGAAAAAGTACACTGGCTGCTTTCCTACCTGTCAGCTAACTGGAGCCAGCCCCTGGGCCTAGGACTTAGGTGCAGATTTTGTGCAGAGAACTAGGAATGGCCCCAGAGCCACCTGCAGGGGAAGCTAAGGGCCAGCACAGGCTCAGGTTTGAGGTGCTGGGGGCAGAGAGGAGTGAGGGGATTTGAAAAGGAGCAAAGTGGTGGGAAGATAGTAAAGAACACTGGAGCCCTGCAGCCACGCCTTTGGTAGCCCCTCACCACGTGTGTCCCCGTGTTGGCTGTAGCCCTGCAGCAGGCCTCCCAAACAGGTGCCTACCTGTCTACATCACATCTCCACTTGGTGTCACTTGGGTGTCAACTTAGGGCTTCAGACTTCAAGTGTCCAAGACCAAGCTCTTGATTTTTCCCTAGTCCCACTTCTTCCCCAGTTCAATGACTCCACAGCATCAGTGACTATGTTGCTCAACCCTGAAAGCCTGGTGGTCACCATCCTTGTGGCTCGGGTCCCCCAGTCTGCTAATCCTAAGGGTTCTACCTCCACCGTTACCTGCAGTCTGTCCACTTTCCCCATCCCTGTTGCTATCAGCCGGGATGAGGCATCCGTTACCTGGACGATCGCCTTCTCTGATCACCTTTAACTCCCCTGCCCCCAGTACTCTCCCGAGTCACCCTATTTTGTTTTCTTAATGGTACTCATCAATACCTAAAGGTGCCTGGTACATTGGTGATCTGATTGCTAGTGCCTTGCTGTTCTTTACTGGCACTGTACCTCCAGCAACCTCCAACACTCCTTAGCTCATTCAAGGTGCTTGGTCATAATTACTGAGGGATTGAAGGGATTCTCACACATGGCCTTATTCTCCCCATTTTACAGGGTTAGGAGAAGGAAAGAGATTTGCTCAGGGCTGCAGTCCAGTGAGGAGTGACACCCAGGCCAGATCCCAGGTCTCCTGACCCATCCGGTCCTCACTTCTCTCCAACACTTGGCCTTTTAGAAAACATTCCCCAGACTTCCAGACCACAATCCCACTGATGACTGGTGTGAGTTGACAGCAGATGTTCTGGGAACATCAACCCCTGAAGGCTGGGCTGCCACATATCAAACTCTCAGTAATTTCAATAATATAAATACCAACATTTATAGCTCGGAAACTCCAAGCCATTCCAAGACCCCTCAAGGGGCCACCCCGCCCTGGCCAGGCCCACCCTGGTGAGTCATGGCTGAGTTCAGGGAAGCTCTTTTAGGCCTGAATGCCCAGGAGAGTCCTGGCATCACCCAGGGCAGCAGCAGAAGCCGAGGCCAAGCCACATCAGTCGATAGACACAAACCAAGCCCCAGGAGCAGGAGGGTGTGGCTGGAGCTGGGGTGGCTGCGGAGGTGAGGTAGCTGCAGATGTTGGCATGGGGTCGGGGGTTCACTCTGGGGAGGTGGAAGAGGTTCTGGATGGGACAAGGAAGCTTGGAGGCCCCCCAGAAGACCTTGAAACCTCCTAACTCACTGGGGTGAGGCCCCAAATAGCTCCCACAACTACCTGAAATGCTTCACTTTAACTTTTCATTCATAGAGTGCCTTGCTATGTTGTTCTGAAAAAACACTGCACAACTGTGATACACCAAATACAACATTTTTAAAGAAGCTGGTGAGGGGAGGGGTAGAATGAGTCAAAGGGGAAGATAAGAGCAGAGGAGTAAGAGCTGGGAGGGGGGATTGCAGGCACGAAGCCTGCCATGAGCGCCTCTCCACGTGATAGGGCAGTGGGGAAGGCGGGAGGCCAGGACCCAGGGTGAAGAGCACAGCTCCAGTGCTCATGGATCCGTGCCCAAGAGCAAACAAACAGCCAGCTGTTCAAAGAAGCCCCGTTCTCCTGAGGCTGAGATCACACAAAGTTCACCCGAAGTTCCAGAGGGTCTGGTAGGTCCCCTTAGCGGGGGTGCTGTGTAATGTGGGACATGATCCCCCCAACACTCCTTACAGAAGCCCAGGACGAGGCTTGTGGGCTGTTTCCTGTCCCACACTACATGCCAAGGGGCGGGAAGGCGCAGGGAAAACAGGGTGGGCAGGAGAATCCATGGACCCCATTTGAAGCCCCTTTGGGTCCTTGGTGAAAGAGGCCATGGACAAATCATTTTAACTCTGCAGCTCAATTTTCTCATCAATCAGAAGAAAATGATACATTTACAGAATTACTACGAGGAAGAAAATTACAAATACCAATGCATTATAAAGCTATGATAATTAAAACAGTGTGGTATCAATTAACTTAGGAATATACAGCTGGATCAATAGAATTGAACAGAATGACTCATGCATATATTGAAATAAAGTGTATTAAAATGTTGCCATTTTCAGCCATCAGAGAAAGGATAAATGACTCAATAAACAGCTCACTAAATGATGCTGGAGTAGTTGCGTACCCACACAAACAAAATTACACGCTCACCTCTATGGTAACCAGAGAAATGAAAAGTAACAGTGAGACACCGTTCTCTCGTATCACACACAAAAAAAGTCAGTCACTCTCAGGAGTTGACTTGGTTCACAGGTAAACAGGTCCCTAGTGGTTGGAATATACACGGTTACATTGACATATGGAGTGAATTCTGTCGGTCCCTAGTAAAACACAACATATGCTGGCCCAGTCACCCAGGATGTCACCTCCCGGAGCCTGTGCTTGAGATGCATGGGTGAACAGGATGCTATCTCAGTGCAGTGACAGAGAACAACAGAAATGCACATCAGGAAGGGAGTGGGTTGTTGAAGTGGCTTAGATCTGTGTGTATCAACAGCAAATGCCAGGCTGCGCACAGTGGCCCACGCCTGTAATCCCAGCAATTTGGGAGGCTGAGGCAGGCGGATCGCCTGAGAGCAGGAGTTCAAGACCACCCTGGCCAACACAGTGAAACCCTATCTCTACTAAAAACACAAAAATTAGCCGGGTGTGGTGGTGGCTGCCTGTAGTCCCAGCTACTCAGGAGGCTGAGACAGGAGAATCAATTGAACCCGGGAGACGGAGGTTGTAGTGAGCCAAGATTACGCCACTACACTCTAGCCTGGGTGACAAAGCAAGACTCCATTTCAAAAAAAGCAAATTGCAGAGCAATGCATATAACATTATACCATTAAAAAAATACAAATAAACAAAATAAAACTGTATGGGCTTTATATACACCTGCATGTAGAAGTAAAACAATGGGTCAGGGAAATAAACCCTGAGCTTGTAGCAGTGATTATGACAGGGAGGAGGAACCAGAAGCAGTATTGAGGGGTGGCGGTTGATTAAAAAGGGCTTAGCCTTACCTATAATATTAGAGTTTTCTAGAAGAAGAATCAATTTACTTACATTTAGCACACTTTTAAAAACAATACGGACTATGAAAAACATAGAGGAAATTCTGCTGAACTAGCAATAATGGTTCGTGACGGTTCATGGGAATATGGATGACTGCTATTTTCTTTTGGGGAGAAATTTGGACCAAAACAAAACCTAAAGGCTCTATTTTATAGAAAAAAAAAAGAAAAGAAAAAAATCTAAATGTATGATTGAAAAACGATAAAGGGGCACACGTGCCGAGTGCCTGGTGTAACTGGTGCGTGACGCCAGCCACCGCCGCTGCTTCATGTGGGGACTCCGGAGAAAGCACAGGGCTGAGCTGTGTCCGGAACCTGAAATCCCCACTTAGATGCCTGTGGGTAAAGGATCACTCTCTTTAAGAAAGCAACATTCTAGAAGGATCTATCTAGGAAACCAGTGCTCGGTCTCCCCTTACTGGGCTTCTTTGCTTTGCAGTAGCCAGAGTTGGTCTCCCCGAGGGAAGGACGCCTCATAAGATGCCCTGTGGGGTGGGGTACACCCTCCACGGGGTGGGGGCATGTGGGACCACAGGCTCCCAGAGACCCCCAACAAGGGCTAATTGAGCAAGGCTATGGGAATTCGTGGGAACTGGAAAGGGAAGGGGAAGGGGTTTCAAGTGCTTCCCCAAGAAAGAAGGGGATGGGGAAGGATGGATGCCCCATCCAGAGAAGGGGCTGAGAGGAGGGAGGGGTGGGCCTTGCCCCAGGGCCTGCCTGCCTAAGGCCTGCTCTTCTCCTCAGCCACAGACTTCAGCCATTTACCCCACCCTGATGGGAAAAGCAGACCCTCAGCTCCCAGACCCTCAGCTCCCAGACCCTTAGCTCCCCTCAGCTTCCAGAGGAGCTGCCTTCCATTGCCTGACTGCCTTGGGGACCGGCTCTGTGGGGAGCAAACAGGCCAGGCTGGGCCAGGTCAGGCCCAGAACAAGCCCGGGAGCAGAGGCCTCTTGGAGTTTGCACATCCAGGCTGCCTTCGCCCTGGGCCTCCATTCCTCTCCTCGTGGGGTGGGTGGCCCCAGCTTTGCTCTGACACACTCTCCCTCCCACTACCCTGATTTCTCTCCCACAGACTCAGGCTTTGCCTCCACCCTGGCACCCTCACTCCAGCCCAAAACACTGTCTCCCAAACAAGGCACACAGGAGAGCTTTTGAGGTCTACACAGGGCTCTAAGCCAGAGGCTGCCTAAGTTCCCACCCTCTTGCTCAAGCCAAGGCACCCATCTGCCCAGGAAAAGTTTCAAGGCCAGGACTGCGCTGGGGGCCTGTGTTCCCTTCCTTGGCTCTATCCGCCCCCACCCCAGCTCACACCTGGGCTCCCAGAGGCTCTGGAGGGAGGTGGGGCACATGCCTTGCTCCTTGCTCCGGGTGGAGGGCTGCGGGAGGGAAAATGCCGCCATCAAGCCTGGGCCAGGACTGATGTTTGCTACCAGCACGCTGGCTGGAAGGGACAGCGAGTCGAGCCCAGCTTCCCCTGCAGGCTGGGGGCACCTCGGGAAGGGGTCTGAGCCTCTGGGTCTACAGAAAGGATGTGTCAAAGTTTGTCAAAGTTTGCCCTTTGCCGATTTCCAGAGAAAGGAGATGGAATCTTCTACAACCCCATTTTAGCTCCTTAGAAAAGAGGTGAGATCACAGAAGCCCATTGAAAACAGTGGGGAGATCCGTGCCTTTCTGTCGCTGATTGGGGGCAGATGGGGGTGGGCACTGGTGGTCACATCACATCAGCAGTGAACTAAGGGCGCTGCTTCCTCTGGCCTCTCCTTCCTCTCCACCTGCTTCATTCCTAGGGTTGGCGAGGACACAGGGCCTGGCTCACGCACCGTTCACCCTGGCACCAGCTACTCATCTGGAACATTCCTGGCGTCTCCGGTTGTCTCATCTCCCACCCATTCCTTCTTCAACAGAGGAAACTAAGCAGAAGCGTTAATGAGCATGCAGGCTCATTCATTCATTCATCCTTTTGTTCACTTGCAGAAGCATCACTGATGAGGTACCCAATGCATTCCAGCTCTGCACTAGGCCCTGGGAACACTTCTTACTCAAAGAGGAGTCGGAAACCACCCCTGAGCCCACAGGACTTGTACTCTACTCGGAGGATAGACAAGAGGTCTGCGGCCACGGGGGTGAGTGTGGGAGCCGCAGGTGTCCCAGATGATAGGGGGACACAGGTGAGGGGCAGCAATTCAAGTCGGGGGAGGGGAACGGAGCTAGAATCAACTCATTTAGGGAAAGATTAGAGAATCTGTGTTTTCTAGGACCTGTAAATAGGCATGTCTGACCTGACTGAGTCAGATCATTCAGTTGGTACTGGATATATTTGTATGGGTGTGCTTGTGTTGGGGGTGTATTTTTAAAACATAATGGCTCTTCCGATGGCAAGAAGGCTTTTGTGGAAGGTTCAGAAGGAGGATGATGTGATGAGGTTGGACCTCAACTGCATTTTAATCTTGGCCTCTGATTTCGTTTTGGCCTCCTCTGATTTCTTTTAGACTCTGAGATGCTACAGGCCTGAGTGACTTGCAGGGCTGAACATCAGGCTGAGATGGCCCAGCTGGGGGTGGGGCGGGGTTGAGAGGCTTTTATGCAGACACTGGAAGGTACCTACACCTGCCAACAGATTGTTTTTCCCCTTGGAAAACTTCAAAGACAATCCAAGTCCTTCGACTCTGTGAGCTGGCACAATGGTACAGAGAGGCCCACAGGGAAACTGACTAGGAAAACTGAGGCCAGGCTGGAGGGGCACAGGGAGGGGTGAGGGGAGAGGGCCCCCAGGGACAGCAGGCAAACTCTGTCTGCAGAGGAAACGCTTGGACCTGTGTAAGGTAGGGGCAGCACGGTGGGCCTTGGCTGCAGCACTGTCAGCCCCAGGCTGCCCTGGCCCTTCCTGCAGCCGCCGGACTGCACAGTCTGCTTGGATCAAAGCCTTTATGAGACAGTCAGAGGGGACCAGTCCTGCTCATTTGTTCATTCTGACAGCGCCCTAGGGACTCCCACGGGCTCCTCACTCCGGGACACCTGGCTTCTGGGCAGAGTGCACCCCCTGCTGAGCATTTCTCTCTTCCCTTCCTCTCCCCCGTTCCCTCTCTCTCCTCCCCTCTCCTTCATAGCACCTTAGTTATTGATGTTGTGATTCTTATTCTTCCTCCCCCCTCCTCCTCTGCCTCCTCTTCCCCACCCCCTCCTTTTCCTCTTCCTCTTTCCTTCCTCCTGTCTCCTCCCCATAAGCCTATGGCATCATCCCATACAGCCATTTTTCCAGGAGGACTGATTGTGAAACATTTTGATCAGACCAAGAAAGATCAGTGGGTTCTTGCAGAAGTGATTTCTCTGTGTGTTCATCAGTCTGTCCTCTACACCGTGGCTTCTCCCATCTTCCAGGACCGTAGCTAAGCCCATCTCTGGGTGCCTGTCCCGATTTTTCTTTTCCTTTCTGCCTCTAGTTCCCTCTGTGAAGCAGAAACCAAGTCTCAATTCTAAAATGTGAACCATAGCATGGCAGCTGACCAGGGTGGAGTGGCTTGCTGCGTTCCTTGACTGGGAAGTGCTCTGGAGTCTGTGCCCAGAAACTGTGGCTGAACCACGGGGCATGTTTGTCTGTTCCATGCATTGTCCTGTTTTTCTGGTGTCACATTCCAAACAGGGCTACCTCGTGCTGGGGGAAGACAAACAAGGCAGCTAAGATATGCAGGAATGCTGCCAGCTTGCTTGTTGAATATTTGCTCATGCTGTGCATGGTGCCAGAATGAGTGAAAGCCACGCCCCTCTTTAGGTGGTGCGCAAACCAAGAGCAGTTGGTGCACAGTCCTGATAAAAAACAGTGTTCGTCGGACACCGTGTCTCACATCTGTAATCCCAGCACTTTGGGAGGCAGAGGCGGTCAGATCACTTGTGGTCAGGAGTTGGAGACCAGCCTGGTCAACATGGCAAAACCCTGTCTCTACTAAAAACACAAAAAATTAGACAGGTGCGGTGGTAGGCGCCAGTAATCCCAGCTACTTGGGAGGCTAAGGCACAAGGATCGCTTGAACCCGGGCAGCAAAGATTGACAGTGAGCTGAGATCATGCCACTGCCCTCCAGCTAGGGCGACAGAGGCAAGACTGTGTCTCAAAAAACAAAAACAAAACACAACACAACAAAACACCACCATGTCCTATGTGCTACGCCCTGTCTGAGTTTGTCAGGCATTTTCTAGGCATTAATTCTAATCCTCACAATGACCTTCATGGGAGCTCTTGGTACCACCGACGTGTAGAGGAGGAAGCTGAGGCTCAGGAGGCTAAGGAGCCTGAGGCAGCCTGACAGCAAAGGGCAGACCTGGGGATAGAACCGCCCGCACTGCATACACTGCCTCCCACCTGTCGGCCAGGATGGAGGTGAGAATGACTGTGTGGGTCCCTTTTGTTTGGACATCTATGGGGCAGTGGGTTAGAGCTGATTTTAGGAGAGAAGTTACGTATAAGGGAGGCTCTGTTCCCAGTATCTCCTCGGGGTACAATTCTTGAAAAGGGGTTGAATATTAAGAGCCAAAGGCCCGTTTCCCCCAGAATCCCTCCCAGCACTGGTGAGTTATAGGGTCCAGCCCTACCGGGTTCTGTGAGCCCCTCCCTGCTGGTGTGGAGATGAGAAATTGTAGAAATAAAAGACACAAGACACAGAGATGCAGAAAAGAGAGTTTGGGCCTGGGGTTCACTGCCAACCAAAGCTCGGAGTCTGGCAGTGGCCCCGAGTGCCCGCACACTCTGACTTTGATTGAGTACGAAAGCTCGGGGCAGGGAAGGTAGGGCATAGGTAAGGCGTGGCCTTGGTCGTTGGCGACTGGGGGCAGAGGGTGTGGCAGTGATCGGGTCAAGTACATCACAGGTCAAACAGGTAGAGGCTCAGGAATTTTCCGTAGCCGACATGAGGTAAGGGGGATAATGAGTCAGCACTTTTTCTATACTTGTCACAAAGACATTAAGATTTACGTTACTTTTACTAATTCTTACAAGAAAAAAGAAACCAGGTGCAGAAGCGTGTCATGAGATTGCCATGGAACGTGACACAGAAGCACAGCATCACATAGAGACAGTTAAGCCCCCAGATGTCTGCAGGCCTACCTGACAGCATCAGGCCTGCTGCCAGAGCTTGGAGAAGTGGAGTTTTCTCCTAACTCCTCTGAGGAAGGAGACGTCTCAGCTATTTTGAACGTCTCCTTCCCTAGCTGGCTAAACAGCGGGCACTTTCCCAGTGCTGGCGCTGCCACTCAGCCAAGGCACCCTCCAGCAGCCCTTATGCGGGTATGACAGAGGGCTTAAAGCATCTTGCCTTAGAGTCATTCATTTCACAATGTCACCCCAGGTTCACCCTGATGACCTGAGAGGCATTAGTAAAAGAAATAGGATCGCCTATGAATAACTAAGAATAACTAATAACTACTACAGTTATATTTCTAGTTACTTTCTTCTTCGTTATTTATATGGAAATAGGCGGAGGCTTTTGGCTCCTGCCTCGGCACTTGTGGGATCTCCCCCCTACAGGGAGTGGCAACTGGTCCTTCTCTTTCATCAGCTCCTCTCACTCCTCCCTCTAAAGCCTGTGCTCCTGTCTCGGCTTTCCTGATGACAGAACGATCATCCCTGTATGCAACAAGTTTTCCTGACACCAGTGTTCACCAGTCTGTCCTGTGCACCTTGGTTACTCAAGGTGTCTCTGTATCATCAGGGATTGACCAGTGGAGATGAAATGAGCTCCTATGTCCTCTCTCCTGCAGCCCCGACATTGCCACGGGCTATTGAGTTGGAGAAGCCACTGGGCTTCCCTGACCTGGCTTCCATAAGGGGCAGTGTTCTACTGCAGGCCCTAGACGCCCTGGTCTTGCCTGCGGGTCAAGGGCCACATTACCCTGAGTTCAAGCCGGCTCTTCCCCAGGATGGGGTGCCGCATTGTGCCTGAGCGTCCCGGGCTAGCTCTCACCGCGGTCTCGGCACCAGCCTGTTTCTTCTTTCTTGCTGGCCTTGATTTCTAGTAACCGCCAGAGCCCCTTAATTGACAGTTCCTGGTCCTGCCTCCTGCCTCTGCCCAGCTGGATAGAGTCCATTCAGCAGGTGCAGAGTGTCATGGAATCAGGGATCAGAGGATGGCAGAGCTGGAACCCCTTGTTCTAGTGAAAAGAAAACCATCCAGCTGGAGGAAGTGATGTGACAAAGTTCCAGGTTTTAGTAACAGAGCCCACACTGGAGCCTGGATACCCAGCTCCCACTCAGGGCTCTTTCCATTCCTCAAAGCATCCAGGCTCACCGGGTGAAATAACTGCTTAGAATCAAGTCTAGAAGACTCTCCCCTGCCCATCAGGGTCGCTGCTATGCTGTTGTTAGTGTTGACATTTCTGGTGCCCTTCAAATGCTGTGCATGCAAGAATCACTTGAACCCAGGAGGCAGAGGTTGCAGTGAGCTACGATCACACCACTTCACTCCAGCCTGGGCAAGAGAGAGAGGTCTTGTCTCAAACAAAACAAACACAAAAAGCAAGTGCCGTGCGTGTTCAGGAGGCCTCCTTCCAGGCGTCACCAAGGATGTGCTGGTGCTGGGCCTGGAAACACGTCCCACAGCATCTTCTAGAAGACGATCTTACAAGTGTTCACAAGATAAAGCAGCAAACTCTGCAAACTCTAAGACAGCATGAAGGAGAGGAGCGGGATTCAGAAGGTGATCACTCATGTCTGTGTGCAGTGTGCTGCATCATTTGCTCCTTAAATAAACCAGCAAGAAAGGCCCAAATCAGTCCCATCTGAGAGGCCCAAAGCGAATGCACAACGGGAGGTCCACATGCCGAGTCTCTAAATATTTGAAAGTTATAAATCAATTAATCAACTGGAAAATAGGTTTCATTCTTTCCTCCCGCCTTGACCAATATACCTTAACAACAACTTCAAAGGCAAGGCTCTGATTTGCTTCCTTGGACCCTTGAACATAGAAGGGAAGTGGGAGTGAAGTCTCAGCCCCCACCTGTGGCTCCTTCTTACTTTTCCCACCCAGTGCTTGGGCAGGGGAACAGCCCAGCCTGAGACCCAGGCTTCATCCAAACCCCGTAGACCAGGAAGAGGCCACACAAGCTTGAACGCGGCACATCTGGGCAGGAGATCCCTGGGTGCTGGGTCCTCAGGGTCCTGGATGGAAGGGAGGGGGTGGACTCTGAGTGGGCACCCCCTGGCCCCCAGCCATTTTTGCCTGGAGAAAGCACAGGACAGGGCTCTCTAAAATCCAGCCTAGGCAGCCCTCTTGCTCGTGGACCAAGATGGTGCTGTTAATAGTAAAATAGTTTCCATTTTACTGATGAAGTAACTGTAGCTCAGAAAACTTCAGTGACTGCGCACTGCACATACTAATCGCCAGAGGAGCTAGGATGTGACCGGGGTCTGCCTGACTCCGGGTCCCTGCTGTCACTATCTCCATTGCCACCCCAGTGTCATCATCGCCTGGGACATGCAGGGGGCCCCATCACCCTGAGCTGTCAGTAACATGGAAACAACCTCTGCCTGGGCATCCTGTCCCCACCTCTCACCTGTTCAGCTCCTCTGAGCTAGGAGAGCTCCCTCCTCAGCCCCTGCCTTTGCAGCTGCGCCAAACCCTGCAGCTGTGCCCCCCGCACATGCTGCTCCTCACCTCAGCTGCTCACCTGCCTCCTGCTCTGCACGAAGCCTCCGCACATGCCCTTCCAGATGCTGTTCCCTCTACTGCCTCAGGATGGGCGCCTCTCCCAGCTGCTGTCCACTCCTCCTCCTCACCCAGGCTCAGGTGGCATCTGTCACCTCCCTCCTCCAGCGCTAAGGTGGGTGCTCTGTGTGGTGACTGCTCTGTTCATTATCTTTCTACCAAGAAGCTGTATGCGCCACACCCCCATGTCTACCTCCGGGTGGCACAGAGCCAGCCGCTCCTCAATGGAACTAACAACTTCCCTAGAGGACAGAAAGCCAGCCCTCACTGCCCTTCTGAGCTTCAGCCCAAAGCAGCCTCTTCTGAGACATGAGGGCAGTGAGAGCCTAAGACAGTCACTTCGTGCTCCTCTTGAAACCCTGGGCCCAGGGATGGAAAAGTCCCTTCCACAAGCAAACGGCAGAGGCTGTTGGTCTCCTGTCCCGAACTGGGAGTCTTTATTGCTCTCTGGAGCAGGGCAGGAATGTCGCCACCCTAGGGTCCTCTGCCCTACAGAGCCCAACAGAAATGTCAGCCTTTCTTCTCTCATATCCCCAGAACCCAGGAATCACCTTCTAGCAGCTTACAAACTGGAAAGGGAACAGGAGGGACTGATTTAGAGAGGCCTTTGTGCCCCGAGAGAGCCGAGAGCAGAGCCCTGTTCAGCTGTGCATTCGGAGCGCCCGCTCGGGAGAAGGCCAGTCCGCACAGGGTCTGCCAGGCCCACAGGCTCTGCCCCAGCACCCGCCCTGCCTGCCTCTGACATCATCTCCCACACCTGCTCCACTCCCTGCCTGCTGTGTTCTGGCCTCGAGGCACCCGTGCTGGCCCCTGCTTGTGGCAGGCACGTTTGCTGGCCCAGGGCCTCTGCACTGACTGTTCCTTTGCCTAGAAGACCCTTCCCTGAGACACCACAAGACCCCCTCCCTCATCTCCCTCAAATCTTTGCTAGGAAACCACCTTATTAGCGAGGCCAGCCCCTGCCCACCTTGCCTGAAAACATGCCCACCCTTGCCCCTCCTCTGCCATTACTTCCAAGTCTACAGTTCCACCTTTCTATAACTCACAGTATTGCTCATTTACTTAGTGTATTTGTTGGTCAGCGCCTGCCTGCTTTCTTCTGCTAGACTGTCAGCTCTCAAGGGCAGGATCCTTCATCTAACTTGTTCACTAACATTTCCCAAGAGCTGAGAACAGTGTCCGGTATTTAGTGGTGCTAATATGTATTTACTGAATAGATGAATACATGAATTGGAAGAAATTCTGAAAGATAATACTTTAAGTTTAGATCTTTTTAAATTTTGAGACAGGGTCTCTTGCTTTGTTGACCAGGCTGGAGTACAGTGGTACAATCATGGCTGACTGCAACCTTCAACTCCTGGGCTCAAGCAGTCCTCCCATCTCAGCCTCCCAAGTAGCTAGGACTTCAGGCATGTACCATCCCATCATGCCCAGCTGAGGCTGAGTTTGCTTTTTTTTTTTTTCTTCTTCTTCTTTTTTTTTTTTTGTAGAGACAGGATCTCACCATGTTGTCCCAGCTGGTCTCAAATTCCTGGGCTCAAGCAATCCTCCTGCCTCTGCCTTCCAAAGTGCTGGGATTACAGATGTGAGCTACCATGCCTAGCTGGGCATATTTCTTGACTCATCTATTTCACAGCTTCCTGTAGGATTACAAGAGGCAATGTCTCATGTATCATGCAGCACTTTGAAAAGAAACTGCTCTGTAAGGAACTGAGGGGAAGGCAGAGCCCCCAGGTGTCCCTGCTCTCTCTGGCCCACCCAGATCCTCCAACCAGCAATGGGTCTCAGAGTGCTTCACACAAAAGGCAGCACCGTCAGGAAGACCAACACAGTGCCATCTTTCCTTTTTAGTAGTGTTTCTTGATGTTCCTTATTACAAAACGATTCACTGTAGGAAACAAATGCAGGCTTACAGAAGACATTGAAATCCTCCATTATCCTGGAGCCCGGAGGTAACCACAGCTCATATTTGCGTATACTCTTCCAGTCTCTTTTCCATGCATACATATGAATTAGATATTCGAATGAGAAGTTTCATAATGTACACAAGATTTGGTGTCCCTGTCTTATTTTCTTAGCATTAAATCATTAGTATTTTTCTTTATGATCAAACAGTTTTCGAAAATATTATTTCTATGGCTACATACCATTCTGTGCTGACTCACTTACGTGACCACGCCATATGGTTTGATGTTAGAGTTGAGGCTATTCCAACCAAGGCTGCTCTTCCTCCTCCCCTTCCTCCTTCCTCTGGCCCACTCCCCTCCAGGTCCTATCACTGATCACTGTCCTGCCCACAGGCACATGCCAGGCAGAACGGTAGCCACAGGGCAAGACACCATCCTTGCCCTGGACAGGCTGCCTGTCCATTTGAGACATGCAACAGTTTCCCCCATGAGAAGGCATCTGCACTCCCAGAAATAGAAGCCACAGGCCAAACAGAGAGCGAGGAGGTGGAGGTAGGACAAAGCATTTCCAGATGGGGCTGAATGGCCTGTCCAAAAAGACCTTAGAGCATTCACCACGTGCCAGGGCCGTGGGCACAGCAGTGAGCAACTCGGCCTCCCAGCGCTCAGCACCAGCGCTGTGGTCAGGGACAGCCAGCACCCAGAAGGATGCTGTGTCCTCAAGTCTGGATCGAGGCTGCTGCCTGCCCTCCCGGAGCCCACTGACTCGGAGGGAGAGAGACACTAATCAAATAACCTCACAAATAAACTTGGAATTATAACTAGTCCATGAAGGAGAGGTAGGGGGGCTGTGAGCACCTGTAACCTGGGGTTCCCTTGGGAGGCGGAGCTGCAGCAGCCCATGGGGTGGAGCAGGTGCACAGAGGGACTGGAAGAGCATCTGTCTGGGGAGCAGGGGCCATGCAAAAGGCCCTAGAGACAGACAGAGGCCAATCAGTGCCCCATAGCCTAGCTAGCTATTAATCCCCAGGGGACTGGGGGCGTTGAAGGCCTTTAAGCAGCAGCAGCTGAGATTGGATTTCTATTCTTAAGAGTTTCCACTGGTTGTGGAGTAACTGGCTTGGGAGCCGCTGAGAGTGGGTACAGGGAGATCAGTGAGGAGACTGCGTGCGCGCTCGGACCCGGGTGGCAGGTCCCAGAACTGGGTAGGGCGAGCTGCTGGTGGCTTGGGTAGGAACAGTGGCAGGGGGCAGGAAGGAGGAAGGAGTGGAGAGATGTTTAGGAGCTGGAATCAGAAGGTCTGCATCAACGCTGTGACTCCCCAAAAGACGCCTGTTAATACACCTGTCAGCTTAGGACCCTTGCCCCATTCGCATGATTAGGTCTGTGCTGGCTAGAGGTCTCCTTAGACCATGTCCCTTAGAGAACCTTCCAGTGAAGGTCAGAAAGAAAGGGAGTAGGTCAGGGCTGGATGCGGAGTTGCAGTAAAGGACACGGGCACCAGAGGGCAGCACGAGGGTTTCGGGCACCTGCAGGGGCTAAGGCCCCACAGAAGGCCCGGCCAGCCGCGCGCCTGCCTGGAGCCCTCCCAGTCACTTTGCAGCCCCACCGCTCAGCTTCGTGTCTGCTCCTGTAGACGGCGCCTGAACGCACGCCCAGGGCTGTCGTGAGAATGGCAGGTGGGAGCGCTTTGAAAGACGCTTCCAGCCCCGGGCATCTAGGAAAGGTGTTTGATGAGGTCTGGGGTAAGAGGCCCCTCATCCAGTAACCAGCCCTGGGGCCTCCGGTGTCTGGCCTGGGCCCCTCGTCCGCATGTGGGACTGGTCCTGAAGACCTGCCACCTGGCGGTTCGGGCTGCTGTCCTGCGTGTGCCTTCGGGTTTGCAGCTCTGGTCCTGATGAAGCAGGGACTGGGTCTTAGAACCCAGTAACAGCCGGAGGTGGCCGAGGCGGGACACCCTGTGGTTAGTGGGGCAAACGCTCGGGTCTCTGCGCCTCGGTTTCCTCATCTGGCAGCCAGAGATGCCCATACCTACCTGCCCTGCTGGGTCGTCGGGGGGTGTGGCCCACGGTGGGCGCTCGGGAGCAGTTGTGGTCGCGGGGCCTGTCAACTCCAGCCGTGTGTGGGTGGGCGAGGCCGTGGGCGTGGGGTTCCCCTGCCTCCTCCACGTGGACAGACTGCTGACAGTGGCGCAGCCACGTTGCCACGACTGGGGGAAAACTGCCTTGGTTTCGGGTTTAATGAGAAAATGGATGTTTGGGTTTGGTTTCATTTGGGGTTTGGCGAAGGCGTGTGCAGTTCGTCTCCACTGGCGAGGGCCGCTCGGGCAGGGGAACCGGCAGGGCGCTAGGACCCGGGGCGCGCTCGGACCCGGGGCGAGAAGCGAGGCCGGGACCGCGGAGAAGGGCTCGCGGCTGAGAGCTCGGCGGTCGCCAGGCAACGGCCCTGACGCAACGCGGGGAAAAAACGTCCCCTCCGAAAGGAGCGAGAGGAGCGGCGCGGAGGATTCGCCGGAGCTGGGGAGGCGAGGCGGGAGCGCCGAGCTGGGGCCGGGCCGGAGCCGGGCAGCGGGGACCCGCGCAGGAGGAGGCGGCGGGGACCCCGGAGAGTCCCCAGCAGGGCCCCTGGGCGCCCCGAAGGTGGGTTCGCGCCGGCGGCGGGGACTTTCCCAGGGGCTGGGAGGTGTGGCCGCGGCGGGCGGCGCGGGCTGGGCAGGGGCTGGGGCGTCGCGGGTCTGCAGCGCGAGCAGTGGCGCGGAGCAGCCCGATCCCCGGGCGCCCCGGAGGGGACGCGCGCCCACCGCCCCCGGGAGACGCCGGTCATGCGCTCCCGCTCCTGCGGGCTCGCTGCCCTCCCCGCGGAGCCGGCAGCCAGGGCTGGACTCATCTCCCTGTTCCCTGCTGGCCCTGTCCGGGCTCGGATTCTGGGTGGAGGGTTGGGGTCTGCCATCTGAGCGGGAGGGCCCCACTCAGCCTCCCCGGGTCCACTCCCAGGTGGCTGGTGACCTCCAAGCCCAGCCTGGCTCCTGTCTTCAGTCTTGGTGAGATGGAAGTTTCTGTCCTCGCGAATTCAGTCCCTAACTCAGGAGAAGTGGCCCAGGGCACCTGGGCCCAAGGGCGCTCTAAGGACCCAAGCCAATGTAACCCGAGGGAAGGGCACAGCCCAGTGGGCCCCCGGGAATGAGCAGCTCAGCCGTGAAGCTGGGCACCCAGAGTCGCCGAGACACAGGACCACAGACCACAAGGGGTGGGATGTATTGCTGTTTCGCAAACCCCTTACTACCTGGTTTTTATTGCCGGTGGGGCTTGGAGGGAATTCTGAGGACTGGGACCACCTCCTGGGAAGATCTGGAAGGAGGATTGGCTATAGGTTGGGAATTGGCCACTGCCTTATCCCTGCAAGCACAGGTTCTCCCAAGTCAAGCTTCCACAAACTCCCCCATCATTGCTGGAGAATCCCAGAAGAGGAAACCAGGTCCCCATCCACAGGGTTTTCCCCAAGGGACACGTGCTCCAAAGCAGCTTCCCATTGACACGTAGACACAGTCCTGCCCCCTACTAAGCTCAGGATGGAGATTGGAGAGTGTGTTCAAAGTCGGGAAAGCAGAGGTGCGGTGGCGCCTGTCGCCTGAGCGCGTCGGCAGGATAGGAACTTCTGCTGCGTGTTTTTAGGGAGTTTGGAAAGCAGCCATGGGCTGTGCTTGGACTGGATAAAGATGACAGCTCTTCTGTCTTGAGTATATTTATGGATAGTGCACGACTTGGAAACCCCTCCATCCCTTGGTCACTCCATCCTCCCCATTGCCCTATTATGCGTGTTTTGCCAATGGGACTCAGAAGTGGCTCCCACACCTGTTGAGGGAGCAGAGATAGTCAGCCCACATGCCTGACTCCTGGGACAGTGCTCTCAAAGGAGGTCTGCTTTAGGAAATCCGAGGCCCCTGAGGCCCAGAGAGGGGCAGAAACCACTGACACCCAGAATAAATGAGAACTGTGCAGAGGGGCTCATCTCACGACCTGAGAAGGTCCCCTGCCAGCTCGGGGAACCCTGTGGAGCCGGGAAAGCCATTTCTTCTATCAGAAGCTTGCAAGGCTGTGCCACCGGGTCTGGCCAGCCTCAATTCTTCTCATCTAAAGCAGAAGAAAGGGTTGCTCCCCCACACCCTGTCCTCCTCCTTGCCTGCCCAGAGTCCCCAGACTCCCTGCGCACTTGCTCCTGTTCTTTTGGTCCTCCCAATTACATGCTTGGATTTCCACTAAATTGCCAGTCCCCGCCTTCCTGTCTACTAGCTTGGCCCCCCTCCAAGAGGGACTCTGGCAGGGAAATAAATTAAGGCCTTGCCTAACTATTTGCTGAGAGAGAGCCACAGAGCCCCAGGCCAATGAGGAAGAAACTACTCGCTAGGCTTCTCACACCCTGGCTGCCTGCGTTCTCTAGGCAAATCTTGCTGGCAGAAAACCCCCTTGGCCCTACAGGAGCTCCTGGAATTCCCAGAACCCTTTGGGAGCTGTGCTAACCTAAGGGACTTGAGCTGCTTGCAAAGGCAGAAGATGAATGATAACCGAGCACTTTGCCCCTGGTTTCCCCGGTTCGGTGAGCACTCATGTGCCACTAACTAGAAATCCCTTAGGATTAGCCTGGATGGCTCTTACTAGACAAATGCACCCCGAGACTTGGATTGTCATGTGGAGACAGAAAGGAAAGGCACAGACTGAAACAGACCTTGAAGGGCTGAGGATGGGCTACAAGGCAGGCAGGGGGAGGTGGGGAGCAGGAACGATGGGACAGGTGGGAACCGAGTTTAGAAGAGGGTGGCAGGTGAGCCTCACTGGCTCTGCAATCACTTGTAGAGTCTGAGCTGCCACTGAGGGCCCTGTTGCCAGGATGAGTCGGGAAGGCTGCAGGCCTCAGCTTTTCCCTGGTTAGGTCCCTTGCCCTGTCCATTAAAGGCGCCAGCTCTTCCCCTCCCTGACCCCCTACCACTTCCCTCTTGAGAAGTGTTGGAGAGGAAGGACAAGCATGGAGAGAGAAGGCGAGCAGCGCAGTGAGAGGAGATTGCTCCCACATCACCGCCTTTCCTCCTGGGCACTGCCTGCCTGCTCAGCTCTATAAGACAGCATCAAATCTCATCCATCAGCCACTCTCGAGAGAAGGACCATGCTGAGCCGTAGCCCCATCTCCCTGTGGGCACAGCCACCAAGGGGGCCTCTCTTCTCTAGCGGCAGCTGTCTAGCGTCAGCCTCCTTCCCACATCAGGGTCCTGCTACGTGGCCTCAGCCCACAGTAGCTCCCCCTGAGTTGTCATCTCTAGTAAGGGGTGGCCTTGCTCCCCCTCCCTTCACTGAGGAATTTCCAAAGGGTCCCTAGGGGGCCTGCCAGTGTGATCCTCCTCCCCACCGGCCTTTGCAGAGACTTGCAGGGAGTAGGGGTTCACCTTTTCCCGCTGGGGGCAGAGACCGAGCCCCCATTTCTTCAGTGTGGCCGGAAGTTCCTTCCAGGGCCTCCCGATCGAAAGGTGGAAGCTGGCAGTGCACGCCCAAGTGCTCCCTTGCAGGGCTTGTCCCTTGGGACCTAGAGGGACAGGCCCAGGTCAGAGCCCATTTCCCAGGTCAAGTGGCAGGTATGGAAAGAGCCTAGACAGTGACCTGCACCCTGGCGACAGTTCCAGGGCTTCCCAAAGGCTGGGCAGCATTTCCTCATTCCAGGAAGCCAGCCAAGGCTCTGCGAGCCGGGTGGGCACAGCAGCCCCGAGCAGCTAAGGACCCTACGCATGCGCCAGGTGGTGGCCACCCAGGAAGGTTCTGGATGAGGGTTCTTGCCTTAGGGGCCCAGCCCCCACTGTCCACCATCAAGTTGAAAGTGTCACTACCTCCCTTGTCCTGTGATCCTCTCCACACACTTCACCATGGAGGTTCCATGCCAGGCGTGAACTGACCTAAGTCCCTTGGGTCACACAGGCACCTCCCAGCTTTAACCAAAAACCTGCGGCTGCTGCTGTTAAGTTTGTTTGATAGCAGCCACAGGAAACTTGGGGGAAGGTGAAGACAGCCTCATTATCAAGTTTGAATGAAAGCAGCCTCAGAACAAATTCTGCCGCACAGGTACA
Source organism: Sapajus apella (assembly GCF_009761245.1). NCBI lineage: Eukaryota > Metazoa > Chordata > Mammalia > Primates > Cebidae > Sapajus > Sapajus apella. The sequence continues at coordinate 557,028 of NW_022437120.1, forward strand.
CATTTTTAGACAAATATTTACTGCACATAGGCCCAGTGGAGTCTGTACAGTCTGTCCCGTGGCCTCGGGGAAGCCCAGCAATCTGCTCTCTGCTGCCCTGACCACACCTCCCTGGAGCTCTCATGGATTCTTTCACCGGCTCTTTCCTGAGTCAAGAGTGTCTCTGAATCCATTTAGCCAACCCACATATCTTGAATACCTCTGTCTTCACCAATGAGAACGCATTTCTAATGTTTACCTTGCTAATCGTCAAATGCCCATTGCTGACCAGAGATAGACGCTGAAGTGCCTGCCCCTGCTGTATCTGGAGCAGACACTTTCTGCTGTGAGACGTCGGAGGGAGTGGAGTGGGGTGGCTGTTACTGATTTGAATGCACCCAGGCTGCAGCTGGCATAATGAGACCACACAGAACATCCCACCATCTCTGCAAAGGAGTTTAGGATCCAAATGCACCACCTACCAAGGAAGCAGGAGGCGAAGGCCATGTCCTCAGGGAGCATGCATTCTGGCGGGGTTGCTGATGAGTCAATATGGTGTGTGCAGTAGAGTCCCGAGTCCCGAGCCGACAGTCAAGTGCTGTTCTGCATGCTTCAGTTAACTTCCGCAGTGCAGCAGCCATTTCTCAACCTGATGGACCAAAGAGAGTGACAGCCAAGCACGGTCAAGGGCAGGAGGTGACAGTCCTATTAGAGGTATAACTAAAAATTCATGTAAACTTGATCTCATTTGGTCCTTCCAAGACTGTGAGGTAGGATCCACTATAATCCTGTTTCATGGATGAGGAACCTAGGCCTAGGAGCGCTGAACCTATGGATCAAGGTCATAGAACTAGTAAGTGGCAGGGCTGGCTGTCAGCCCACCCACGTCCTCCGACATCCGGCTCTGCCCTGTTGCTAACCTGCTCCATCTCTTTCTCCTGCTCCCGCTTCCTTTCCTCTGTGAGGTGTGAACCCGGGAGGCTTCAGCAGCCTCCAGCACACGTTGACACGGCAGGGAAGCAAGGTCAAACATCCCATTTTCTGTCCTGCCTGTGGGCACTCAGGCCACGTGTCCCCACCAAGCCCCCGTGCAGGCACAGCGCTGCTCCTGCAGCCAGTTACAGGCCTCGCTGGGCACTCCTAGCCAGGCTGAGACCACACTGGGACCCCACTGCATCCAAACACCAGGAAACCCCAAGGACCCTTCTAGCCCCTAGGAGGTCAGCACCCCAGGCCGGAAAATGGAGATGCCCAGTTTGCATAAGCTTGGGGAACACCGTGAAAGGCCCTAGGAGGTCTTTTTGAAACCATGGGCTTTGGAACTTGTGCTGTGGAGTAAAATAGAAAGCAGATCATCTGGACAAATCCCCACTTGAGCTGGAGTTTGTTGATTCTGCCTATTTTCAAGTTGCAGCCAATTATCCTGTGGATTCAGATAGTCCTAGATCTGCCTTGTGTGGAGGCTGAGGCCAATGCCAACTGGTTAGGAGCCACTCTGGTGGACTGGAGCCACAGGGGAGGAACCACATCCCCAGTGTCCTTAGCTGTGCCCTAGTGTCTGAGTTTCAGCTGGCTGGGAAGCATTTGCTGTTTGTACAGTGAGGACCCCAGCCTGCACTGTGTTCTGCTTTTATCTCTGCCGATTGCTTTAAAGGCCACTCTGTGTCTACTTTCAGCTCTCTAATCCCCACTGCCACCATGGCCTTTGGCCAGAAAAGCCCTGGGTCTCATGTGGCGGTTGCAGGGGCGGTAGCAGGCTGCCTTCGCCCTTCTGGGCATCCCTGCCTTGTCGAGCATTTCCCCAGAGGAGAACCACTTCCCTCTCCCTGTCTCCTCCAAAATCAAACTCTCAGATTCTCAGGCCCCTCTCCCTGCCTGCCAAGGCTGCTTTTTCCCAGAGCCCTGCAGCCTAGGAAGGAACACACAGCGACCGGGTGTCCCAAGAGCCCCTCTCCCTTCAGTGGCCCTGGGCTTTCTCCTCTCCTTTCAGGGAGGCCATAAATTAGATCTATAGCTCCTAGGGCCTCTTTCTGACCAACAGGGAAGCAGTCTTTCTTGGGGATTTTCTCAGCAGCCTCTTTCACTGGGCTAAATGGGAAGGAAGGTTTCTACACTCCCAGCCTGCAGGCAGGACTGCGTGTCAGCTTCGAGCAGCCTGAGCCCATCAATTATTCAGCTCAGACCCAGCACTTTGAATTTCTAAAGGTCTTAAGTTTTTTTTTTTTTTTTGAGACGGAATCCTGCTCTTGTCGCCCAGGCCGAAGTGCAGTGGTACGATCTCGGCTCACTGCAACCTCTGCCTCCCAGGTTCAAGCAATTCTCCTGCCTCAACCTCCTGAGTAGCTGGGATTTCAGGCACCTGCCACTACACCTGACTAATTTTTGTATTTTCAGTAGAGCCAGGTTTCACCATCTTGGCCAGGCTGTTCTCCAACTCCTGACTTCAGTTGACCCGCCCACCTCAGCCTCCCAAAGTGCTGGGATCATAGGCATGAGCCACCACACCCAGCTCAGTCTTAAGTATTTTTATAGATTCTTTCCTCATAATGTCCCAGCGAGACAAGCAAGTTTCTCTGTTTCCCAGACTGTATATGCAAGGCTCAACTTGGAGTGGGGAGACTTGGGTGCAAATCCAGCCAGCCCCACTCATGGAGCTGTGGGACCCGAGGCAGGTCTTTTGAAGGCTCTGGTGTGCAGTTCTCTGTGGTATAATTCTTAGGAAGGCCTCCCTAGCCCAGGCTACTGTGTGTGTGTTGGGGGTGGGGGGAATTAGTAAATGCAGGGTGATTTTAAAATGTGTGTTGTTGCTTTTCCTGCACCAGTAGTGAAACGGAAGTTTCAATCCTGAGCTGAAGTGCAACCATTAGCACAGGACACTGCAAACTGGGCTTTGCTGGGAGGCAGTCCCCAGGAAGGCCCTGGCCCCATGGGGGTGGCTCCATGGCATGGTGGTCCGCCTGCCAGCTGCTGTGGGCTGAGGCTCTGCATGCTTCAGGGTGGAAGGGGCTGCAGAGGTCACCCAAACCGATGGCTCAGGGTGGGATGGGACCCCAGGAGCTGACTCCCAGGCCGGGAATTCTTCTCTCTTCCACACCAGGCTAGGTCTGTCCAAAATGTTTCTCCCACTCCCATCAGTAATGCTGGGACCCCAAGTGGGTGGCACCCAGGGCTGCCCAAAGCTAGAGTGTTAAGGCAATCTCGGGGTAGAGCTCACTAGGGTGCCTGCCTCTCCCAGAGTCCTGTACTGGGTCTCATGCCTTGTACCCGTCCTCTCACACTGGTGGCCCCAGGAACAGCCTCACAGCTGTCCCTAGGACTGGCCCAGGAGCCACCCCCATCAACCAAAACAAACAGACAAATAAATGAGTCCCTGGTCGGGTGCAGTGGCTCATGCCTGTAATCCCAGCCTTTGGGAGGCTGAGGTGGGCAAATCACCTGAGGTCAGGAGTTTGAGACCAGCCTAGACAACATGACGAAACCCTGTCTCCACTAAAAATACAAAAATTAGCCTGGTATGGTGGCGGGCCCCTGTAGTCCTAGCTGCTCAGAAGGCTGAGGCAGGAGAATCGCTTGGACCTGGGAGGCGGAGGTTGCAGTGAGCCAAGATCGCGCCACTGTACACCAGCCTGGGTGATGAGCAAAACTCAGTCTCAAAAAAAAAAAGGAAAGGAAAATAAACCAGTCCCTGTTCCAGTTGAATTTCAAGAAGTCCTGTGAGGTGACCAGGGTCACAGGTTGTTCATGGCACAACTTCCCTTAGGCTGAGGTCCCCTCGCTGCCCATTCCTTCAGAGGACTAGGACCCCAGACCCGGAAAGAGGCCCTCCTGCCACAGCAGCCGCTCACACAGCATCTGCACACGCAGCACCGCGCACTGCAGACTGAGGCGCTCGGTCTCTTCTTCCTTTCCTGCCCAGATCCACCCATTTCCTTAACCCAAACCCACCCACTTCTCTAACCCAGCCCCACCCCCACCCAGAGCACACACCCAAGAGAGCCACCACCCCATACCAACCACCCCCTTCACTCACACTCACTGAATTCACACACTCAGCAGGGCAACCACCCCCCACACTCACAGTCACACACAGCAGGCAACAACCCCACCACACTCTTGCTCACACACACACACCCCAGCAACGCATCCCCGCCATGCAAGGCACTGGGCCAGGGTCAGGTCTCGGGAGATGTCATCTCCACGTCAGGGCTCCGGACACCAGCTCTGACCAAGACCTGGAATGCAGATGAGGCTGGAAAGGCAAAAGATGAGCGCCAGAGCCAGACAGCAGGGTCCCTCCCGCTCGGTTGCCATGGCAACCCCGTGGCAGAGGAGACCGCTAAGGCAGCCTGGTTCCTGGCAGCAGCTCTCTGGGGCCCAGGGTTGTGTCCCTGTCCCCCCAGCCTGGTCCTGCCTGGTTTTCTGGGTGAGATAAGTGTTGGGTTTCTGGTTAAACCCAGGCAGAAAAGCCTGCACACCCCAGGCCTACCTCCCTAGGCCAACTGTGCACCCGTGTCCTAGACCTCCTGACCTCTCAACAACCCAGAAAAAAGGGATTTGCCTCTTCAGAAAGCAAAAGGAAAAGATGCAGGCGTGAGCTTTGCCCTGCACCTCCCTGAATTTTCCTTGCGTGAAACCCCTTAGAGCCTCTGCACTCCCTCAGCCGTGGGGCTGGACCCACTGTTCTCTGGCCTCTGAAGCCACCCCAGGTCCCAGCCCATGGCCCCTGCCTTTCCGTCTGGTAGAAATCGGGGTGGTGCCCTCTGCTGATGGGCCTGGCCTGGCTAAAACCACAGCATCAGGACAACGTAGAGTGGGGATGTCCCTTCCTGCCACCCTGCACCCAGCAGGTGTTGACAGAGGAGTCAGGAGATGCTGCCCTTGAGTGAAGCTATGACTCTCTCTGATGTGGAGTTTAGGGCTTGGTGGCACGAACAGCAGGCTCAGCAGAGGAAACAGAGTGCTTTGCACACATGCGTGGGCCTCTGCCCATCAGCCAGGCCCACCCTGACTTTGGCAGTAGAGCCACAAACAAAGCAGATGGTGTTGGTGCAAGACGGCAAGGCCAGCACTGAAGACATACCTTCGCCCACGACCTGCCTTGCTGAGGGTCCTGCAGGCCCCTAAGTCACAAGGTAGCTCATTCTTCCTTCCAGAAATGTCTGGGAGAACCCAGTTATACCTGCAGATGGATAGCTTCCCACATGGGTGAGAGCCAGTCCTGTCCACATAGTAGGTCCTAGAAGACGGTACAGCAGCCCCAAGGAGTATGGGCAATAGGCTCCAGCCTGTCACTGGGGAGCTCTGGTCTTTAGGCTGGTCACGTAGGCTGCCATCTCGGCTTGCTGAACAATGGGATGAGAAGACTCAGCCTTCCTTGCAGTGTAGATGTGCTCCCGTGTAGACGTGCCCCAGTGTAGATGTTCTCCAGTGTAGACGTGCTCCCGTGTAGACGTGCTCCAGTGTAGATGTGCCCCAGTGTAGATGTGTTCCCGTGTAGACGTGCCCCAGTGTAGACGTGCCCCAGTGCAGACGTGCTCCTGTGGAGACATGCTCCCGTGTAGATGTGCTTCCATGTAGATGTGCCCCCGTGTAGATGTGCTCCAGAAACTCAGTGAAGGTGGTTCTGGTGAGGAGTGGCCAGCGTCATGGGACAACACAGAACCAACACAGAGCTGGCTGTCTTCCAGATAACTTGATTCCCAGAGGACACTCTTGCTTAGTTCTATTTGAGTAGACTGTGGAGAGGGTCACAGAGCCTGTGACCTGGTCCTGGTCCTCAGCTCTCCCCTCCACCTCCACAGGGAGCTGTGCACCTGCTAGTTTCAGTCCTTGCCCTTCCAGGCACAGTCTGAGTGTTGCTGGGCCTGAGGCATATCACCTCTGTGCCTCGGTTTCCTCTGTATAATGGGGCAATCATAGTGCATACTTCACAACATTCTCATGCAAATAAGTGAGGTGCTATCTCCATATAGTGCCCGGCATATTGAGTGATATATATTAGCAGCTTAGCACATGCCTGCAGTCCCAGCTACTCAGGAGGCTGAGGCAGGAGATCACTTGACCCCAGGAGTCTGAGGCTGCAGTGAGCTATGATTGTACCACTTGCACTCCAGCCTGGTGACAGCGAGACCTCATCTCAACAACAGTTATTTGGTAGGAAAGTTATTAAGAAGGGGTGGGATCCAAGTTGCATTTTAGAAGGATAACTGGCAGCAGGGCAGAGAAGAAGCCTGGAGGAGTTAGCTCTGTGGAGAAGGGAACAGAGAAAAGAGGACAGCATCCACATCCCCAGGCTCAGGCTGAGGGGTCAGGAGCGCGGCTGTGATGAAGGGGACAGAGGGCGGAGATTGCTCCAGCTCTCCCGTGGCAGGTCTGTGTTCCCAGAACCCACCAGCCTCCAAGGCCTCCGATTTATCCTGTGTGAAGTTGAAGGACACGAAGACGATGCGTGTGCAGGTGCTTGGTGAACTCTAAGGTGACTCTCTGTTGCTCTGCCCATGCTGACACTGGGGAACGTGTCTGCAAATTCCCCCAGCATTTGTAGGTGCTAAATAAAGCACCCCTTTTCCTGAGCCAGGATCTCAGGCCATCACGTCTGTTCACAGGAGCTTGGGCTTTGGTTTCATGAGAAAAGTTCTCCGTTTCCTCACCTGTAAAACGGGACTTTTAATAGGGTTAGCGCAGAAACAGACCTGAGGCAACCTTGAGGGGTGGAGGCTGGCGATGAGAAGGGAAGCAGCTGCAGGTGGAGGAAGTGGCAGCCTGCAGGAGGCAGATGCGGTAGTGGGCTCACCCCTGGGCACCCGCCTCCGTGCTCTGCCCGCCTCTGCTCACCCCCTTCTCACAGTCCTGAGACAGCCCAGCCACTCCCAAAAGAGCACAGCTCGCCAGGCGCATGGGCACTTCAGTTTGCCCCGATGTCCTGCTGTAGCCCAGCTGGGCTGGTCCCATGACCTAGCGTGTATCCATTTAGCACAGGCAACCATGGGTGCTGTTTCTGCCAGAGGAGCAGAGCAAGGGTTAATTCACTCCCATGGGAAATTGTCATTCTGTCCTCATCAAGCATAGCCTGTCATGGATTGCAAGTTAGGAGGCAAATCAACTCTGAATGTGGACGGACTCAGGAGGATTTCATTACCAGGACAGTGACCATTCACCCTGCCGTTTTCAACAGGAGGTCGCACCCCTCCCCCCTGCCCCCAAGGGACAAGTGGAATGGTGGGGGAGGGGCCTTTTGGGTTGTCATGACATTTGATGACACTGCTTTGCTCTCTGTTATGTATTTTCCTCCCCAATGAGTTGTGCTTCCTGCCTCATTTCAGTTAGGGCTCTCCGTTGTGAGCAAGAGAAGTGGTATTATTGTAAGGCTGTCAGGCGCCCACAGAATTGGCAGGAGGTGAAGACCAGAAGACAGGCAGAACCAGGGCAGATCCAGAAGGCAGAGCCAGGAGGTCCCAGGCCAGCCCTTCAGCAGAGACAGTTTGGCTAAGAGGACGCCACCGCCCCTGCACTCACATCTGCCTCCAGGGCTGGTTCACAGATGCGTCCTAACCCTCCCTTCCTCTGCGCCTCACACGCACCACATTCAGAGTCCTGGTCACCACAGCATGAACGAGGGAAGAGGAGGACATGGTCCTTTGGTTGCAGGGAAGGCTGCACGACCTCCCTGCTATTCTGCACAAAATAGGGAGCTCCATCCACACAGGAAAAAAGGGGGGTTGGACATGGCAGTCAGTCCGACAAAAGACGAGCATCAGCAAAAACCCACTGTACTCTTTTCCTTCTCCACTGCTTGCTTGTGTCAGTCAGGTACGAAGGTCAGAAACCCCACTCAAAGTAGTAGGGGAAGAAGTGTGCTGTGTAATCTGGGCAGGGTGGGTGGCTTCCCACAGGCCCCACCTGTGGACTCCCAGCTCCCCGCCACTGGGCTCTGATGGCCAGGCTGCCACACTCATGCTTGGCTTTGCTTGCCAGGTGGACCCTTTTCCCATATGCGGTGAGCATGGTGGCCCCGGTGGCCCCAGCCAGCTCAGAGCAGGGCTGGCCTCTGGGTGGTTCTGGCACCAAAACTCACCCTGTGTCTCCCCGCACCCCAGGAGAAAGGGAACCCCAGGGATGGGCTCCCGTGGGACAGCCTCATCCTGCACTGGACCCCAAGGAGGACCTCATGCTTGGTCACACCAGGCCATCCACCCCAACTCCAGCACACCATCCTGGGATTTGGCCTGAGCTGCGGCTGTGCCTGCCTAAGTCCCACTGCAGGCAGAGCCTGCGCACGTACGTCTGGGCACTTGTAGCTGGGCAGGCAGGGTGGGCGGCATCCCCTGGGGACAGGAGGGGAGGTACCGTCCCAGGAAGCCTGGGTCTCTTTTTCTGCCTCCCTAAGCCCAACCAGGCTGGCTCAGATTGGGGCAAGGACAGGTCGCTGTGAGTGGGAGGAAATCTGTTTTATTGGCTCATTCATTGCACCACATTTAAAGACAGCAGCACTGTGCTCAGTGCTGGGGGGTCCAGCATAAAAGGCTCAGTTCTCGCCCTGAAATTGAGAGTCTGGTAGAGGCGACCATCGACAAGACCCTGGGTGTAAGTGCTGTGACTTAAGAGGGGCAGTAAACCCAGTGGTTAGGGGCCAGCTCAGCGCCAGACTGCAGAGGTTCAAATCCTAGCATCACCGCTTACAATCTCTGTGGCCTCAGGCAAGGTACCGAACCTGTCTGTGCCTCAGTCTCATCATCTATAAAATGGGAATGATGATACCCCAGATTCATAGAGTTGTGTGAGGATTAAATGTGTTAATACATGTAAAGCTTTCAGCACGACACCTCATGTGATGTGGCGTAAGCGTTAATGTTGCAATGACATAATTGTTTCTCTGATGAGCTCCAGTTGTCCTGGGTACACACAGCTCAGCCTGGGCAAATCAGGCAAAACTTCCCCCACGAGAAAATCCCCGAGAACTCAGTCATGGAAGGGAGGGAAGGGCTTTCCAGACTGGAGGAAAGCTTTTGCCGAGTCAGGGGTGTGAGAGCCCGTGGTGTTGGGCGGACGGGGCTGCCGGCTCGGGAGTTAGGAAGACTGTTTCTTATGGGGAAGAAATGAAAGGGTTCTAGGGGAGGATGCAAGGCTGGAACAGGCAGGATCACGTGGGGAGAAAGGAAGTGGGGAGGGGAGCGGTCAGTGCCTGCATCTTCCCTTGCCCCTGGGAGCCCATTGAGGAAGTGGACTTGATGCTTTTCCAGGTGAACAGATTAGGTCATACTGAGACAAGGTGTTGGCTGCGCTGCCCCCACCTGGCTCCTCCAGCAGCCAGAGGAATTAACTCATAGTTGGCGAAGGCTCCTTCACGGGGCCGCTGTGGGCCAGAGAGCCAGGGAGCGTGTTGGAACAGCAGTCCCTGTGTGTGGCATGGGTCCTCGGCGCTGGCACACTGAGCAGCAGAAAGGCTGACGTGCCCCCGAGGGCTTGTCCCCCCTGCTTGCCGGGTGGCCTGCCTGGCGGGGCGTGCCTGGGCCTGGTGGGGTCTGATCTCGTTTTTCTAGACACCTCGGGTCCCAGGTCTGGCAGCATCCTTTGGCCTCCTTCTCCGGCTCCTCCACCCCCAGGAAAGACCCAGGTTATGTGTAAAGAAAGCTCCTTTGCTTAGAGTATTGGGGGTTAGGCCCCAGGAGTCCCTGGTTTGTCCAGCAGGAGGGGAGGCCTCCACTGCTTTTCAAGCCTAGGAAGCTGCCCAGTGCTGGCGTCTGTTCCCCGGCACCCGGCTGGCACCTCTCCACCGGCTCAGGCTGGGTCCAGCTCAGTGCCCAGTGCGCAGTGACAAGCCTTTCCGCTGTCACATCCCTGGGCCTGTGTGAGTGACATTCTAGCTCAGCTCCTGTACCTAGTGGGAGGAAAGAAACCCCTCTGGGCTTCTTCGGGCATCAGGGCACCCAGGGGGACAGTGCTCCCGACACTGACGACCAGGAAAACACATGCTGATTCAGCAGCTCCTCATGGTCTGGTGTGCTGGGGGCAACTCTGTTCCTGCCAGCTAGCTATAGGTGACCATGAGCTCTAAAATGGTGACTCCCTAACTTAGGCCTCTCCATGTCACACACACGGCTGTGCAGGTGGGTACAGCTCTTTACAGTTTGAAGACAGCTTTCACATACCAGGTTCCATAGATCCTCAGCCATTGCACAGATTAGGAAACTGAGGCCAAGAGGAGAGGATTGAGCCTGAGTGCTTGGCTCCCCAGCAGTGCTGGTACCAGGAACCAGGCTTTGGGGCCTAGCCTTGGTCTCCCATGCAGAGACCACACAGTGGAGTGTCCACCGCCCACCCCCCCCACCCCACCCCCACCCGTACCCAGAGCTGTGGGCGGAGCATTAACAGTGTGAGCAAGGAGGGAAGGGAGGGGCAAGGAGCTGTTCACATTCTAAAAGCACTCCACACCCGGCCCCTTTTTTTTTTTTTTTTTTTGAGATTTTTGAGACCTGAAAATCTGAGGGAGGTGGGATCAACTGACTTCATGTCATTTGGTGTCCAGAGAAGGATGTGAGGGCACAGAGATTGGCTTGGGCCACCCAGCAGGTCAGAGAGCACCAGAGCGACATGATCTGTGAGGTGACTGTGACATAACTCTGAAAGTTACATCGTCTTAATGACTTTTTAAAATAGTCTTGCTCTGTCGCCAAGCTGAAGTGCAGTGGCGTGATCTCAGCTCACTGCAACCTCTGCCTCCCAGGTTCAAGCAATTCCCCTGTCCCAGCCACCTGAGTAGCTGGGATTACAGGTGCACACCACCACGCCCCCCTAATTGTTTGTATTTTAGTAGAGACCGGGTTTCACCATGTTGGCCAGGATGGTCTTGAACTCCTGATCCGATGATCCGCTCGCCTCGGCCTCCCAAAGTGCTGGGATTACAGGCGTGAGCCACTGCCCCCAGCCTAATAATGACATTTAAAAAGTATGGCTAGGGCTAAAGGACTGTGTCTAGGGCTTCCTGTAGACCAGGCACTGGGCTGAGAGCTCACATTCATAACCTTATTAAATCCCCTGGGTGACTTCGAGGTGGATGTAACCATCCCCAGGGCTGGGCTCGTGGCTGTGGGGCCCAGGCAGTGGCACGGGGGCCCTCGATTCGGGCTCATGCTCTGCCATCACTGTCTGGAAATTCTTAGACCTTTTTAAACAAGGAGCCCTGCATCTTCATTTCACGCTGAGCCTTGCAGATTACATAGCCTGGTTGTTTGCATTTCTCAGAAGAGGACACAGGCCCAGAGTGGTCAAGAAGCAACGTGCCAATGTCACAGAGCCAATGGCTGCACTGGGACTCTAGCCCCAGAGCCCGCACTCTCCACAGTAGAAAGAGACTGACAGAGTCAAATGGCTGTGCCCAAGTCCAGCTGCTGGCACCTGCCTGTAGCCACGGGCGAGGCGCTTCACCTGCCCTAGCCTCAATTGCTCCTTGGTGAAATGGGGTGGTCCCACCTGCCTCTGGGGGCTGCTTTGAGGCTCACATGGGCAGATGTGCACACCGTGTTTTCTGCATTTCACCAAGCTCAGCAGATCGGAGAACCATCGCTAGCTGGTCACAGTTCACAGGGGCTGTCTCCCGTGCCACCAGGTAGTCCTGACATGGTCCATGCAGGCCTTCACCTGAGGTCAGGAGTTCAAGACTAGCCTGGCCAACGTGGTGAAACCCCATCTCTTCTAAATATACAAAAAAATTAGCTTGGGCATGGTGGCGGCCACCTGTAATCCCAGCTACTCAGGAGGCTGAGGCAGAAAAACCACTTGAATCTGGGAGTTGGAGGTTGCAGTGAGCTGAGATTGCTATATTGCATTCCAGTATGAATGACAAGAGTGAAACTCCATCTCAAAAAAAAAAAACAACAATAATTGAAATAATTCCCTGCAATACAGTTACAGACATGTAGTGTTTCTTACCCCAAGAGGAGCCCCTTACCCAGCAGCGGTGGGATGCCCTCACCTCTGCAGTGGGTGCCTGCTGCCGGGGGCGGGGTGGGCCACCATGGCTCCTGGTCCGTGGTATTTGCCCACAGAACCCAGGGAGGTAGGGCACTGCTCATCTATCTGCAGTTGAATCTTCTCCAGAAAGCTTTGACGGATCTAATCAGAGCTCCCTGCCAGTCAGAAGGAAGCCCTGTGAGTACAGCTGCCCCAGACACGCTCAAAACAGATCCTGGCACCTCAGCAAAGAGGCAGACGGCGCCTGGGAGGGGCTCCAGAAAGTAGCTAATAAGTCTTTAGATTTGGACAGATTCTGACTGTGAAACTGCACGGAAGACTCCCATGAGTACATTTCACTTTTGCAGGCTTAGCGCGCTAAGTCTTCAGAGAGTGCCTGTGAGCTTTAGTTCTGCCACTCTGCTAGGGCATGGGAAGTTGGTATGTATCACCCCCATTTTACAGATGAAGAACATGAGGCTTAGTAAGCCTGACCAGACCTGGAGCTAGGCCATCTGCCCCCAAGCCTAGTGCCTGCGTCTGGAGATGGTGTCTCTCCACTCTGGCCGCACACTCAGATCCGGGGGCCGAAGGCTGCTGTGCATCCCATCTCAGGCCAATTGAACCGGAATCCAGTTCCTCAGGGGCATTCTCACTTGCTCCAAGCAGGGCTGGAGGTGAGAGCAGGTTTCTCTGCTTACCAGTTGGGGTGAACTGTTCCTTCTCATTCTCGATGGATGTCCCTCAGCAGGGACAGGCTCATAGCATAGGGCAGCCGAGGCTGGGGCAGCAGGGTGTCCTCCGGCCGCAGGCCCCCCACAGGCTGGAGCTGAGGAAAAGGTCTGGACCAGAGAGTTCTGTCCGTCCTTCTAAAGCATCTTCAAGTCGTGTCGGAGAGGAATCCCAGGACAGCTCGAGTGGCCTGCGCACCATTCAGCTTTTGCCACCCGCATCTTAATTCCTTCCCTCCTCTCCTCACCTCCCTTCTGCCCGGCTCCCCTCAGTCCACACAGGTAACCATGGCTATGGCTATTCCATTCCTTTTGTTTTTTGTTTTTGGCCGGGATGCTTTTAGGCATTTACAAGTCAATAACAATCCCTTTTCCTTTCTCCTTTTTCACCCCAAGGGCGGCCTGCTCTCCAGACTGCTGAGCATCTTGCTTTTCTGCATTTCAGCTTTATCTTAGGCATCATTCCACATCAATTCATTCTTGTTTATAGCTGCATGTCCCCCAGCACAGATTTTTTTTTTTAACTCACCCTGAAAGCCCAGGGCTTCCCGCCTGGGTCCAAATCATGTATTTCCTACTTTGATTCACCCAACTCCACTGCCCGCCCTGTGGACCTCAAGCTGCAGAGTCTGGAGGCTGGGGTCTCTCCTTACTGGGAGTTAGGTTTGCACCCTACGTCTGGTGTTACAGGGTAGAAGCCTGGGTTTATGCCTCCTGTCTGGAGTTGGGGAGGTCAAATCAGATCCCCTAGCTGGAGTCCTTACTGAAGACAGGCTGCTGTGCAGACACTTAGGTGAACGCGAGAAGCCTCATTCTAGAACAGTGAGTCACAGCCAGCTCCTTTAGCCGTCCAGCTCGGATGCCACCGCCTTCTTCCCTCCACAGCTGCAGGTTTCTTTGCTTCTGTCTCTGAAGAGGTGAGGTAAAGTGTTGTTCTTGGAGGAAGTTGGGAGTGTGGAGTAAGACCTGGATGTAAGAACTGCTGCCGGAGGACAGGGCCTGCGGTGGGTGGAGGTGGTGAGGGGCCAGTGGCACCTGGATGGAGCAGACACACCTGAGCCTGCGTGGGGTGCCGCTGCTCAGCTGGTGGCTCTGGGGACCCTCCCACTGTTGCCACACAGAGGAGAGACCTGCGCTTTCAGATTCAGACAGCCTGAGCTTGTCCCCCCAACTTCTTGCTGGGAGATCTCGGTGAGTCATTTAACCTCTAGATGTGGATTCCTTGTGTGCAAATGGGAATACAAACAAATCCCTGCAGACTTGCTGGGAGCATTAAATGAGATAGTAGAGGCGGAGTCATTTTATAAATGGTAAAACACTGCACAGTTTATCAATTGGTTGTTAACTTTTCTGCACTGAGTTAAGGCATTGAAATGGTGTCACTTTCATTCCGGACTAGCCACGAGAAGCCTGGTCACAGTCCACTCTGAGCCTCCGTTTCCCTTCCTGTGGAGTGGACGTGCCCACCTCTGAGTGGCAAGGCAGGGATCAGGACTGATGTAATTCTCACCCCTCCCACAGGATCATCAGCCGCCTGCCCTTCCTGAGAGGAGGGAGCTCTGGGCCTTCTTCCCGCCAGTCTGGTCTTCGAGCACCTTCAGGACGGATAGACCTTGGCACGGGCTGCCTGAGATTCCTGCGACGCCTGTCTGTTCCTGCCTTCTGCAGAGCATGGCACCCACAGGATTCCAGGACGGATCATAGACCGGAGCCTCTGGGAGGGCGCCCTGCGCAGCTCACTGTGCAGTTCCTCTCCGCTGACCAGCCACCATCCTCCAAGGCCGGCTGCCATCCCGGAAATGCCCTCGGGCACCTGGATGAGGCCATCCCAGAGCCGGACCCAACTGTGCCACCCACCAAGCCTCCGCCTCAGCCCCTCAGCCCCTCCCATGTCCGGCTCCCAGGACAGACTGTAGAATGTCTGTGCCCCAGATCCACGTGGAAGACGTGGGTGCAGAGGAGGAGGCAGGAGCCGCACCGCCCGATGACCACCTCCGGAGCCTGAAGGCCCTCACTGAGAAACTGAGGCTGGAGACCCGGAGGCCTTCCTACCTGGAATGGCAGGCCAGGCTGGAGGAGCAGACCTGGCCCTTCCCAAGGGCGGCTGCAGCTGCGGAGCCACAGGCGAGCATGGAGGAGGGGGAGCGTGGGGGGCAGGAGCCCTTGCTTCCCCTGAGAGAGCCCGAGCAGCAACCCCCTCCTGCCAGGAGTGCCAGCCAGGACACCAGACCCCTGTCCAGTGGCAAGCTGGAAGGCTTTCAGAGCATAGATGAAGCTATAGCCTGGCTCAGGAAGGAACTGGTGAGTGGCTGTCCCTAAGAATCCCCAGAAAAGAAGCAATGCCACCATCTGTCTATGTCTCTGTCTCTTTCTCTGTCTCTGCCTCTCTGTGTCTGTCTTCCCACAACCACCCCCTCTTCTCTCCCCCATCTCCACCTCCCAAGTACACATCTGTAATCTTCCCATGAATTGAAGGCAAGCCTCATTTGTGGTTGGGGGGACCCAAGCGTCAATCAGCCCCTAATTACAGACACTAGTGGAGGAAGCAGGTGTTTTCTGAGCGAACCTGAACCCATGTTAAGTTGTCCCCACCCTCACCCCGACACCACTCCTGGTGCTGGAGTCTCGAACGCATCTCCCTGGACTGCGAAGGGGGTCCCTGGGATGTGACTGCCCCTCCCTCTGTGCTGGAACCCCCCCACCCACCCTGCTGTCTACCCCAGCTGCCCACTACTCCGGGGACCACTCATTCTGCAAGTGAGTGCCCTCTCCCTATGCTGGGCGCCAGCTGGGTGGCTCCATGGGGCACGGTGGCTGGGGTGTGGCTGTGCAGAGTGCTGCTGTGAGGAGCTGGCTCAGTGTGGAATGAGCTGGAGTGGTGGAGCCGCCCAGAGCCGCCGTGGGATGGGTCCTGCCTGGGGAGAAGCTCTGTGAAGAGGCTCAGAGTAGGAGTTGGCTCAGAAGTCAGGGCGGGGCCAGGTGTGACCAAAGGGCACATTGTGTTTAAGCTGGGACAGCAGCGCCACCACTTTGCTGCCCACGGGCAAAGCAGTTTCCCAATAGGAGCATCTTTTGTTGTGTGCAGTGACTCAGCCTGAGAACAGGCTGCGGGTGCAGAGCTGGGTGCCCTGTCTCCTCCCACCCGCCAGGGGAGAATCACTGGTGTCTGGCACAGCGCCTCTCAGCAGCACCAGGCAGGAAGCTAACCCCCCCCCCAGCTCTCAACCCCTGCTGCACCGTCCCCTGAGGCCAGGTATCACCTGCATGTCGGGCCACTCTGGCCACAGGTGTGCGAGCCATCGGGGCAGCTGCTTTCCGGAGCCGGCAGGGGCTGTTGCATCAGCGGGGGAGGCTAAGGCCTGTTTAGTTTGTTTTGCAGAATCCTGAAAACTAAGAGAATCCAAGGGGTTTGGAGTGGAGCGGGGCTCAGGGACACACGGATCTGATTGATGAGTTGGAAGCCTGTTTGGGTTTTAACCCTTTGTGCCGAGAATGCTTCTGAGAATGGACCATTCTGCAGCGTCTGTCTCCAGTAACGAGAGGGTCCACATGCTGTCAGCTCAGGGGAAGATGAGGCCCTGGATTTGCGCCACATCTCTGGGCTGCCCTGCCACCGCTGGTGCTCTTGGTGGGGGATGTAAGAGGTGAGGGGAGATGGACAGTGTGCGCCAGGACAGACCCCATGCAGTCACCAGCTGCTCTTTGAATGGCTGAGGCTAAACTGCTTTGATTTGCTTTCATAAGGAGGAACAAAAAACATTCCTGTTCATCAAGGACAGAATGTGTTGGTTTCGAGTTCACTTGAGATTTCACTGCTTGTGGGAGCTGAGGCTTCTGCTTTTTAGGGAGGTTAGCATTCTGTGTAGCCCCCACTTTGGAGTGGGGATCAGACAAGGAATCCTCCTCTGGGTGCAAACCAGGATGGAGTTCCCTCTAGCTTGTCCTGCTCATCCTCCTTTAGACCCCTCACTCCGGCTGTGTATTGGAACCACCTGGGGAGCTTCTAGGCCACACCGAAGACCAAGCTGATGAATGTCTGGGGGTGATAATGAGATGTGTGGTTTTCAAAGCTCCTGCGTGCTTCTAATGCACAGCCTGGGCCTCCAGTCTACAAGTCAGACTCATGTCTCCTGCCAGGCCACTGTGAGCCGAGCAGCATGAGATGCCCTGCCCAGTGTGCTGGCTGAGCCAGGAAGGAGGCCGAGGGTGAGGCGCAACCATGGTGATGTGCAGAGCCAGGCTCCATAGGCCAACAGCAGAGCAGCAGCTGTCAGGACCAGTCTGACTGCCAAAGGCTGTCGTACATAGGGTAAAGGGCATAGCAGTATGATTAAGAACGCTGTATGTTTGCACTGTTTCCACTTTCCTGGCCACTTCCCTGTGCCACCAGGGGTGTGTCCTGTGTGCCAGGCACTTCGCAGGCATTACTCATCTCTTCTAATCATCAGATGACCTTCCTGGCACCCCTACTTTTCCAAAAGAGGAAACAGGTTCAGAGAAGAGTGCAGCCATACGTGAGAAAGTTGAAATTTAAACCCTGGCCCGTTCGGTCGCATTGCTAATGCTCTGCTCAGCCACCGTATGACATGGCACCCTCCGCAGGCAATCGATTTTACTATTTGACTCCTAAAAATGTACATCACAAAAATGTTGGCAGGCAACAGAATGCCTGGGGGTGAGGCAGAGAGAGAAGCAGGACTGAAAGACTTCCAGCCTCACCCCGTGATCTCTGATTCTTGCAACAAAACTGCGAGATCGCCCTCATTGTGTCCACTTTACAGATGAATACACTGAGGTCCACGGAAGTCAGGTGACCTGCCGAGGATGACATGACAAGTGAGTGGCAGAGCCGGGGCTGGGACTCATACAGAGAAGAGAGCTATGGGGAGAGAGGTAGCAGGTAAGGTTCATGAGTGGCCCGACACAGAGGGTCCTGTTGGGCATGCTCAAAGATCACTGACCCAGCAGATCCATGCTCCCGATACCATGCTGCTTGCAGGATAGAGACTCTCTCAAGGTACTGCCTCCCAAACTCTAACGCCCAGGCAGGTCACTGGGGCTCTTTGCAGATGAAGATTCTGGTGCCTTTGGGGGCCTGTGCTTTCAAATTTCCAACAAGCTCTAAGGTGACACTATTCTGCTAGCCCTGGGCCACACGTAGGGTATACAAGGAATGGAAGGAGGGCAAGACCAGGACCAGGCGACCAAGAAGCAACCTCAGAGGACAGACCCAAGGATCCCCAAGCAGGATCTCTGAGCCCTGTCTCTATCATAACTGCCCATGTGGCTTGTGGCTCCATTGGTGAATGGGCCTCAGTGAACAAACTCACAGCATCCCACCCTGAGTGGTCCAAGAACCACACTTGTTCAGACGATCCCAACTCTGAAGCCCAAAGCGGCCCAGACACAGACTGGCAGGCGGGTAGGCAGGCTGGACGTGCAGTTCCACCTGCTGCCAGGATTAGACAGCAACTTGCAAAACCCTTTGATTGGATTGAAAACTGAGAGTTCAGCGTTTGAGAACAAACACGTTCTGCTCTATTCAAGTCTCAGCCAGAACATTAAACTTAATGCCGTGGTTTCCCTCATTCATCAGCGGTTAACTCATTGAAGGTACCTTTAAAAATTAACCTATTTTTTTAACTCAGTGAACGTGACTTGCATGACCTTTTTTGTCTATTTTAAGCCTAGAAGCAGGTTTTCTCTATACCTGGGCAAGCCCTTCCTGCAGATTTGTTGGGGTCAAGGGCAGATGTGTTGTTTGTTCTCACACGGCCAAGGTAATTGATTGGAAATCTGTAATTCCCTTATTCATGGGGATATTTTCCATAACTCAATGGGGGTTTTGGTCGCAGGAGAGGGCAGACCCTAACCAGTCCTCTGACCACCTAGCAGCTCCTCCTGGAGGCAGTGATCAATGTCACCCCAGCCAGAGGCTGGCAGTGCTGGGTCTGGAAGCAGAAGCTAGTCTGCTCCGGCCTCCAGCAAGACCAGGTAAAAGGCAGAGTGACTACCTGACCATGGCTAATTTCTAAGGTGAGGAAGGATCCTAAGGGTGAGGAAGGATCCTAAGAGTTCTCAGGGGTCAGCTCTCCCTGTCAGCTTTCAATGAAATGACTGTCACTCCTGATGCCCCCTAGGGACCAGCAAGTAGATCAGATTTTCCTTCAGGCCAACGTGTCAGGGATATAAGGCTGGTGGAGATCCTCCAAGCCTCTTAGCGCGACTCCCAGCTAAGAAGGCCTTACCTTGGGCTCCCTGGGCGGAGTTGGAGATGTGTCACTCTCTGGCTGTGGTAGGCAGGGTTGCAGCCGCCTGACTCCTCCAGGCGAGGCCTAGTCTCGCCGGTCCCAGGACACCAGCTCAGGGAATGGCCGTTGTGCAGCTGTGGTTCTTCACTGCTCAGGTCACCAGAAGGTCACAGTCCCCAGCTTTCACCTTCCAGGTGGCCGAGTAGCCCGAATGGGAGTGGCGGGAGGGCCTTGCTTTGGGAAGTAGGGGAGCTAGAAAGAGCACGACCTGGAGCTGTGGGATTCTCTCCTCTCCAGCTGAGTCTGGAATTCGGAGCATTCGCACACGCCTGTGCCCAGGCGGGTCCATCAGCCAGCTCCCCTGGGTGGGGCCCTCAGCACTCAGCACAGGGCAGCGGGGACCCTCACTTCTGTCTTCTCTCTTGAGTCACACCCACAGGTTTCCCCTTGCCAACCTGGAAGACAGAGAAAAAGGGCAATAAAGTCTTCCTCGTGGTTTATGCCCTGCCAAAACAAAAAACAAAATATTCTGGCTTCCTAATGGGCAGTTTGTAGTGAGAAGCCCTGGGCACCCACCAGTATTTTTCTCTTAGTTTTACACAGGTGTGTGATCTCCACAGGCACACCCCCAAGAAGGTGTTTATGACTGTTAGAAAAAGGAAAGAGAACCTTGACGAGTCTTCATCACTTAGGGCCTGTCGAGGCAGGAGGACTGTGACCTCAACTCAGCTGGTGCCACTGTGGGCACAGCTTGGCTTCGAGGGGGCCACCCTCTCCCCGTTAACCCTCTGTTGCCCCCACTGCCTGCATGGTATGCATAGGACTCTGGTATGTCCGGGTACAGACCTCTGAGGCTGGTGACAACCATGTGTGCTGAGCAGTGTGGTCAAATGGCAGGTCACGCTAACCAAGCATCTTCTGATGGAAAATGGGCGAAACAGCCAAGTTGATACCCCCCATCTAGGGAGCCTTTCACATACACTACCCTGCGAGAAGGCTTGGAAGTATTTGCTATTCCCATTTTACAGAGGAGAAGACTGAGGCCCAGAAAGATTATAGAACTGAGGGACAGAGAGGTTATAGTGACTTGGCCAAGGTCATGTGCAAGGATGTGGCTAAACCACAACACAGACACACATCACTTGGCTCTGGGTCCAGATCTCTTTCCTTTGTTCTTGGCATGTCAGATGTCCAAGTCATGGGGCCCTGAGCTGTCAGGAAGCCTGTGCTTCAATCCCTCAGCACGGGATACTTGCAAAAGGTCACACAGGGGTTGCTAGCAATGCCTTGTAACAACCATTTAGCAGGAACTGGGCAGCCGCACTGTTTCAGGAAGAAGAGAGCAAGTTATTCAGAGCCATCGGCAAGGTACTGGCTGAGCTGGGATTTGGTTCACAAGAGAATTTCTAGTCCCAGCATCTGTTCGCCCAAGGCTAAGTCTTCTCTGCATAGCCTGGGGCTTCCAGCCTGCCTGGCACCAGCCCTGCAGGGGAAGATTCCTGTTCTATTCATCTGGGCAGAGACAGCCTCTTTGGGGTTATTAAAGAATTTATAAGCAAAAGAACCAGCAAAGGAAATAACCCAAAACTTAATGATCTTTATTTCTGAGTGGTAATACTATTCTTTTGACTTTTCTATAGTTTTCAGAGTTTCTAAAATAGGAATATGTTGTGTATAATCAAGGGGAAAAGAGATTATTAAAAGACCAAAGAAACATTTCCGCACCAGGCTCTTCTCTGCCTGGCCAATGTAATCGGTATACAATCTTCACCTTGTACTCTACAGATTATTTTTAAGGAACAGGATCTCCTAGAATAAAATAAAAATAAGGCGTTCAATCCCCCAACATTCCTGCTTGATGTGAGGGCTGAGGAGACTGGATTGCTGGCCAGGGAGCTGCAGCTGACCCCAGTTGGGGGGTCCTGCCTGCTGTCCCTTTCCTGGCTGTCTTGCTGGGTCAAGGAGAAGGAAGGAAATTGGAGGATCCCCACAGCAGCGTCTCAGCAGAATAGCAGCTCACGGCCATCCCAGGGCTGAGAGGGGCAGGCGGGAGTCTTTTCATCCAGCCCCGAGTCCATTTAGCACCACCAGCATCCACTGGCCACCTGGCTTCCGTGCTGGGGTGGGGCCACAGTGGACAGGTCAGGGCTCCTGTCTTTGTGGAGTTTCCCTTTCAAGGAGAACACAGGCACATAAACACAGCAGCACGGCGTGACAAAAGTTATGCTAGAGATGCAGTGAATTGAGTTCTGAAATGTTCTGATGAGCTGAGGGCCATGCTGAGTGGATGATGAAATTCACCCAAGGGAAATCTGCAAATTCCTCACTTCCCGATCCATGCCTGTCCACATGATTGTGTTAAGCTTCTCCTTGTTTCTCTTTCACATTTCTTCTATATTAATAAATGCAATTCCTCTGATGGGCACCCTCCCCATGATTACAGCATGATATGGGGTAGTGAGTATTGGGTGAGGCACCCAGAGCCTTTGCTAAAAGAGCAGTTTCCTCCCAGCCCTCCATGGAAATTCAGATTCCGTAAACCTGGGTTGGTGTTGGGGTTTTACAAGTACCTGCAAGTGATTCAAATGCAACTGGCCCATTAACTGGTCCAGAGTGCGGTGGAAAAAGCATACTGTTTATAATTATATTCAACTTCAAGTCAGATTCCACCATTCCATGCCTAGTTGTGTGACTTTAGGCAAACCAATTAACTAAGCCTTCTTGATTTTGTGATTGTAAAAGGAGACCTAGCAGGGCATCCAGCCGGGAGGAGGGGGATAAGCAGCACTAGGACGCTGAACACTTGCTGGGCCCCTGTGATGGTTGGGTGCTGTGTCATGCATGTTTACACACACACTTCACATCACTCAATAGACACGGCAGTCTTTCCAGGTGGGTGTGATTACTATCCCCATTTCACAGATGAGAAAACTGAGGTTAAGAAACTTGCCCAAGATCAATCAGCACAGCAGGAATTTAAACTCAGATTTGCCCTGCCTCAGGGGCCTACAACGGGTCTGGATTCACCCCCAATGCTATAGGAAACTGTGAGGCCCCTGGCAGCTGAAGCCCAAAGCCTGTTCTTCCCAAGACAGGAACCGAGTCATGGAGTGTGAAGGGACTTTGGAGAACAAAAGGGCTCAAAGGAGGCTGGAGGGAGGGGCAGCAAATAGATTTGCTTCACTTCTCTTTGGAAGTGCAGCCAGGAATCTACCTATAGCAACTGCAGGTGCCTGGGAGCCCTAACTACAGCCATAGTCCCCACTCCAGCAGCTCATGTCCTTCTCTGAGCTCTCCCTCCCTCTCAGAAAGCAGCCTGCTGACACCTTCCTAGCTGGTTTGCGCTCAGCATCAGATGTGAAGCTCCCGCTGCTACATCCGTTTCCAGGCCAGGGGACAGAGAACCCAAGAAAAGCCTAGAAATCCCAACAGTGGTGCCCAGGGGTCTTCCGAGGGCTCTCAGGTGACCTCAGGGCACCTCAGCACTGTTTCCATAGGACAATTGCCACCTTGGCTAAAGCTTCCAATTTCACGTGATAAAGCCCCAGTTCCTGCCTGCAGATGGGGGAGGCCTTCCTGCACGTGGGATTGAGAAGGCTATGCAGGGGAGCTCCTGTCAGTGCAGGAAGGTGGTCCCTGCTAGTGGTGTCTTCTCTCCCTCCACCTACTGGCCCAGAGCCCCCCAGCAGAGTGGCGCAGCTCACAGAGGCGAGGGAGCCAGCCGTTCCTGCAGGTCTTGCAGGGGGCCCAGCAGGAACAGCCATGCCCAGGCCGTGCTCCCAGTCTGGCGGGAGCCGCACTCCTTGGACTGGCTACCTGGCCTCACAACAGCCCCCACTTGCTCTCCAGGGGAGTGGCAGGGAAGTTGAGGAAGCCCCTGGCCCCACAGTGGCGGGCCTGGCCCTCCTCATGTGCAAGCTAAGGACACCCCAGAGCGGGAGGGTCCCCCCACTTCTCAAGTCTGAAGTACATTGGCATTGCCAGCCTTCTGACGTTGGCAACACTTGGTAATAGAGACGATAACACAGCCCTACCCAACCCAGGCTATGCTAGGTGACGTGTGATGGGCAGTACAGTCGTCAGGAACAAGGGAGCATCCAGTAAGGGCAGGTGAAGCTTGAGCTGGGGACCTGCTCTGAGCCAGGCTGTGAGGAGCAAAGAAGGCCCTCACAGGGACCCCACACCCAGGAGGCGGGGCGAGTGCCACATGGGAAGTAAAATGTAATCGAATGGTTTACTCTGCGGTTCTGCATATGAAGATGGAGCTAGTAATTCCGATCTCCACGTCCTGTACCAAGTGTGCATATAGGGGTTTATTTACTTCTCATAAGTGATCAGTAGAATGCCCATGTAATTACTGTTTAATTATTGTCAATTATTATTAAGAAGTGGGTACTATTATGCTCATTTAACAGATGAGGAAATTGCAGCTCGGATGTGGGGTGGCTTGCCCAGGGTGGCATCACCAGCGAGTTGTGGAGACGACTTTAAACCACGGGCTGCTCGTGTCCTTTCTGCTCACTGCCTCTCCACAGGCCTGGGGGCAGTGGGAGCTCCCCGAAGGTGGCAGCCCGGGTAGCAGAGGGAGGAGAGATTTCTCCATGGCTGTCCCAGGCGTGGAGACAGTTACTGGGTAATGGAGTGTGGAAAACCAAGATGTGGCTCTGGGGAAATGTAATTAATGGACCGATTCATTGATTCATTCATCTAACAAATGGCTTTTGAGCACCAGAGCATGCACCAGGCACTGTGGTGGGCCCGTGGAAAGCACAGTCTTGGCCTCTCTGGTATTTTACCATCTAGTGAGAGACACATGATAAAAAATGAAACCAATCCCCACACGTGGGTGCCATGGTGGAGGCTGCATGGTGGGGCAGTATAGGAGGCACCCATGGGGCTGTCACCCCCTCTGCAGGGAGAGGGGAAAAGGCCGAGCCCATCCTGAAGGGTGACAGGTAGAGAAGGGGTCAGAGCCCCAGTATGGCTGCCCTGTGGGGCGAGGGCATCAGGGCGGGAGAGAGGAGGCTGGAGAGGTCAAGGGAGCAAGAGGGTCCCCTGATACCTTTGAAAGGTTTGAAGAAGTGGGGAGACCTGGCCCTCAGCCTCTTGAGTGGAGACAGACTGAGCGAGGGGGAGGCAGGCAGGGAGGAGGCCCTGATGCTGGGAGCTGAGGTACAGGGGACCCAGGTGCGGGGGTAGGTGCCAGTGATGCTGATCTGGGCCTGTCCTCACCCGGCCAGCAGCAGTCACGTCTCTCCCACCCTCTCGGGCACAGAATGCCTTCCTTGGGCATACAGCTTCCAGAACGCCCTCACTTCCAAGATGCAGTCTGATGGGAGGGAAGTGCTGAGCATCCTCTCTCTGTGAAGGGCACATGCACCTGTCCAGAGTCGCTCATCTCATCAGAGGTTGCACTGAGGCTGGAACCCAGAGCCCCTGGGGGCAGATCTAGGGGCTCCTCAGAATGCGTCACTCTGTCCTTCCCAAAGGCCTACCTCACCCCTGAAGGTGTAGTTTGGCCCATGCCGTCCAAGTTTGAAAAATCAAAGGCCCATTACAGGGGTAGAGCTTGACTCTTGCTGTGGAGTCCTGGACAGGGCCCGAACAGCCTCCTGCTCTCTGCCCGGCTCTGGGGCTGTGATCTGTCCCTCCCAGCAGACTCACCATTCCCCAGGGGTACAGGAGCCCCTCGCAGGGAAGAGCCTGGAGGCCTGGCTCAGATGTCATTTTGCTGTCGTCTGGCTGTCTCCTTCCTGCATGATGAGTCAGCCCAGTGACAGGAGCCATTGTATTTGCCCCCCTCCAACCCACAGCCCCAGACCAGGGACCCAAAAGAGAATGCAGGACCAGCCAGCCCAGAGCCTCAGCCCAGGCTGCAGAGCATGAGTGTGGCCTCCCTTCGCCAGGAGAGTCTGCTCCAGCTCCCTCCCACTGGGCTGTAGCCTCCCAGAATAGAGACGTCTGCGAAACAAGCTCCAGCCTTCCTCTGAAAATCAATTCACAGGAGCAGTCTGGTTCCTCGGGGTGTTTGCGTTTCTTTTCTCACATTTCCCCGGAACCTCCAGTTGCCCTTCAGCGGTGCACTTGAAGGACACGCCTGCTTTCTTTCCTGCCAGCGTTCATCTGGCTCCTTCTCGGGGGGCCAAACCCGAGTCGAGTAAGACCATTTTATCCAGGCTTCTAAATGGATTCTCCTGCACAACACTTAACGGCACTAAGGCAGCCCTTCAAGTGAAGTTAGATGGATAAGGAGACAGATTCCACAAATTGTTTCCAGGGTTCAAGAACTGGAAGTCTCATTCCCAGATCGTGGGGCAGTGGACCACGTTCTGGACCTGCACACGCAGCTGGCAAACAGCCTGGATTTTACACGCAGTCTCCTTCAGCAGGCACCAGAGACTAAAAGTAGCGATTAGGCTGGGACTGGAGATAAGAGCATCAGATAGGGGACTAGACAAAATGCCCTTCGCCACCTTGAGATTCTGTGTGCCTGCCCAGATCTGAGCTGATTACCATGCTCTCCAGGACACGCACACTCCCGCCTCTGGTTGGCCCCTGCACACTGGGATTTCTCCCAGGCCAGCTTTAAAGATGCATCCAGAAATCTCTGCTGCAAACATGCTTTCACATTTGCCGCCGTCCCCACCCTTATTTCTCCGAACTAAAAGAACAGAGGCTTCCATAAGCAAAAGTGCACACAGCTACATTCTTCAGAGAATGGAAGCATTCGATGATAGAAAAAAGACAAATTATTCATAGGGTGTCGGGTAGGACTGGTGTTGGAAAAAGGAGGATTTGTCTGGCCGTCCGTGCATGGCCTTTATTTTAGGAGAAACCATGGTGGGTTAGACGTAACCCCTCGATAGAGTCGTTCCCTGTGCTCCCAATGGTCTGACAATTGCATGTCCTTTATTAAAATTTTAATTCCTAATATCTTCAGGTGGTTTTAGAACCTCAGACATCAGTCCCTGGGAGCAGAGAAAGTGTTCGAGCAGATCTCATTGGCAACTGGGAATAGTATTGTTTGTGTCCCTTGAATGTGAAGAAATCACTCAGTGTTTTAGACCAAGCAAGCGAACAGAGATCAGCCAGGGAATGTTTAGTAAGGACGCAAATTCCACAGAATTTCTGCCTTTCCCAAACGCACATCTTACAGTTCAGCCTCTGCCAGGGACAGCACGAAACCCACACGGAGAGCTGAGTCACCCCAGCCAGCTTCTCGGCCCTTTGGCAAATAATTCTTTTCTTGCCAATTGGTCCAATACCCTCCTTCTGTGGCCCCCATCTCCAGGAATCCCCCCAGAGAGGCCCTTCCACCTCCCAGACTACTCTTCAGGGTCTCATCAGCTTCCAGTACCACTCGGGCTAGAGACAATTTCACTGAGACCACTCTCCACCCCTCCAAGCTGGGCCCCCATTCCCCAGCGCCTGTGGCCACACTTGCTGCAGGTGGGCTGATCAGCCATCTCTGTTTGCCCAGGACTGAAGAAGTTCCCTGGATGCACGATTCTCAGTGCTACAACCAGGCAGGTCCTGGGCAAACTGGGTTCAACTGATCGCTCTAAATTTGTAGACTTTGCTCTTGTTTTCTACATGATGGTAAAATATGCATAATATAAAATTGACCGTTGTAGCCATTTTATGTGGACAGTGCACTAAGTATATTCACATTGCTGTGCACCCGTCATCACCATCCATCCCCAGAACTTCATCTTCTAACATGGAAACTCTGTGCCCACTAAACACTAAAACTCCCAAGCCCTCTCCCCAGCTCCTGGTACCACCGTCCTGCTTTCTGTCACTATAAACTAGACTAGGAACCTCTTCTAAGTGGAATCCTATGGTATTTGGCCTTTAGTGTCTGGCTAATTCACTTAGCATAATGTCCTCAAGGTTCATCCACGTTCATGCATGTGCCAGAATTGTCTTCCTTTTCAAGGCTGAATAATATTCCACTTTATGGCTAGGCCACATTGTGTGGATCCATTCGCCTATGGAGGGCACTGGGTTGGTTCCGCGTATCAGTGATTGTGCACGTGGATATACAAATACTGGTTCTAGTTTTTGTCTTCGTTTGTTTTGGGTGTGTACCTGGAGTGGAATTGCCGGGACATGTGGTAATTCTATTTAACTTTCCAGGACCCACCATGCCGTTTCCCATACCTTTCCTGTGGCTTTTGTTTTTATTCCACCCAGCTCTAAGGCAGGAGTCAGCTCTTATTCTGACTCACCAGGAAAATCCCCAGGTCTAGAGAGGACCCCCCTCCCCCACCCCCAGCAAACCACCGGCATGGCACATTAGACTTTTCTGTTATGTGAATGTCCTCAGCTGACCATCCGCCTTGGGTTTTTCCTCTCTGGCCCCTTCTTCCAGGCCCCCCTTGCCACACCCTCCCCTCACCAAGTCAAGCTTGGAAGCTCTCTCCTCTTTCAGAGCCATTTAATTACCGTCTTTAGTGACTTAATCCTGCCCTCGGTAGTTTGCCTTTTACCTTGAGAAACAACCTGGCTCGTTCTTTTTTTTTAATTGGTCTTTAAAAATTTTTTCAAAAGGAGTTGAGATAAACTTTACATACCATACAGCTCACCCATTTGAAGTGTACATTTCAATGGTTTTTAGAATGTTTTCAGAGTTGTACAACCATCATCACATAAAATCACATAGGATTTTAGAACATTGCAACACTTCAGCCAGGTGCAATGGCTCACATCTTAAGGTGCATTCTTGTCTACCTCAAAAACCAAACATCTGTAGCGCAGATCATAAGCACAGCTGTTTCCAAGGGACCATGTGTGGCTGCCATCCTTCGCTTCTTCCACGCCTGGTGGCGACACCCTCTCACTATGGGGCTCTGACAGCCCCCGACCAATGACATCCCTTTCCTTTCACCAAGTTCTGTGCCCTAATTATGGTGTTGCCGGGATAACAGGCTGCACCTCTGAGAATTCAGTAAGTGCTTTTGTTCTCAGAGAGACACCAGGCCACGCTGGGCACGGGGACTGGAAATCGGCACGTCCTACGGTAGAGGCT
This sequence comes from Sapajus apella, assembly GCF_009761245.1. Taxonomy (NCBI): domain Eukaryota; kingdom Metazoa; phylum Chordata; class Mammalia; order Primates; family Cebidae; genus Sapajus; species Sapajus apella. The sequence goes on from NW_022437120.1 coordinate 584,969, forward strand.
TTGCCAGGGACAGCATGAAACCCACACTGAGAGTCGAGTCACCCTGGCCAGCTTCTCGGGCTCTTTAATGAGGGCTTAAAACTGGGAGGTCCTCGCCGGGTTCCATGTTGTGTGTCTCTGCCTGGAGAGAAAGGACTCAAACGATGGTGAACCTCTGACTTTGATTTGGCCAGCATGCTTCCTATTTTCTGGCATTCATTCTCACTATCCTTGGAAGATGTGAGAAGAGCCCTTATCTCTTTTCTGTAGATGAAGACACAGAAGTTCCAGTTGGCAGTGACTTGCCACCCAGCGAGTGAGGAGTGGAGCTCACCTTGAACCTAGGTGCTAAGCCAGGGCTGTGGATTTCCCCTTTCTGCCGCCCCTGGGCCTAGCTCACCTCTGAGCAGACAGGAGCCTGGGAGAGTCCTCCAGCTCTGGGTGCTGACGGGCCCCAGTATGGTCCAGGTGCCACCGTTCATAGGCTGGCTGGCCCTGAGCAGTTCCTTCACCTCTCTGAGACCATTTCTTTGTTTGTAAAACAGACTAAAATCATGCCTGCCATCTAGAGTTGTGGGAAAATGCGATGAACAATCTGTGTCAAATGTGTGCGGCCGCAGCCAGGGCTGACTGTCATCCCCGCTGCCGCAGCTGGGGCTGCACTGTCATCCCTGCCTCCAAGGGGACCCTTGGCAGAGCATGAAGGGAAAACAGGAAGAGGGACTCCAGCCCCCGCCCAGACCCACTCTCCTGAACCTGCACAGCCCTCTGTGCCTTCCCTGGCAATCCCCCTGACTTACTCCACACAGGACCAGCAAAGACATATGTTCATTGCAAATCTCTAAAAGGATGAATTTGTAAAAAGCCTTTTAGCCATCAGAAACCAGAGGACATTATGCTAAGTGAAATAAGCCAGTCATAAAAGGACAAATACTGTGTGATTCTACTTCTGTGAGGTTCTTAGAGTAGTCAGATTTATAGAGACAGAAAGTAGAAGGATGGGTTCCAGGGCTGGGGGAAGGGGATGCGGAGTTAGTGTTTAATGGTGCAGTTTTGGTTTGGAAAAATGAAGAGCGTTCTGGAGATGGGTGTTTGCTGCTCAGTCGCGTGAATGTACTGAATCGCCAGTGAGCTGTACACTAAAAGTGTTAGGATGATAACTTCCATGTTGTATGGGTGTTATCACAACTAGAAAAAAATTCTGGAAAAAAATTAAGCCCCTCTCAGATTTCTTCAGAGGCTGTGGGAACTCATGTGGATTTGGTTTAATTACAGTGGAGTGACCTCTTAATCAGGGTTCGAGTTAGTGTTTAAGTTGCAAAGTCACCCTTGCAAAATTGCTGTGTGGCCCAGAGAGGAGCTGAGCACGGGCCCAGCGCAGCCAAGGGTCCTGCAGCATGGGGACAAACCCTGTTCTTTGGAGCAGGAGATGAATTTGTTGATTTGAGTGCAGGGGTCCCAGCACAGCAGGTATCGTGAGTATCTAAATGTTAGAACCTACAATGCATCCTAGTGAGATGCCCACACTGTGAGATGCCCTCAGAACCAAGCCCACTGGGGAAGCAGCGATTCCCAGACCCTCCTCCTGTCTTCTCAGACCCCAGGCAGGGAGAGCAGCTGGAATCACCATCCCTATTGAAGCTGCAACTTTTTCACCCTTACCCAGAATTGAATGCGCCTGCACAGAACGGGCATGCAAGGCAACTCCACCCAGGCGGCCTTTGTCCAGTCCATGGAAACTGATACAGGCCTTACTGTCAGCCCTTTTTCTAGCTGCCTCTGATGGGTCTAAAAGCCTAACTTGTTCTCTGATCTTTGACCAGATCTGTCAGCCACGGAAAAATAGCCCCTTCCTTCCTGCTGCCCCACAGAGATGTGTCCACCACACACAGCCTTAGACACCGGGCCACACCGCAAATGGTCCAACTTGAAAGGATCTTTTCAGACCAAAGATGCAATTCCTGGGGCCAAAGCTCAAATCTAAACCATAGGGATCCTAGTTTTTTAAAAAGATCTATTGTCAAATTACAGAACACTCCAAAGAGAAGTGGCAGATGTCTGCATTACGGCAGTGGGTGTTAGCCGACAATGTCTTTCAGGCAGGTTTGACCCCCATCTTCTTCAGAAGGGTTTAGGCAGCACCAACGCAGTTCCAGGCTCAGTTAGGGACACCATAAAAAATAAACAAATCACCAGCCACCCTATCATCATTGGCGCTATTCTAGATCAATAGAATTTAATTGGCAATAAATCTGAGTTTATTCAATCCTTGAGGACCAAGGCTTGAAAAGTAAACTAACTCTTGTGGCTGTGAACGGTGATCTCAATTTTGCCATTAGATACCTCGTTGACTTACAGGCAAGACTTTCTACCTTGACTTTCCTTATGTATGAAATCAGGAGAAAAGAGACCTGTAGAGGTGCATGAAGAATAACAGAAAGGGAAAAAACATTGAGATACTCGCTGGCAAGGTCACTTAATTTTTCTACCCGGCAGTGTGTGCCATGCTAAACCTAATGGGGGAAAGTGAGAACACTGCCTTCATTTGCATAACTACAGGGCATCTCAGGGCTCATTTTTCTAAATCAGTTTGGCTCCGGGCATTGGGTAAATGGCATAGCCGAGCATGTCTCAAAAATACTAAAACAATAACCACTTGCAAGTGGAGACAGAGGAAATGGTGAGAAGGATTCAGATCTCAAGTCAAGTAGGAGCAGCTGGCGACCTGTCTCAGTGACAAAGCATTGCTTACAGAAGGCACTCTGCACTCAGCCAGTCCCTTTGTGCCATGTCACAACTGAGAAACCAGCCATCTGAGCTCCAGCTACACCCAGACTGTCCTGCTGGTACCTCAGGAGTGGCTCCGAGGCCCATCAAGGTTAAACACGTGGACGGCGTGAGAGGAAAATACATCTCAGGACTCCAAAATCACTAAGCCAAAGGGAAAAATCAAGATGGGAACTGCATTGGGCAAAGCTGCCTCCCATTTTATTTCTGAATAAGGCAGCTGCAAAGATAAAACCTAAACCTCTCACAGTTGGCTCACACGGAACCTCCCTGTTGGGTGGCCAGATCTGTACCCTAAAACAGTTCTGTTGAATTTCACCCTGGCAATGGAAATTGATAGCTTATCTTCTCAGGAACTGGACAAAGGACAGAACTCAAAGTCATCCCTCTGCTCACCTGAGACGAATGTGTATCTGATTGCTTCATGTGCCCTGTGTTTACATTCTTATATAAAAGTGTCGATTCAGTGAGCCAGACTAAGGCTAGGTGGCTTTTCCTCTACTGTAAACACACACGTAAACTGTGTATTTGGTGAAAGGCTGATCAAAGACCCAAAAGGATGCAATCGTTTGTCTCTTATCTACCTACACCTTTAAAAAATGTCTTCAGCCGGGCGCAGTGGCTCAAGTCTGTAATCCCAGCACTTTGGGAGGCCGAGGCAGGTGGATCACGAGGTCAAGAGATCGAGACCATCCTGGTCAACACAGTGAAACCCCGTCTCTACTAAAAATACAAAAATCAGCTGGGCATGGTGGCGCGTGCCTGTAATCCCAGCTACTCAGGAGGCTGAGGCAGGAGAATTGCCTGAATCCAGGAGATGGAAGTTGCGGTGAGCCGAGATCGCGCCATTGCACTCCAGCCTGGGTAACAAGAGCGAAACTCCGCCTCACCCATGCAAAAAAAAAAAAAAAATGTCTTCCTCTTCCCCCAATATCCACTCCTTCCCCTTTAAATATTAAGGCCTTCAAAACCATCTTTGAGGGAAGGCACAGACCTGCCTCCCAGGCGTGCATTCTTAACTCTGGCAAAATAAACTTTCTAAATTGACTGACACCTGTCTCAGATACTTTTGGTTCACAGTGGGTTAGGGAAACTGGGAGTGCGAAGCCAGGTGAGAAATCATCATCACATTTTGTGAACAGAAAAACCAAACTCTGCAAAATACCTTAATGAGCCAGTATAAGTGACCATGGCCGAGGCAGCAGTCTCCCGAGGGCCTGAGGAAGCTTGCCCTAGGTGGTCCAGCTACAGTTTGGTTTTACACATTTTAGAAGACACGAGTTACAAGCAAAGACACAAAGCAATACACAGAAGGTTCATCAGTTCAGCCTGAACAGGCGGGATATCTTGAAGGGGTTTGGAGGGGGTGGGGGTGCTTATAGGTCATAGGTAGATTCAAAGATATATTTACTGGTTTGGTTGAAAGAAGCTTTGTCTAAAGACTTGAAGTCAGTAAAAAGAAATGCTTAGGACAAGGGGGGTTGTAGGGGCCAAGGTTCTTGTTATACAGATGAAGCATCCAGGTAGATGCCTTTAGAGGAAGTAGGTGGTAAATGTCTCTTTTCCGACCTTAAAACTGCCAGACTCGCACTGAATCTCTCCTAGACCTTGGAAAGGTCTAGAAAGGAAAGGCTTGATTGCATTAATAGAAATGCTCTCCAGATGTAAATTTCTCCCACAAGAGATGGCTTTGCAGGGCCATTTCAAAATATGTCAAATAAATATGTTTTGGGGTAAAATATTTTTATATTCTTCAGGGTTTGCTCTCTGTTATGTGATACAATACCAGCGACAGGTAGGAATTTGGTACCTTATTGCCACAAAGAGTCTGTTTTGTCAGTCAAATGATCTCAACATTAATGCCGATCTGCTGTACCTAGATTCCAAAAGTGAGGGAGTATAATGGAGCATGTCTGAACTCCCATCCCATCATGGCTGGAAATTCAGGTTTTAGGTTTCTCTGGGGTCCTCTTGATGAAGAGGGGTTTGTTCAGTCAGTTGGGGGGCTTAGAATTTTATTTTTTGTCTACATGTCAAAAGGAAACGCCAAGCCACTAAAAATAACAGAAACCTTCCACAAGGTCACTAAGCACTCAGCTACCTCCATACACCACACTGCAGCTCATCCTTGAGCAGAAGAACTTAATTGTCAGTCATTTGGGTTCTGGGGTCCAGTTGCCCAGGTTCCTCACCCCAGCTTAGCTGTGGATGAGCTCTGTGATCCGACACAGCTAATTCTCCGATTCCTCCTCTATAAGCTGTGGGTGATGGTGGTGACGTCACTTCACAGTTTGTAGTGATGGTTAACCATTGCATGTTAATAGACCAAAGGCTTAGAACTGTTCCACAATAAAACATCCAGTACTTAGGAACCAGTTTTTGCTTGGCTCTTCTGAAACTTTACTAAGAAACATTTCAGGCATTCTAAAACATTTAAAAGGTATAAAAACTACATGATACTCCCCAGCCTAAGAAAGAAAACATGGCCATCACAGTCAAAGCCCCCACATACATTTCCCAGCCACAGTCCCTCCTTCCCACCTAGAGGCAACCATCCTGCTGAACTTGATAGCTGTCACCCCATGCTTTTCTGTGTACTCTTACTCCATCTGAATGCAACTGTAAACAAGGAGAAGGAACTGGAAGTGTCTTCAAGCCAGGACCAATACGCATGTCTTTCAGAAGGATTCGGATACAGTAGCCTAGCACAAAGTATAGTTTTGCAAGCACGCCCTCATTTGTCACCTTGCTGTCTGTGTCTTTTCACCTCCCTGAGCAGGGAACATGCTAATCTTTCTATCAGGGACTCTGGAGCCACTCTCTGCTGACCCTGCCTGCTCCCCCTCCCTTCCAGATGGAGATGCGGCTGCAGGACCAGCAGCTGGCCAGACAGCTCATGCGCCTGCGCGGGGACATCAACAAGCTGAAGATCGAGCACACCTGCCGCCTCCACAGGAGGATGCTCAACGACGCCACCTACGAGCTGGAGGAGCGGGACGAGCTGGCCGACCTCTTCTGTGATTCCCCTCTTGCCTCCTCCTTCAGCCTGTCCACGCCACTCAAGCTCATTGGAGTGACCAAGATGAACATCAACTCTCGGAGGTTCTCTCTCTGCTGAGGAGCCCTCAGACTGGGCCGAGGGGCTGGAGCGGAGTGCTTGGGCTGGAGGGATGTTGGAGGAAGCTGAAGCCAAGTTACTCCAGTGGGTCTCCCTGAGGCAAGGGTCCTGGGACTGGCAACTCAAGGGCCCCAGGACCTATTCAGTGGTGCTCTCCCAGGGGCCCTGGGTGTGGGTCCCAGTGTCTCTGTGACTGGCTCTTGCTTAATACCCAAAGAGCTCTGCAGAAGGGCCACTCCAACCAGATGTTAAATGAGACCTGGGTTCCCACCAGAATCCATCCCTCCATGGTCATGTTCCTGTTTCCTGGAATGACTGGTGCTATGAACTGGGATTCCCAAGGGGAGCCCCCCGACCCAAAGCTGTCATTCTTGCAGAAGGCTCTCCCTCAAGGGCCTTGGGGAAATTAGATATGTCAGATGTGCCCGTCTCACGAGCTGTTGCTGTCCTCTAAGTATTTTCTCAAATTAACCCTAAGTACATGACTCAGCAACAGGAACCTACCAGGAAAGGAAAATCCAAAGGCATGACAAATGGGCACTTTTGGGGGACGCAGCTTCTATGGCTGGCTGCCAGCATCCCTGGTGAGCCTGAGACGCAGGCTGCTGTCAGTCTCCCACCTTGGCACTGTGAGGCTGTGTAAATTGTAAATTCTGGTGTGTGCTGGGACGTGTGATGGGTGCACTAGTGTAGCTTGTGTGCAACAAGCACAGATGCCCCCATCATCTATCCTGGCTACATGCACCTCCAAAGAGCCTTTTCACCACCACCACCCCGCAGGGCGACAGCCTAGGAGACCACTGGTTACTGAACCAGGCAGGTCCTGAATGCATTTTCCATAACTGAATTCTCCTGGAGGGGCGTGACCGGGGGCCTCCTGGTGGATTCTGGTGGTGTCACCTAGGTCACCCCACTGCCCTCCCCAGAATGACAATCGAGGGAGCCCAGAGGCCCATCCTGGGCCTCCTCTGCGATTTCGTGCCTGACCTAAACACCAAGTTTTAATCGAGTATGTCTGTGAGTGATGTGTTGTTCACTCGTTAATAACCGATTTTTGTCCGAATGGGGAAGCCACTTGTGTAGGTCAAGTACAGTGTGTAGGATTTGATTTTAAGAGTTTCTCCCTCACAACAGGCTCGAGGATCGGCAAGTTAAGACCCCAGCAGGTTAGGGAGGTCAGTCTGGGGTCACACCGCATGGCAGGGGTTCCTCGGCCAGCCGGATAGAATCCCAAGATCAGAAGTGTTTTTGACCTTTGATGTCATCTAGTCCAGTCCTCTCGGTTTGTAAAGGCACAAAGTGAATCCTGAGGGACAGAAGGATTTCCCTCAGGTGGCACAGCTGTTTAGGCTGTAGAATATTGATGTGTGAAACCATTGTTGATTATGCCTAGTAGATCGCATATCAATGAACTTGAACCCCAAAGATGGTCTTCATGCTTTGCCAAACCCACACACTGCCAACCCCTCTACTCTCCACCTCCCTCAGTCCCCACCCCCATCTTCCCACGTATTGCAATTCAGAACATTTGAGTCAATGGAGAGCAAGGCATGGACGTGGCCCCACAGGGCATGTGTCACTAATCACTGTCCCAAAGTCTACACACGGTATGTGTCTGCTGTGTCTGCTGTGGCTTCTTCCTGTGTGATCCCACTGGGGCCCGTGTCCACCCACACATCTTGACCCACATAGGGGAGAGGTTGCTTTTCTTCCGTGGGCTGAGTAGGACAATGCATATGAAGGATCTCTAGGAGACGGAAAAGAGCTTGGTCTATGGCTTATAATTTCAAAGATCCAGAAGGTCTATGCTTCCTTGAAAGTAGGTAGAACAACGCAGCCAAGATCTACTGTCTGCCCTGCTGCGTGCAGTGAGGTCTGCAGCCCTGAGGACCATGCACTGCTGTCTCTCCTTGGAGCTCTGCACAAACACTGCCAAGTCCCGAATCGGCATTCCTTTCCTGCCAGCCTCCTTCCAGATGAACCCTTGAGGTCTCAGGCTGACCTGCACACACCCATCTACTCACACGACAGAGAACACGCCGTAAACATCCTTGAATCCACGCAGGAAAGCCCATCCCATATTCTGAAAAAATGCCAAATTAGGTTTTGCTTTCTTTTTAGAAAGCAGTCATCACAGTAACTGAAACCACTGGGTTCAAGTAAAATGGAAAGATTTAGTTGAATGTAGTCAATCCGATTAAGTTGGATGCAACTGAGTGATTTAGTTGCTTGGGTAACCCAGTGCTTGCTTGCCTTCTTCAATCTCTGGGAGAAAACTAAGATCAAGACACATATTTTGGGATAGACTGCTCAGTTCCTCCTGAGAGAACTTCATTATGGGATGAGGTAATGACCCAAGGTAAGAGGTGGAGAGGAAACAGCAATGTTTTCTAAGCATTGTCCCGCGTCGGCTGGCTTCCTTACTTTCCACAGTGAACACAACCACATTAATTCAGCTTTGTGAAGTTCCTGCTTTGTGTGGGTCTCTGCATCAGCAGCAACACTGGCCTAACCTCCATCCCACCTTCCTGGCTCACCACGTGTGTCTAGTGCTATTTGCAGTGGTACTCATTGTCCATCCATCTCTCCGCCATCCCCAAGCATCCCCGGGTGTAAAACAGGAAGTCTCTACCAATGCTGCCACCTGTGGTTGTGTCTGATGCCTTCAGGGGCTCAGTAGCCATCAAGAGGCCTGGAGGGCCTGGGCAGGCTTGACAATGCCTGACCGAGTCCAAGACCCACCCCCTGTAGCAATACCAAGTGCTATTACATAATCAATGGACAATTTATACTTTTATTTTTATGATTATTTGTTTCTATATTGCTGTTAGAAAAGGTGAAATAAAAATACTTCAAAAGAAGGTATCTGTACAAACAAAGAGAAACGCTTGTCCTTGTTGCTTGTCCCTGTTATCCACACACAGGGCCAAGCACTTAACTGAAAGAAAGGACGGATGAACAGATGGACAGATGGATGAATGGATGGGAGGGCGGGAGGGATGGAGGGCAGGAAGATTTTCCCAACCTGGTGACAGCATGGGAGGGAGGAAAAGATTCACCCCAATCACTCTTCCTCCTTTCTCGTGCCTTCCCCTTGAGGAAGCTTCTTGGTGGTCATTAGTATCTGGAGTTCCACAGGTGAGCTGATGTAGAACTTAAAAATGCAGTCTATTTTTTTTTTTTTTTTTTTGAGACGGAGTTTCACTCATGTTACCCAGGCTGGAGTGCAATGGCGCGATCTCGGCTCACCACAACCTCTGCCTCCTGGGTTCAGGCAATTCTCCTGCCTCAGCCTCCTGAGTAGCTGGGATTACAGGCATGCACCACCATGCCCAGCTAATGTTTTGTATTTTTAGTAGAGACGGGGTTTCACCATGTTGACCAGGATGGTCTCGATCTCTTGACCTCGTGATCCACCCGCCTCGGCCTCCCAAAGTGCTGGGATTACAGGCTTGAGCCACCGCGCCCGGCAAAAATGCAGTCTTTATTCCTGAGCTTGACTGAAGCCAGAGCCAAAGTAAACTCACTCTTCTCCAGTGGCCTTTTCCAAAGGTGATCATATTATTCTCTGAGCTCTGATGCCTCAAATTTTTTCAGCCACTTAAAGCACCTCTTAAACAACAAAATCAAGCATGCGTGAAAATCACCTGGGCTGCTGTCACAAATGCATATTCCCAGGAGAAGTACTAGGTTCAAGCCCCAGGGATTCTGGCTTTGTTGCTCCAGGCTTCAAAAATGCCCCAGGTGATGGACACAGGTGGTCCAAAGACACTTTGAGAAACTTCAGTAAGAAAAAGCAGGCAAGGGAAGGCACTCTTTATCATTGATCCTGTCCCTGTGTTCTCAGCAAAGGCCTATGTCAATGAGTCAGAGCAGGAATCACTAATCCTGTTTTGTGGAAGGAACAAGTGAACACTTCTGCCAATCCCTTGAGATGACATCCCCTGCCTACACCAAGAGACGGAGTGCCTGTGATGTCTCTTTCCACAAACAGCCCACAGTATAAGCTGCTGGGGGGAGTGTGGGGTATGAGTTGGTGGGGCACCAGTACTTAGGAATCTGCCATCCGCCTTCATCATGTGGTTCAAAGGGCACTCAAAAAGCCAGGGCCTTTCCACCCTGCAAATGGGACCACATGTGCACTTTTTCAGCCCAGAGGGAAACGAATGTGACCTCCAAACAAATCCAATCATTGTAAGTGCCACAGAGAAGATAAAATGTGAGACAGCGCCACGTGTGGAAGGGGCCACTTTTCCCAGGTGATCAAAGCTTCCTGGAGAAGAGCTATTCCAGCCACAGGGGCAGTTGTGCAGAGGTCAGGAAAGAGTGCCCCAGGAAGAAAAAGATAGTCCCAGCCCCCAAGGTCTGCAGAGGGAAACCAGTGCAACAGGAGGCCGCAGAGGCTGGCGGGGCCTCTCCAGCCTGGTAGGGCAGAGTCAGGAGTTGGGGTTTGATTTGGGTGGTGCAGGAAGCTTTCTGGGGTTTTTGAATGATACATTATCTGATTTAAACTTTCACAAGGTCGAAGCAGAAAGTACTTACTGCTGTGTAGACAGTAAGTCGGGAGGAGGCGGAGAAGTGGGGCCCAGAGGTCAAGTAGGAGCAGAGGCAGTGGACATGAGCTTAATCTAGACTGGGCAGTAGCTGCAGAGGGGGTGACAAGTGAGCCAGTGGACATTTGCTTGGGGACATACTTTGGGGACAATTTAGATGTGGAGTGTGACGGAAATGGAGGAACTAGGGATGGCCCTCCCGTTAGCAGGTAGATTAAGAAGGGGTGCCATTCACTCAAAATGAACGGGTGTGGAGGGGCCGCAGCAGCCAGGGTGCTGGTTCACAGTATATTTAAATGTCAATTCAATACAAGTGGGGAGTGAGTTGGACACAGGGCCTGGAGTTCAGGGGAAAGGCCAGTGTTAGAGACAGATTTGGGAGTCTGGATTCAGATGTTTGGATAATATTGAAAGTACTATACCTGGTAAACTCAGAAAAAGAGTATAGGAGAGAAGAGGGCTGCACACAGCATCCTCGGGACTCCAGTGTGTTTTTATTCATTTAGTTACTTTCACTGGATATTGACAAATTCTAATTGTATTTATGGTGTACCAAGTGTTTCTATATGTACAATGTGGAATGACTGACTCAAGCTAACGCACCCATCACCTCAAATGCTCATTATTTATTCCTCCTAACTGGAACCCTGCACCCTTGGACCAGCACATTCCCACGCCCTGCTCCCAGAGCCTCGAGTCCCCCCATTCTGCTCTCTCCTCTGTGAGTTAACTTGCTTTCGAGTCCACGTGGAAGTGTGCATGCGCAGCCTGGGTGTCATGACATTTAAAGATCTGATAGAGAAAGAAGTGTGCTCAGGGAATACTTAGAAGAAAAAAGTTAGCTATAGACCAAGCGACTCGGGAGGCTAAGGTGGGTGGATCACCGGAGCCTGGGAGGTCAAGGCTGCAGTGAGCTGAGATTGCTCCACCGCACTCCAGCCTGGGCGACAGAACAAACAAAAAGAAAAACCAAAACCAAAAGTCCAGCTAGTCAGGTAGAAGGAAAAGCAGGTGGACAGGGCATCCAAGAGCCTTCAAGAAGACAGTGTTTCAAGGAGAGAGTCGTCTAGACCAATGCTGCTGAGAAACCAGGGAACAAGAGGGCAGAGAGGTGGCTGCTGACTTCAGCAAGAGGGAGCCCCCCAGTGATGGCATCACAGATGGCGGAGATGGCCATCTCACCGCAGTGGGAAAGCCGGGAGTGAGGAGGCGGCGGGAAGTGAGGACGTGGAGGCAAACGATAAGGGCCACCCTGCTGCATCGATGTGCCATGCAGGGAGCAGAGAACTAGGAGCTGGACAAGGACATAGGTACGGACCAGAGAGCGGTTTGGGGTTTTCTTGTAACACTGTGTAACATAATGAAGGTGCTGGCATCTGAGAGAGGCCGGTGCCTGCGGAAAGGGAGACACTGACAATGTGCTCAGGGAACAGGGAGCCACAGCAGTGCAGCTCTGGAGGAGGGAGACCTCCCAGCAGAGTGCGAGTAGAGACCAGGCTGGGACAGCAGGACCAACTGCTTCTTCCTTGAGGCGAGAAGGGAGGGTGCAGCTGGGGGGGTGCCCGTTACTGACACTGTCAGAGGCGTCGGAACCAGGGAGACTCCTGCTCGAACAGGGCTGGGGAACTGAGGCTGAGACCTGCTGGGCTGCGTCCCTAGGAGGTAGGCATTTTTAGTCACAGGATGACATTGGAGGCTGGCACAAGACACGGGTCACAAAGCCCCCGCTGGTAAAACAGGATGTGGTGAAGAAGCCGCCTGAACCCACCAAAACCAAGATAACAGCAAAAGTGGCCCCTGGTTGTCCTCACTGCTCATTATATGCTAATTATAATGCATTTGCTGCTAGAAGACACTCCCACCAGCCCTGTGACAGTTTACAAATGCCATGGCAACAGCCAGAAGTTACCGCACGCGGTCCAAAAAGGGCAGGAACCCTCCGCTCCATTCCAGGATTTCCCCACCCCTTTCCCAGAAAACCCATGAATAATAGACCCCTTGCTCAGCATATGATCAAGAAAGAACTACGAATATGCCCAGCCAGGCACCCCTTGCCCGCGGAGCAGCTATTCCGTTTTTTCAGTTCCGTAATAAATGTGCTTCCACTTTACTCTGGGGACTCACCCCAAATTCTTTCTTGTGCGAGATCCAAGAACCCTCCCTTGGGGTCTGGATCAAGACCCCTTTTCAGTAACAGCATCAGCGGCACAGAGGAAGGGAGCCCATGGGGTCCCTCCTATTTGTCTGTGAAACAGGGGAGTCGGCGGGGTGGGATACAGGCGGTTGCCAGAGAAAGACATTTTCGAAATAATTCCCTGAGAACAGGTGAGTTCATTAGGAAAAGGAGGGACCATCTGGTCTGGCGACTTGGCTGCCCATTTGAGGCTGTGGTCGCAAGTGTGGCGTGTGTCCAGCAAGCCTAGTAGGGGGGGGTTTTTTTTTTGTTTTTTTTGTTTTTTTTTAAGCAGTGTTCAGTAGTCCCAGTGCGGACATAGACCTGGCAGACGGTGGGAGTTAGGATTTACTAGGCAGGCAAAAGAGGATGGGAACAGAAAAAGTGAAAGTTTTTTTTTTTTTTACAGAGACGCAATCTCAGCGTCGGACTGAG
>NW_022437120.1:598113-636444 GCF_009761245.1 Sapajus apella
AGTAAGCGGAGAGCGGAGTGACAACTCAGATGTGCGGCAGCTTCCTCATTCACAGCACCGGCCCGCTGCCGCATTAGCCACTGGTGCCCAGCTGAGGGTGGCAGGGTGGCCTGCCCCATGCGGTGACATCAGTCAAACTGTGGTTTCCTTGGGCTCTGGGACATCTCATCTCTTAAGTTTGGCAAGGGGGTAAACTTTGTTTACACACAGCCCTCTGGCTTCTCGATAAGACCAGAAGCACCTCCCGTTGGCTTCTTCTCCATGTCAAAGCCTGAGGTCTGTGGCCTGCGCGACTTGGGGAATGAGCTGGGCAGGCAGAGGAGGAGGAAGATGGCAGTGGGCAGAACAGACAGGCCTGTCACAACTGGGCCTTCTCTGATGGCAACTGCTCAGCAGATGGAAGGCTTGAGGCAGGGCTGTTTCTAAGTACTCTGTTCACAGGCTCAAAGCAAACAGCAATGGAGGCAGCTAGGCAGTCTCCAAAGGAAATTGATTCAGGAAGAGAAACCTCATGCGTTGGAACATTGATCATTTCTTTCAGGATAAATGCTCGAGGTGATGGATATGCTAATTACCCTGATTGATCACTAGACATGGAATGCACAAAATCACTATGTACCCCATAAATATGTACAATTACTACACACTGATTTAAAAATTAAAATGGAAAAAAAAGGTGTTTCAGCTAGGCATGGTGGCTCATGCCTGTGATCCCAGCAGTTTGGGAGGCTGACACGGGAGAATTGCTTTAGCCCAGGAGTTAAAGGCCAGCCTGGGTAACAGAGAGACCTCATTTTTTTTTTTTTTTTTGAGACAGAGTCTTGCTCCGTTTCCTAGAGTACAGGCTAGAGTACAGTGGCAGGATCTCAGCTCACTGCAACCTGTGCCTCCTGGGTTCAAGCGATCCTCCTTCCTCAACCTCCCAAGTAGCTGGGACTACATGTGTGTACCACCACACCTGGCTAATTTTTCTATTTTTTGAGTGGATGGAGTTTCACCACGTTGGCCAGGTTGGTCTCAAACTCTTGACATCAAGTGATCTGCCCACCTTGGCCTCCCAAAGTGCTGGGATTACAGGAATGAGCCACCACATCCCGCCCTTGTCTATTTTTAAAAAAATAATAAAGGAAGGCATTTGCAGGCTGTAGGAAGCCATTATGCACCACTCACTGCAAGGAGGGAAATTGGCCCTGAACATTCCCATCTGTAGGATGGGTACCAGGAGAGAATCAGGCAAGGCTCGGTGCAGCTTGGCAGGACAACAGGGTATTTCCTGAGCCATTGGTTAAACAGAGAGCCCTGCACTGCTCATTCTCTTACTCACTTCTCCATGCGAAGACTACTGAAGCTAAGAAAGGGGCATTTGCCAGAGAACAGCCAGAGTCCCAAGGGAAACCTGAGTTAGAGATGACAAGCCACACTCCTTGTCTCGCTCCCAGAGAGCCACCACCCAGGTGGCCCGGTGTAGGCCTAGAGAGAGGGCTCTCAGGGACTCACCTCCACGACCCCACCCGCGTACTGTGGGCCTCACCCGGGAGGGGTGCCTAGGCCTGGAGCAGGACAAATGCATCTCCACCCTGTCGCCTCTGTACCAGTCTGGGTTTGGTCAAGAAAGTGGAAGCCCCCTCAGTCTTCCATGAAGGGAAGGACCTGATTCAGGAGCTAGGGGTTCACAGAGCCCTTAGGAGGCTGGGAACAGGCAGGGTCCGGGAAGAGGCTGCGGGAAGAGGTGACTCCGCTCATTCCCACGGCAGCAAGGCGTTCAGCCAGCACAGCAGGGGGCCTTTGGTGCATCTGTGCAGCTGGAATCGCTTTGGAAAGTTGGTGGGCGATTCTCAGGTCTGTTCACACCTCTGCCTGGTGCCACCACCGGGAATAAAGCTTCGCTTGCTATTGTGCACTGAATTATGACCCCCTCCCCCAAAATTCACATGTTGAAATCCTGACCTCCAGCATCTCAGAATGGGACTGTATAAGAGGTAACTAGGGTAAAATGAGGTCATATGGATGGGTCATAATCCAAGCTGACTGGCGTCAGCATAAGAAAAGAATAACACGTAGACACACAGAGGGATGGCCATGTGGAGACACAGGGATAAGACGGCCCCTACAAGCTGAGGAGAGGCGCCTGAGAAGAAACCAACCCTGCCAATCATTGTTTGTTTTTTTTAGATGGGGTTTTGTGCTTGTTACCCAGGCTGGAGTGCAATGGCACGATCTTGGCTCACTGCAACCTCCACCTCCTGGGTTCAAGCGATTCTCCTGCCTCAGCCTCCCGGGCAGCTGGGATTACAGGCACGCGCCACCACTCCTGGCTAATTTTTTATTTTTAGTAGAGATGGGGTTTCTCCATGCTGGTCAGGCTGGTCCGGATCTCCTGTCCTCAGGTGATCCGCCCACCTCAGCCTCCAAAAGTGCTGGGATTACAGCCATGAGCCACTGCGCCCAGCCGAGAACTCCTAATGTTTTAAACATCTTTTCTGCTTTCAATGTGCTCTAAATATGTGTAATATATTGGTACAGACACGTCCTATAATGTATAAATCTGTTGGGGAATGCAGAGACCTTTTCACAGACAGAGGAAAGTCAGACAAGGGAGAGGCTCTGCCTTTGCCTGCACCATATTGGATTAGCCTGCATCCAAGCCTCAGGCTGTGCCAAAAGGGATGAGGGATGATGCCTCCTCCTGTGAGGTGGCATGGGCACATCCTCTGCCCAATGTCCTGCTGCCCCTGTGTGGCCACAGAGTGTGTCTGCACACACCTTACTTGCTAGGTAAAAGGAACCGCATTCCTGCCAATCCGCTCTGGGCTCTGTTCCCCTCGACAGACCTGTCACATGGCGAACCCTCAAACTGGGGTTCAGCCTGGGAGGCCACATGGGTCCTTGGCTATGCACAGTAAGAAATTCAAGAATAAGCCAACAGAGTAAAGGGAAAGCAAGTCTGTTAGCAAAGCTAAGGATTAAAAGAGTGGCGAGCTCACAGGCAGAGCAGCCAGGGACAGCTAGTTGGCTATTTTTATGGTCATTTCTTGATCATATGCTAAAGGAGTGGATTATTCATGAATTTCTAGGAAAGGGGCAGGGGATTTCGGGAACAGAAGGTTCCTCCCCCTTTCAGGACACTTGGGGTAGTTTCCAGGCATTGCCACAGCATTTATAAATTGCCACAGTGCTGGTGGGAATGTCTTTTAGCAGCTGATGCATTGTAATTAGTGTATAATGAGCAGTGAGGATGACCAGAGGTTGCTTTCCTTCCCATCTTGGTTTTGCTGGGTTTAGATCAGCTTCTTTACCACCTCTCATTTTATCAGCAGAGTCTCTGTCACCTGTACCCCGCAAAACCAGTCCCACCAAACTCCTATCTCAAACCCACAAAAAAGCCCATGACAGAAGCACCAGGGGTAGAAAACAGAAGGCAAGGGGGAAGAGAGGAAGAGAGGAAGACAGGAAGGGAGGGAGAGAGGGAGGGAGGGAGGGAGGGAGACAGGGAGGGAGAGAGGGAGGGAGAGACAGAGGGAGGGAGGGAGAGAAATGGGGAACAGGCCAAGAAAGAGAAGGTACAGTGAAAAGTGGGAGGTGATTTTTAAGCCCATGAATCAGGCTTCCTTTCCTGCACTGCCCCCCACCTCACTTTTCAGAATGTTCTGGTCAAGTCTAAGAACAGGGCCTAGAAATCACAGTTTCTGAGTCTGAGGCTCAGGGGCAGGAGACCCAGCGGCCCTACAGGAGCCCCCAAGCCCTGACACCCTACTCCGCCAGCCAGGGCAACCTGCCGTCAGCCATTGTCCATGGGAGCCCACACCTAGCTTTGGCCCAGCAGGCAGCTTCAGGCCCCTCTCATCTCTGGGCAGGCCCCTGGCAAGTCACCCCCACATAGCACAGGCCTTCAGGGGGCTCAAAGCAGGAAGGCAGGAGGCCCCACTGCCCCCTTTCTGCAGGGGACAAAAGGATAGCAGGGTCACCCTCTGGATCCCAGCTCCCATCCAGCCACCCTGCTCTCCAAAGCTGCCTACGCTCTCACTGTTTCTCTCTCGGAAAAGACACAGCTGATGGAACCATCATGAAAATGTTGTA
Source organism: Sapajus apella (assembly GCF_009761245.1). Lineage (NCBI taxonomy): Eukaryota > Metazoa > Chordata > Mammalia > Primates > Cebidae > Sapajus > Sapajus apella. The sequence goes on from NW_022437120.1 coordinate 602,191, forward strand.
GGGCACGCTGAGAGGCAGAACTTGATTTCTTTTAAGAGAATTTTCTGTTCAAAAGACTCCAGCCACTTTTATTTCTAGCAGACGAGGCAGTGAGTCTCCCCGAGACCAACACCCGCATGGCCCCTTTCAGTGAGTGAGAGGAAAGGTAAGTCGAGGCTATTCTTTTGCGGGAGCCAGACCCTGCACCCCCCACTGTGATTGCCAGGGACGGGTGGACAACAGATTCTCTTGGCACCAAGAAGCCTTCCAGAAGAAAGGGCTCCTGGCCCCTTCCCAGATGAAGGCTGCTGAATCATCTGTAACTGCCGGAACACTGTGATCCCAGATGGAGCAGGCTGCTGGATGTGGGTGAGCCCCATCACAGGGGCCATGACACTGGGGGCCCAGGCCATGGAGGGGTAACATCCTCCATGTCAACGGGCAGAGCAGAGTTGTGAGGGGCAGCCCCAGGGACAAGCGAGTCTTGGTGAAAAAGAGAGGAGAAAGGCTTGTGATGAAATGGGGCTCAGAATTATACTGCGTAAAACATTGAGAGGTATGACCTTGTATCACCCTGAGCTGGCGGGACACATGGCTTACAGTAGTGCCTGCTGTCTGAGCTGAAGGGTTGCAGCAATTGGGGGTCTGTTCCAATGACAAGAAGCAGGTCCAGGCGCTGGAGTGGTTGGAACGCTTCATCCACTCTTCCCTGCAGCGCCTCCTCCACCTTCCCCTTGCCAGAGGCGCAGTGGAGGAGGACTGAGAACACAAAACCGTCCTGGTCCTGCCCCTCTGCCTCTGAAACAAAAGGTCTTTCCACTTTCATCCTGCAGACCCAGCGTGTTAAGGAAATCCTAATGCGCCCCCTGCCGGGGAATCAGAGGTCTCTTTAGAGGTGCGTTCTGAGAAGCACGTTGGAAGAATTCCCCTAGAGTTGCTCGTGTTCTTGGCATTTGCAATTGCTGCTGCTTGCCATGTTTGCCGAAACGTTCAAAGTTCACATGCTGCTTTCCACTCCTCAAACTCAAATCCTATGGTTGGAATACGCCGTCGCAATTCATTTAAATTCTGCACGTTTTTCAGCATCTAGTGCGTGCCAAGCCCGGTGTCTGCTCTGGGACACATGGTGACTAGATGCTGAAAATGCAGAGAACGCTCTGGTTTTGCTCTTGACAAAGCAACCAGAATTCATGTTTCATCTCACTCTGGAGCCCAATTCTTTATAAAGAAAGTCAATGGCCATTTTTAGCTTATTTGATATCTTAATCTGTTACTGACTTTGGGGCTTTCATTTTAATTTTGAAAAGCTACAGTTCCTAAATAGCGTAGCCATTTTCCCCATTACAACAGAAAAGGAAGAAATCCTTACATCTTACATGTTTCTATCACTTGTTCTCATATATTCAACCACACCCCTCTGCCCCCTGGACTTCAGATTTCCACCTCCTGGCTTCACCCACTATCAAAGCCCCCGGCTTTGGTCCTTATCCGCTTGCAGCTAAAAGCTTGGCCGACTCTTCAAGGCGGACAATGCCCACATGGCCCTTTTTAGTGCCTGTCTGGGACCATTACCACATGTTCCAAGTTGCCTCTTCAGTCTTTCTGATGCCCATCTATTGTTGCCTTTCTTCCCATAAATCAGAAGCAAAAAGATCACATTCACAAAAGGCCGTCGGTTCCTTATAAATGTTCTTGTAACACATTTTCCCCAGTTAGATGTGTCTTGGTTCATCTTTTTACGGTCTTGCTTACTTCTTATTTTTAGTTTAGGAGAAGATGCCTTTCTGATTTGCTCCCGTCTCCAGATAGCCACCTTCCTTGCAGACAACCAGGATTTCTGCACCTTAATTATCCCTGGCAACATGCCAAGCCATAAATTACTTCCACAATCAAGATCTCTATGACAGATTCCTAACAGGGTTTGTATTCCTTTGACATAAAATACTTTTTAACAAGGATGTCTTAGCTTAATATTAATTCAGTTCAAGAAATAATGCAACTTATGTCAGTATTTCTTATGTCAGTATTTTTTTCAAATGCTGAATGGACAAATGATTGAAACCAAAGAATATACCACAAAAGCCATCTAAGTAATGTCCAGAACCTCAGGAGTTGGATGTGTGATACTCTTTCTGGACCAGTCCGAATGCCAATTTGCAATTTGTTACCAAACTTTAATTGCTAATTGTAAACGTATCATAAGGGGAGGTTTTAATTTTGTTTTGTTTTGAGACAGAATTTTGCTCTTGTTGCCCAGGCTGGAGTGCAATGGCATGATCTCAGCTCACCACAACCTCCACCTCCCAGGTTCAAGCTATTTTCCTGCTTCAGCCTCCTGAGTAGCTAGGATTACAGGCATGTGCCACCATGTCTTGCTAATTTTGTGTTTTTAGTAGAGACGGGGTTTCTCCATGTTGGTCAGGCTGGTCTTGAACTCCTGACCTCAGTGATCCGCCAGGCTTGGCCTCCCAAAGGGCTGGGATTACAGATGTGAGCCACCATGCCCAGCCTCATATGAGGAGTTTTAAACACATATCTATGCCCGAGTCCCACTCCAAAGCAATTCAGTGAGAATCCCTGGGCAGGGGCTTTCAGGCATCCATTGACCAATCTTCTCTCTCTCTCCCTCCCTCTCTCCCTCCCTCCTTCCCTTTCTCCCTATCTACCTATCTCTATTTTAATTTTGTCTCCGCCCATTTGAGCAGATGGTCCTTTTTTCCCAAGTATATCCTGACTCCAAAATTAGACTGCAAGTTTCCCCTTTAGAGTCTCAATACCAATCCCAGCATCCAGAATAGGCAGACCCCTCAATAAATGTGAGGAGGATGAGTAGTCTCAGAATTATTTCACAAGTCTTATCCACCTTAGGTGTATACAAAAAGCGGCCTTTTGGTCCTTGGGGTTGAATAGCACTATTGTGTGGCTACAACTGAGCTTGGCTGGAGGTGCACATTCTAAAGCTGGATGCTGACGTCCTAGGACCTGCATCACTGGCCCCCTCTGCTGGCACTCTTCCCAATTGTCCATAGAAAAAGAAAGTCACACACAAAGCAAGACTTGGCCCTTCAAGGTGTGGCCAGCCTCAAAGTATCCTCAGCAGAAAGACGTCACATCTAGGTCTTGGGGGAAAAAATCAGGCTTTGAAACATGAGATGCCAGATGAAAAGAAAAGTCATGGCCGTATGAGCTCCTGAGAGGAGGCAGAGGCTTAAGAAGTAAACAGAGTGAGCCCTACGAAAGTCTTCCTTTCTCTACACCTCTCTGTTTGAAAAATCCCCAAATAATTGAAAACAAAACAGTATACCACCAAATAGCAAATGGTTCAACAGAGAGATCCAATTTTTAAAAGTTAGAAAATATTTTATAGCAATTGAGAAATGGCTACATGATGTGTTAAAATTTATACTGCAGGTAATGCAATGATTAAAGGAAAATTTGCTTTAAATATTTTATTTAAAAGAAAGGCCTAAAATAGACATTCTGTCTTTTTTTTTTTTTTTTTGATTTATGGAATAGGTTCTCTCGTTACCCAGGCTGTAGTGCAATGGCGCGATCTCAGCTCACCACAACCTCCGCCTCCTGGGTTCAGGCAATTCTCCTGCCTCAGCCTCCTGAGTAGCTGGGATTATAGACACGCACCACCATGCCCAGCTAATGTTTTGTATTTGTAGTAGAGACGGGGTTTCACCGTGTTGACCAGGATGGTTTCGATCTCTTGACCTCGTGATCCACCCGCCTCGGCCTCCCAAAGTGCTGGGATTACAGGCGTGAGCCACCGCGCCCGGCCCCTAGACATTCTATCTTAAGAATTTATGTTAAGAACTTAGAAAAAAGAATAAATTAAACCTGAAGCAAGCAGAACTAAGAAAACTATTTGTTTTTGAGACAGGCTCTCATTCTACTGCTCAGGGCTCAAGCAATCCTCCTGCCTTAACCTTTGAAGTAGCTGGGATTACAGGCACATGCCATTTCACCAGGCTAATTAAAAAATTTTTTTTGTAGTAATGGGAGTCTTACGCTGTTGCCCAGGCTGGTCCTGAACTCCTGGCTTCAAGCCCACCTCCCGCCTCAGCCTCTCAAAGTGCTGGCATTACAGGCATGAGCCACTGTGCCTAGCTAAAAATCATTATTAATATAAAAATCAATGAAATAAAACAGTTAATTGAAAAGGAAATAGTTAATTAAAAAAATTAGTAAAACTGATAAGCCTCTAGCCAGAGTGATAGAGAAAAGGGACAGAGGAAGAGTAGGCACACATCACCAATAGCAGGAGTGCACAGTGACGTCACACAGATTCCTACACAAGGCATGATAAGCACTGTGAAAAACTTGATACCTACATTGAAACAACTTGGGTAAAATGGAAAAACTCCTTGAAAGACACGTATCTCTGTCCATTTGTGCTGCTATAACAAAGTATCTGAGACTAGGTAATTTTTTTTAAGACAGAAATTCATTTCTCATGGTTCTGAAGGCTGGAAAGTCCAACATCAATGCACCAGCAACTGGCAAGAGCTCTTTCCACTTCCAAGATGGAGCCTTAGCCACTGTGACCTCACACAGGAGAAGGCAGAAGGACAAAAAGAGCCAAATGCTGCATGAGGCTACTTTTTAAAAGGGCCTTTATCTTATTTACAAAGGAGAGGCCCTCGTGGCCTAATCACCTCCTAAAGGCCTCACCTCTTTATACTATCATATTAACACCACCTGAATTCTGCAGGGAACACATCACATTCCAACCATAACAAATGCAAATCCTCAAACTTCAGTCAAGTAAAATCAGAAAATCCAAATATTCCTATAGCTACTATATAAATTAAGTTTCTAATTAAAAGCCTCTCCACAAAGAAAACTCTAGGTCCAACTGGTGTCACCGGTGAATTCGAAGAATACCAATTCTTTCCAAACTCTTAGAAAATAGAGGAAGAAGGAACCATTTCCAACTTATTATGAGGCCTTCATTACCCCAATACCAAAACCAAACAGAAAAGTACAGAATAATATCTCCCATGAATACAAATAATAGTAAGTTGACAATAGCAATATATACAAAGTGGGGTTTATCTCAGGTATTGAAGGTTGACTAACATGTAAAAATCAATTAATGTAGCTCACCATAACAGAATAAAAAATCATCTCCACAGATGTAGAAAAATTAAAAAGATTCTGAAAACATCCCCATTGGTGTTTTAAAAAACTCTTAGCAAACTAAGAGTAGGAGACATCTTTAATAAATGCGTAAAAAAATCCCAGAGCTAACATACCTAATGGCAAAAGATGGAATGTTTTCATCTTCTGTTTAGGTACAAAGCAAGGATGCCCAGTATCATAACTTCTCTTCAACAAGGAAATCCTGACCTATGTAATGAGGCAAGAAAAAGAAATAAAAGGCAAAAAGATTAAAAAGTAAAACTCGTTTTGGTGCCAACTACATGACCCAATATGTAGGAAAACCCTAAGGAATCTACAAAAAAGCTATTATAACTAATGAGGGTAATTCTGCCTCAGGTTGCAATGTCAATATAGGAAAATCTATTTCTATGTATTCACAATGTCAGTTTAAGAAACTTTTTTTTAAATAGAACCCCAAAATATGACAGAGATAAATCTAACCAAACATTTTTAAGACCTAAATATTGTCAGGAGAAACTAAAGAGGCAACATAAATGGAGAGACATACCATTTCCATGGATTGGAAGACTTATTGTTCCTAATCTGTAGATATAATACAATTCCAAACAAAATCCCGGTAGTTTTTTCTAAGATGTCTCTGTGCTCCTTACTCTATGGCAACTTCTCAATTGAAACTTCTCAAACTCTGCTAGACACTCTGTCCCCCTTCCTTCTTTTCTTCTTCCTTTCTTTCCTTTCCTTCTTTCCTTCTGCGACAGGATCTCACTCTGTCACCAGGACAGAGTGCAGTGGTGCAATCATGGCTCACTGAAGTCTTCACTCTTGGGTTCAAGTGATCCTCCCACCTCAGCCTCCTGAGTACCTGGGACCACAAGTATGTGCCACCGCACCCAGCTAATATTTTTTTAAAACATTTTTGAGGGATGGGGTTTCATTATGTTGCCCAGATTGGTCTCAAACTCCTGGACTAAAGCCATCCACCCACCCTGGCCTCCAAAAGTGCTGGGATAAAAGGCCTGAGCCTCCATTTCCTTTCTTTTTGGCATGATTTTTGCACAGAATATGTAGAACTTCACTGGCTTCTTTGTGAAGCTTAAGGTCTCCCCAAACTGGCTCCTCTGAGGCCTGTTCTTTCCACTTACTTTTCCTCCTCCTTCCTCCTTGTACACCTTTGCTCTTTCATCCAGTTACCTTGAATCCTTGCTCTCTCTCCTTCAAGCTTGACTTCCTACATTTGGTGGTCAGTGAATGGAAAATTACTGAGATAAAATGTCAGGGGTGTGGCAAATTCTGGTTTCTATGGCCACACTTGAGTTGAGCTTCTGAACCTTCTCCAAGGCTCATCTGTATACTTTCTTTTAATAAAATTCTGTCGTTAATTACTATTTTATGTTAGAAAATCCTGTAGTAAGTTGTATATTGCTTCATTATCCTTTTTTGGTTTTTTGTTGGTTTTCTTTTTTTAGTGATGTGGTCTCTCGCTATGTTGCCTAGGCTGGCCCCAAAATTCCTGGGCTCAAGAATGCTCTCCCACCTCAGCCTCCCACGTAGCTGGGAAGTCAAACATGCTTCAATGTACCTGGCTTTACCATCTATTTTAAATCTTCTGTGTCTTCTCTGCCTGACATAACCAAACCTGACTCTCCTCCTGGTCAGGGCTCTCCTAGAAAGTGTTTATTTTGGTGGGGGTAAACTGGACATAGGTCAGCAGAGAGCCACAGAATGTCTGCTAGTATAAACAAGTTTGCTCTGAGAGGGACCTCTGGCCACAGGTCGAATACTTAGGCATTAAGCCATCTGCCAGAATAAATAAGTATCCCATGAAAGGCAGACTGTAAACATCTACAACCCCCTCCCCTGGAGACCCAGTGGGCAGGGCTAGAGTTTGTATCTTAAGAGATCTCAAGATGAAATTAGAGGAAAATGCAACAAATCCAGTTTTAACAAGAACCCTGCTAAGAGAGTTCAGCAAGAACTCTCACCCTTGATATCTGATCACATTCCTCACTCTCCACCCCTCTGTCTACACCCCCAGACCTTTTCCCTTCTCACTCCAGCCCCTTGGTCGCTTGAACCTTAGGCCGCTACCCTCCATAGAGGACTCTTGCAGGATTCCAGGTCTGCTACAAGAAACCTGAGGCACATGGCTACTTGGAAACAGAAATGGATGTTTTGTCCACTCAGTTGGACTTTGAACACATTTAGACAACTGCTAAATGTCTCCTCAGTCACTAGCCCAAAAGTTAATCCACAGCCTCTCTAAGAAAAGCCTCTGCAAATAGGCAAATACGCTCCCAAATTCCTTTTTGGGAGGGTGGGAAACATTTACATTCTTTTTCTGTGCCTTTGAGATGATTCCCTATCCTGTCTTCTCTGAAACCTGAAAACTATCATTTGGAAATACAAACCTCAGGGAAATAACTCTCATTTTTTTTAATGGAGCCATTTGGGGAATTAAGCAAATAAAAATCTCAACTCTTCTCCACAAACATTGGTAAAAAAGCTTTAGCCACGTAAGCAGGTAACCTTAACTTGTCCCATCTTTGTAAGAAACACAATTCGGATAACGATATAAATTGGAAATAAATCAGTAAGTTTGTATTACTGTGTTTTACTGACTTTGGACTATTAGAATGAAAGCTGTATTTGTAGGTATATTTGTGTATTATGTATATGTAGTATGTTTCTACCTCCAGATAGCATTACTAATTTATAAAACCCTTAAAGGAGCGCTATTCAAATTGACCTAGAGATAAATGAGTGCTCATATAAATTAGGCATTCCTAAAATTCTCAGACATGTAGACTCTAGCCCAAATTAAAAAAAAAAAAAAAAAAAAAAAAAAAATCACATGACTTGGCTAAGTCTTTGGTAACTAAAGCTAGCTTTTTTAATTATTGGTAAAATATAAACAGGCATGTCTTCAGAATTTTAAGCATGAAATATTGATATATATACATTTTTTTCCCGAGTTTGCTGGTCACACAGATTTGTGTTGTCTCTGCTTGATGTTTAAAAACATAAAACTAAAAACCCAACCTAAGAGCAGAATACACAGTAAAAATAAATTGCTTGACACATGTCATTCATGAAAGTAAAAAGAGACGGAATGAATTACCTTTAACTTTTTTGCCTCTGTGATATTTTTATTACCTGATTTGTCAACCAAAATGAAGTAACTTAAGATGACGGCTAACTTTGTTTACGGTCTCATAAAAAATGCTCATGAGCCAACCACGAGTAATTGTTAAAAACAAGTGAATTAAATAATGTATAAGTGACCTAAAAGTATATAAACTTTTCAATAATCATTACATTTTATAAAACATGTCTACTTAAAAATACTTTCAAAAATTTTTTTTGATAACTTGCAACCTTAAAGCTATGCTAAATTAAGTAATAAATACTCATTAAATATCTGAGTCATTTTTAAGTGACTAAAAACATTAAAACATTAATTACTAGCATAAATTTAAGTTGATATACACTGGCATTTTTAGGTATAGAGAAGCCAAAATTTAGATCTGTTAATAAATATGAAAAACTGGAGAAGCACTTTTTTAAAGAAATTATGGCTTCAATCTATGGAATGTGATAAACTACAATTGCTTAAACATTAAAATTCTAATATATATAATTAAAACTACTAGAAATAAGGGAAACAATCCTGTATGCAAAATATACAAGGAAAGTAAGATGTATTTTCAGTAAGGAAAATTATAAGGCACTAAGATGTATTTACTGTTAATGGGAAAAGTAGTTAATTCTCTACTAAACTATAATGAGCAGTTGTTCCACAGTAAGAAAAAAAAATGTAGGAAGATAAAGATAGATTTTTAAGACCATACCATTGGATGGGGTACGAATTTCTAGAACTCTAACGAAGACACTGCTGTGTTCATGAAACTGTTAACCAAGGTCAAGGAGAATATTAATTACATGAGAGTAAATGAAGGGGATAATTTTTATGACTTTTATTTGTAACATTGCTTTAATGTTTTGTTTTCCAGATTTAAACAAACTTTTCTTCTAAGCTACCTATAGCTTACAGCAATTTAATATATTTTTGTTAACAAAATTAAAACATTTCCTTCCTCCCTGATCCCTCCGGAATTTAGAAACTATGAGTACTCTTGTTTTTATAACAATTATACTTACTTGTATAAGCTTAGTAAGAATAAATTCTTCTTGAAACAGGACAAAATTGGAAACACCGATTATATGACCAAGACTTTGACTGGAATGTCGTATTTCCAGACATGACCAGTTTTTTTGTTTTTTTGTTTGTTTGTTTGTTTGTTTGTTTTTGTGAGACGGAGTTTCACTCATGTTACCCAGGCTGGAGTGCAATGGCGCGATCTCGGCTCACCGCAACCTCCGCCTCCTGGGTTTAGGCAATTCTCCTGCCTCAGCCTCCTGAGTAGCTGGGATTACAGGCATGCACCACCATGCCCAGCTAATTTTTTGTAGTTTTAGTAGAGACGGGGTTTCACCGTGTTGACCAGGATGGTCTTGATCTCTTGACCTCGTGATCCACCCGCCTCGGCCTCCCAAAGTGCTGGGATTACAGGCGTGAGCCACCGCGCCGGGCGACATGACCAGTTTTAAGAAACTAAGGTGGACTTTATGGAGCCAGTAAAGCCCCTATTGGTAAAACCGTCCTGGCTTAAAAGAGTTTCTAACCTTACAAGTGAGTAAGTAATGTCACTTTCTGGCAGGCCCAGGAACTGCAGAATATTTTGGGGATCCTGAGAAGGAAGGAATTCACCTAAATCTATAGGTATAGCAGGGTAAGTATGATGGAAAGTTATTGGCTTGGCTTCTGGCCTCAAGAGGCTTTTAAAAAAAATCTAATCTGATGTTCCTTATCAAAGGTTCTAGCAAAGCAAATTTTAAAATAGCCTATATAGCCAATCACTATCTTGTGGCACTAACGTAAATAATCATTATTTCTGCAAACATTATTTTGCAAACAAATTAGTCTTACTTTGATTATCTTTGGTAGAAATGGAAATGACCATAGAAAGAAAAATTACATTTCAGAAGAAAACTCTATGCACTCATTATTAGATTCCAGCTCATTGTTTTTTGAGGCTTTTGTTATTTACCTACAATCTAGACTGGATCCTGAATTCTTCTCGTTTCCAGCAACGCCTGCCTACAGCTCTCCATACTAGCATTTTTCTCCTACCTTCTGGCTTGGAATTACTGAAATTAGAACTGCCCTTTCCCTAACGCCCTGCAAATGAAAGCTAGATGACCTGACATAAACTGTAGAGAAAGCACAGTAGCTTATGTGTTCATGGTCCTCACACTTGTTGCTATATGGACGACTCAGAAACTTTCCTGGCACAGCTGATGCAAATTTTAAACCGCAGAAACCTGTCAAACCGCCCCTGCCTGCTCCCACTCCAACTGAAGATGCTTTCAGCCCAGACTCTAGAAATCTCAACCGGCTGCCTTCTGAGCTGAAAAACCGAGTTTATAGTTTGTTCTCTTAACTTTTTTCTTTTGCTTTCATACAAGTAGATTATAAATCATTCTACTATAAAGACATGCACACGTATGTTCACTGCAGCACTGTTCACAATAGCAAAGACCTGGAACCAACCCAAATGCCCATGAATGATAGACCGGACAAAGAAAATGTGGCGCATATAGACCATGGAATACTATGCAGCCATAAAAAACGATGAGTTTGTGTCCTTTGTAGAGACATGGGTGAATCTGGAAAGCATAATTCTCAACAAACTGACACAAGAATAGAAAACCAAACCGCATGTTCTCATTCATAGGTGGGTGAACAATGAGAACACGTGGGTACAGGGAGGGGAACATTACACACTGGGGTAGGTTGGGGGCTGGGGGGCTAGGGGAGGGACAGTGGGGGGAGGGACAGTGGGGGGAGGGAGGCTGGGGAGGAAAAACACTGGGAGAACTGCCTGACGTAGGCGATGGGGGATGGAGACCGCAAACCACTACGGCATGTGTGTACCTATGCAACAACGCTGAGGGATGAGCACATGTGCCCCAGAGCTTACAGTACAGTTAGAAAAAAGAAAAAAAAAAAAAAGAAATGCCTGTCATTAAATTCCTGATGACTCACACCAGATAGAGGTCTAACTTTGGTGGAAGCCACTCTGTGACGCTGCTGCCTGAAATGAGACATGCCTATTGACTGTTTAACTAGATTGATTCTTGGAACTCAGACAGGTTCAGTAGCATAGGAGACACTCCACCAACCCAGCTTCTAGTTAAGCTTCTCCTGGAGGGGACATACAGGTCTGGTTAAGCTTGTCATACAAGTCTAGTATTTGATTAGCTCAGATATGCACTTTGAAAGCTCTGAGAAGATGCATGAGAAACGAAGAATAAAGTTTACTTAGGGAGGTGTGGGAACTGGGCAGATGGAGGGCAAGGGTGAAAGTCGCATTTGTCACATATCATTTATTAGAAGTTCTACTCCTCTGTAAACAGGTCTCAAATTCCCAGCTGCTTATGAAAAAGCTGAAACATCTTATTTCAAAGATTGTATGACAGCCCCGTGACCTGCTTGGAATGATAACCCTCTGGCTGGGTTTACCTTGACCTGTCATTGACCAGTGACTTGTTTTCCATCTTATCTCACTTGGAACTCAGCACAAGTCCTCAGGCCACCCAGTAGAGCATTTTAAGAGCGGTGGACTTGAGGGCTGTGAGCTAGCATGGCTGGGAGCCTTCTCCCTGGGGGTAATTCCATCTTCTCTACTGAGACCAGCTCAGCTGTAGAGACCCCCACCCTGGCGGCCCTGAAGGCATTAAGAAGCTGACACAGAGACAGAGTGCAAAGTAGGACTATCAGGGGACCATCATCCTTCTCAGCTGAGAGCCTCGCAGAGAGCATTCAAGGCCAAGAGCTTCAAGCAAATTCTGACCCAAGTATTTATTCTCCCGCAACAGGGGATTAACAGGTGTTCTGTATTTTCTCAAAAAATAAACCAGGCAAGCAGCTGGTGCCTGCTTACTACGGATCAAAGACAAACCATAACTTATTCTCCACAAGAGCACCATGCGGCAGGGTCACATATCCCGTGCTTAAAGAATTGTTTTAACTGGTGTATGATATACACATACTGTTCACTACTTTAGAAGATCATGAGCAGTTTTCTGCTTGGGGGCACTGGCTCGGTTTTCCTTGTCATTGCTCTCAGCTCTCAACAATGTAGTCCATCATACACTCAGCACTTCCCCTTGGCTCCCATCATCTTAAAGAACACTCCTCAGTGACCCAGCAGTAGCAAGTCCCCAGAGCTGCCTGCCAAGCTTCTCTGTGTCTAATAGGAAGAGTCAAGGGTGCCCTCTCCCAAGCCTTAGCGGAACGGCTGACTGTCCTGGCACTGTCAAGGAGAAGTGAGGGGAGGGCCTGGTGGGGAGGGACCCTTGGGGAGCAGAGCAGACTTCCTCTTCACCCCAGAGTACCTGCTCTGTGTCTCTCCTCCCATGTCCCCTGCCCAGCAGAGTTAACCCAAACCCCCAGTCCATTCCCTCCCTGCCCACCATCCAGGCTGGCCCTCCAGCCCTGTCGCCAACCCCTGTGGCCAAGCCTCCTCCTAAGCACCTGCAGGGACAGCACTGGTGCTGTCAGGCTCCAACACACCTGGGTCTGAATTCGTGCTCTGTTGCCTACTAGCTGTGTAACCCTGGGGTAGCCAGAGAGCACACCTGCATCCCGGCGTCCTCGTACATAAAGTAGGAAGAAGCACACCCACTTCACGTGACAAGTGCAAAGCTTAAAGTCAATGGTGCACCTGTGCTGTCTCCTGCAAGGTTTATAGATGCTTCTGGGGGCTGCCAAGGTTCTGCTTCTTTAGCTATTTGAGGATTACACAGAACTTTGCCTTACAACTATTTGTGAAACTGTACATTTTTAATTTATGCACTTTCTATATGTATGTTTCATCATACCATTTCTTAAAAATACACTTATGAAAAAGCAAACCTGTAGAAGAAAATGTTAGGTGCTGAGTAACATTTAGTTATTCAGGCTGGGTGCGGTGGCTCATGCCTGTAATCCCAATACTTTAGGAGGCCAAGACAGGTAGATGACCTGAGGTCAGGAGTTTGAGGCCAGCCTGGCCAACATAGTGAAACCCTGTCTCTACCAAAAACACAAAAATTAGCCAGGCACACTGGTACATGCCTATAGTCCCAGCTACTTGGGAGGCTGAGGCAGGATAGTGGCTTGAACCCAGGAGACGGAGGTTGTAGTGAGCCAAGATGGTGCCACTGTACTCCAGCCTGGAGGACAGAGCGAGACTCCATGTCAAAAACAGCAGCAAAAATAAATTTAGTTTCAAAGCATATTATTCTTATTCAGGATATCATTGCCCACCTTAACACCATCTCAGTTCTCTTTCTGAAAAATCCCTCCGATTCTGTTATTTCAAATAACTGTCCTTTCCCAGCAAAGCTCCTAAGAGGGCTATTCTAAAACCCCCACCTCCCCTGTCACTCCCCTTTCCCTTCTGTGAGCTGTGGCTGTCAGCCTGTGCCTCAGCTAAGAATGCACCAACGGCTTCCAGCAGCAAACCCATCTCTCCCATGCTTCTGAGGGCCAGGTCATCGCTCCCTGCCATCCTTCGCCCACTGCAGAGAGCACTGCCTTCCAACCTGCATCAGTCTCATCCCAGCACACGAGGGTGCCCTGGGTACAATTCCAGTGTCAGGTACTGTGAATGACAAGAGGTGGTGTCACCTGGCCTTGCGTTGGAACTACCTGGAGTTTCTAAAAACGCCCATGCCTCAGCCCCACTCCAGAGGACTTACCAGGAAGGAAGCTCCAGAAGGGGGATTCTCACCCCCAGCACCTCCCACGTGCCAGGCACTGCCCGTGCTTCAGCCATGTCAGTCCTCCCCACATTCTAACGAGTGGGTGCTGTGATCGTCCTCATTTTGCAGAGAAGGAAACTGAGGCTCAGAGAAGCTGAGAAACATGGAGTGGGTCCCGTGAGGGGCAGCGGTGGGTCAGTGCCGAGTTCAGCTCAGCCATAAAGACCCCCACTCAGATGGCACTGAAGGCATTGAGAAGCAGACACCCAGATACAACAGCAAAGGGAGGTCTATCTGGGGCGGGAAGCCAACAGCCTTCTGAACTGAGAGCCTCCGAGGCTGACAGCATTCCGGCCTGAAAGCCTCAAGCAGCCACTGACCCAGCTATTCTCTCTGAAAGGTGATTATTATCAACAAACAGGTGTTTGGTATTTTCTCATAGAACAAAAATAAACTAGGCAGGCAGCTGGTGCCTGCTTACCACAGATCACAGACACACTAAAAAGTATTCTCCACGAGGGAGCCACGGGGGCAGGGTCACATATCCGGCGCTACAGAATTGTTTTCACCGGTGTGTGATACACATCTACTGTCTTGCCACCTTAGAATGCCCCAAGCAGTTTTCCACTTGGTGAGGGCTGGCCAGGTTTTCCTTGCCACCATTCTTCTTAGCAAACAATCTACTTTATCATACACCCAGCACTTCTCAACAGGTCAGCATCTGAAGCCAGGACTGTGCAGCCCCTCTGTCCATGCACCTGCCGCACTTTGCTAACCTAGCATCTAGAGCAGCAGCATTTCGCAAACGTGGCTGCACACACGCATTGCCTGGGGATCTCATTCTTTCTGACCCAGCAGGTCTGGGCAGACCTGGGAGGCTGCTTTCCTAACAAGCCCCTGGGTGCTGCGCTGCAATGCTGATGCAGGAGAGGAGACAGAATGGGAATAAATGTGAGCCAACCCATTACATGGCTTTCCCTGCTTTAGGATAGGTCAGCGAAGGGTGAGGAAATAGGCCTGTCACCACCATCCTTGCCAGAGCCAGCTGCAGCCTGCAGGCCCCTCACCCAGAGGAGCTGCCTCCTTCCTGCCAGTATAGATCAGACACGAGGCTCAGCTTCTGCCCAGACTGCACGAGAGCAGAAGGCCTTGAAGATGTCACTAAAGGTGGGAGGGGATGGCAGGGAGCAGCTTCATCTCAGGGTCAGGGCGTCGGGCATCTGACCGGCTTCTCTCAGCTCTGCAGCCTTCCCAGAAGGGCACACTCTGGACATGCGGTCCCCCTGGGAGGCGGAGTCAGGTCCCTGCTCCAGAACTTTCCCTCCCAAGGAGCAGCCTCCAGGCCCCTCTGCTTTGCCCAGCCTCTGGCTTTCTGGAAATGAAATGTTCTTCCTCACGTTGCATGTTCCTCAGAGGAAAAGTATTGGCAGCCCTTTGCACTTTCCATGTTGTTCTTTTTCTTTTCAAATGTAAATTCTGTCCTTATTGGCCTGAGAAAGAGACCAAGCATGATATATACTGGTCACTCCCAGGCCTTTTCCAACCAAGAGTCCTACTCCTGAGGACGTGGAGGGGGCTGTTCTTTGAAGCTTCCTTTGGGGCGTGGCTTCCCAGCTCAGCCTGCGGTCAGCATCTCCACCTGTTTCACAGTGTGGCACACACAGCACATGACACTCTGTGTGCCACATGCTGGGGTGCAGAAAGCTGCCGCACCTGAGGCCATGAGCACACGTGGGGTCCCCAGGGCTGAGGACCTCTGCACATCTCACACTCACGCAGTGTTCACAGCACCGCAGCTGAGAAGTTCTGGATGGAGACACTCACTTCCCCTCCAGGATACTTCTTTCCCATACACTCTGCCAGCAGGTTAGAGGGCATCAGAGGGTAGCAGTCACCAGAATGACCTTGTGAGACTGGGAAGGCAAATGTCCCCGAGACCTGGAGATGGGGCTGAATTCTGAGCCAAGTCCTCAAGGCATAAGCCCACCCTGTGTCTCTGAGAGGGTGCCCTACCTAAATTTCTCTCCTCTCCATCCCCCACCAGCCATCCCTGCTTCTGTCTCCGCCAGAATCATTCATCACATTGACCCCTCTCTTGGTCCCTGAGTCCCAGGAGTATGTTCTCTGTATGGGTACAGCCTGCCTGGAGCTGCAGCGGCTCATAGCAATGGACAGGAGTTCCTGCCTCTGTGGCCCTGGCAGCCCTTGCTTCAAAATCTGCCCCACTTGAACCAGGGCCTGTGAATGCCAAAGGATGAACACCCACTCTCTTGTTCTGCTCACAGGCAACTTATAGGCAGGGCTGTCAGGCAAAGCAGCAGACCACTTAGGGTCCAGGTTGCTTTCTGGCCAGAGCTGGGGACCTGCTTGTCCCTGCTCCCTGGAATACTGCCTGTCAGGAGCTGAGTCACGTCCACCTCACCTGCCCTCATCCATTCTGAACAGGTGCCACCCATGCTGATCTTTTCCAAGAATAATCAGGTGGCCTCCCTCCGCTGTTTTCTGAAACTGGTTTCACATAGAATGAGAAGCAGGGCCATCTTCAGGTCTCTGTGTTTCCTGGGTGTGATTTTGCTGTCAATCACTCCTAGGATAATGTGCCCATCTGCCCTGCTGAGCTTTCCAGAATGCATTCAACACTTCTAGTCCTGCGGCTCACCTTTCTGGCACGACCCAGATACAGAAGCGGTTTCTTTCTCCTGGTAGTGTGGCAGGAAACCTTGCAGCTCTCCCTAACGTGACATTTCCCTTTAAGCTCTGTTCACACAGGACTGAAGACCTCCATGGTACTGGCACCACAAGGAATTCCCAAACCTGCGATGCTCAGCTGGTCTCCTCTTCCCCAGCAGTTCAGCCCGCCCTGTCCCAATTCACAGATGTTTGCCAGATGCAAGTCCAAAGCCCACTCCCCCAGTGCTGAGCTCTGCATTCTTGCCCATGCCTATGGTTCTAGAGGCACAGGGGCCCTGCAAGGCTCCCTACCAGCGATGATGAATAAGAAATGTCCGCAGGACTAAGACATCTGACTGAAGAAGAGAGAAGAACATTGAGGAGCAGTGGATGTTGGCTACAGGTCTCAGGGAGCCCTAGGCAGGAGGGAGATTCTGCCCTGGATCCTCTGCCCTCAATAACCTCTGCAGGGCCTTGAGAGGAAAGAAGATAAGGAGAACAAGCCAAAGGGGCCTGTCCTGGCAAAGGACACACACACCTGCCTGCCTGGCGATAATGTGGCATTTGACCCCATTCCTGAGAATGGCTGCCAGCTTCCCGGGCCTGCTGCCGTGTTGACTCTGGAAAGAGGGAGGATGCCATCAGCTCACAAGGTCTGAGCCTCAAGACCCAGCAGAGCTGCCGGCCGATAAGCTAAGTGGGGCCTGGAAAAGCCCCAGCACAGGTGCATGACCCACCCTGTTTTCCTCTGGCACGAGCACTGTCGGCTTGTCGATGACTGCTCGGCTCTCAGGCCTGTTGCCCTGGGCAGGGGAGTGAGACAGGAAGCTTGTACCCTCACACTGGAGCTGTCCGCCTTTTCTTTTACATTTACAGGTGGACATCCCCTAACACCATGGTTCTTTATTTTTGGGGGTGGAAGGGGACCCTTTGAGAATCTGATAAAAAGCCAGCATCCTCTCTTCTAAAAAAAAATGTAACATCTAGTGTGCAGTTGGGTGTTTCAGTTTTAAAAGTTGGCGAAAGGCCTTTGATTCCCTGGAGAAAGGGGAGTGGGAATGGGGAGAAGTGTTAACTGAGGTTCAACACTGAGAAGGAAAGAAAGATGGGGTACCTGATCCCTCTAGGAGTGCCCAAGGAATGAGGAAAGGACACCATGTCCCTGAACAATAGAGTTGGGCATTAGGAGAGCATTTTCAGGTGGTCCTTGCCTGATCACCCAGCTGGGGAAGATCACAGCCGGGGTCTAAGAAGATCGTTCACAAGAAGCTTTGGGGGCAACATGGAAGTATCTTCTTACCTCTTTTATCTGTGGGTTTTAGTAAATAATTTTAAAGCACCATGATGGAATCTGTGCATGGCCGTCAGGATGCTGGACAACTTTCAAAGTCGGCTGCCATGACAGATGCTAAGGTGACCCTGTGACACCTGCCTGCTGCTGCTCCTTTCTGTGGGAAATCCCTTCCCCTTGGAACATGCCATCACCTTCCCCATATTCTGTTAGTTAGAAGTAGGACCAACAGAAGGTGAGGGGATATTTGCTCCTGGACTAGATTACATATGGAAGACTCCTTCTTGCTAGCAGACACCTCTCCTTGCTGGCTTGACAGAATAAAAGACAAGTAGAGAAGGACCTTGTTGGGAGAAATTTCTGGAAGCCTCTAGGAACTGGGAATGGCTTCCAAGAGGGCAACCACCAGTCAAGAGCCCACAAGAAACCAGGTCCCTTAGTCAAAAAACTACAAGCAAATGAACTTGGCCAGCAACATGTGTGGGTTTAGAAGCAGATTCTGCTTCAGTTGAGATTCCAGATGAGAACCCAGTCCTAGATAATGCCAGAATTACAGGCTTGTAAGCCTCTAACAAGGGGACCCAGCTAGGCTGTGCCTAGACCCCTGGCCACAGAAACTACAAGATAATGTGTCTTGTTTCAAGTCACGAAGTTTGTTACACAGCAATAGATAATTATTAACAGCTGTAGACCAAGAAAGTAGTTAAATGGCTTTCCGTTCCCATGTTGTGGTGATGACAAGTATCTATTCTGGAAGACAGTGATTTATCCAGGTTCTGGAACATGGTTAAATATCCAGACACAATGCACAATGTACAAAGACAGAAATCACTGTGTTTGCTTTGAGTTTAGCATTTATAAAGTCCCGGACAGTATGCTGGAAGAGGAATTCCTTTTATCCTGGGAATTTGTTCTGTAACTAAATGTTATCCCTGGAACTGTGACTGTGTCATCATCTCCTCAGTTCAGAGACCTCAAATTTGCTTCTTCCTCAAAAGAACCCAAGACAGAGACAAGGGAAGTGCAGTTCCTACTGGTGGTTGCAAAGGCAGAGCTGGCAAAACCTGTCCAGGAGATTTAAAGACCTCTGAGTTGTCATCATCCAGGCTGCCTGACACACTCATTTGGAGAGCTTTCATAACACCTGAGTAGTTATGTGAACCTGATTTCTAATGACCAAATTGCATGCTGATTTTGCAGGCTTCCACTTATTTGGGTGTTTCCTTTTTGTCTACATGTTTGTTTGAGATAGATTCTCACTCTGTCACCCAGGCTGGAGTACAGTGGCATGATCTCACCTCACTGCAACCTCTGCCTCCTGGGTTCAAGTGATTCTCCTGCCTCAGCTTCCTGAGCAGCCGGGATCACAGGTGCATGCCACCACGCCTGGATAATTTCTGTATTTTTGGTAGAGACAGGGTTTCATCATGTTGGCCAGGCTGGTCTCAAACTCCTGACCTCAAGTGATCCACCTGCCTCAGCTTCTCAAAGTGCTGGGATTACAGGTGTGAGCCACAGTGCCCAGCCGGGTGTGTTTCTTATTAATCATGGCATAATACGAACATTTCAGTAACATCTGATGATACATTTTTGCGCTTCTATTTAAGTAGCATTTTTTGGGTGCTAATTGTGATACCAGGGACCATGAGAGTTTAAAGGTGATAAAAAGAATCTTGGGAAGGTTAGGGGATCTGCTTGGTCACTTAGATCACAAGCAATGGGTCCAAGGTGGGAATCCGTCTTTTGGCCACAGATCTCACTGGGCCATCATGTGATGGTACAGGAATATCCCAACCCCTTTGCTTTAAGGCTACTCTTGATCTTTCAAAGAACTTTCCATCTTCCTCCTCTTCAATTCAATGTAACATACAATCATCGGACACCTACCATCACAATCTCAGAGACGAGTGCTGGGCTTGGATGGACCACTCAAACAGCCTCTTAAATCTAAGAATCAAGGCTTTGAGGAGGCTCTGAAGATGGAAGATGGGGGCTCATGTCCCTACATGTACCCTGTCTGGCTTATAGAGTTACACGTGGGGATAGGAGCCTCCATCCTTGAAAGCCCTTGAGCCCTGTTGATCTGCTGTCTTCTATGACAAGTTCCTGAAAGCAAGGACCACATCACTGACTTGGTTTGAATGAGGGCCATCCAAGGAGAACCAGGCCTTTGTGCATCATGGGACATAATTCCTGGGCTGAGGTTAAGGCAAACATCCCTCCACCTTGCCTACCCGGCCCAGGCCCAGCCTGTCCCTCCTAGAACTCAGACCACCAGGGAACTTTGTCTATAACAGAGCATCAGGGAATCTGAAGGGCTGCTTGGCATTACGCTCTCAAGGCCACTTTCTCCTTTGCTTCCCGAGCTTCCCTCCCTTCCTTCCCCACGCTCCTGAGATGCCTTTCCACCATCTTCTGAGGTTCGTGTCCTCCTGCTGGCTCCCAGATCCCCATACTAATCCTTTTGCCTTCTGGTACTGACCTGGACGAAGTCACTAAACCCCACGCAGCGGCCCGCCCCTTTCTCCTTCCTCCAGGAGCATGTTGCTGGCAAGGACAAGTTCCTCTTTCATTCTGCTCTCCTTGTGCCTGAATCCCACTCCCCTACTAGGTGGCTCCTTGAGAGCATGGTGCACAAGTCCTGGATTCTGGGGACAGACCTGCAGGACGCTACTTAGGGGCTCCCTATTTTTCCTGAACGTTCTCTTCCCTTTCCCGGGTTTCCTTCTCCCAGCCCTTCCTGCCCCACCTCCTGCCTCTATGCTGTCCCCAGTCCAGACACCCTAGACTGAGAAACTGGCACTCCCAGACCCATATTTACCTACATATCGAACCCCCCAGTAGCACCTACAGTCCAGGCTTTACACGGAGCTGACTGCTGTGGGAGGTGGGAGTGGATATCTCCAGCTTCTCTAGGTATCCTGATATCTTGATTCCTGCAGAGTGAAGTACAAGTCAGTTATTCCCAAGCAGTGGAGGTAGATAGGGTATCAGTACCTTGCCAAGAATAAAAGCCCCTGGTGAGCTAATAACTGGATTGACTCATTTCCTCAGGTAGGTAGCTTCATGGATGAGAGCCCAGCAACCTGTCGCGAAAGTGGGTTGGGCAGGAAAAAATGTAACCTGTCTCTGCAGCATCTGGCCTGGGAAGGGCCATCCCTCTTGAGCTCTGAGTGTGTTTTTTTCATGTTGTCCATATCAGGTTCCTTGAGAGGCAAAAGTGAAAGGCAACTCTCAGGTCCTGGCTTCCCTGGGGAGGCTGGGGAGCCAGTGCATCCACGCAGACTTCAAATGGACCCACAACGACTGATGTGCACCTGCTCTGTCTCACTAGCACTGTCTCTTCTCTATCTCAGAACAATCCTTTAAAACAAATACAGCCCTACTCAATTTTCATAGAACATGTTTGTCTTCCTGGCAACTGGTTCAGTAATGAATATGTGTTTCGAGTGGAGGTGAGCAAACAGGGTGTCAGGAGAGTACCGAGTCCAATGGGAGGCAGGTGTGCAAATAATAACATGTCTTCTCAGGAAGAAAGGCCCATGTGGGTTTGGGCCTCTGAGCCGGGGAGGCAAGATGGGATTTGCTATATAAGAGATATGCTTGGACAAGTTTCCACAAGAAACATGGGGAGCTCCTCCTTTGTGAACTGAAGGCTCTCCCAAAAAGTTTGACTTTTTCAGCAAAAGAAATGTTTTTTCCCTGAAAAACAAAAGCTCAAATACAGTTGCATTTCTCTCTCACTATTGCTCCTTGTATAGCTCCAAGCACCATATTAATTTTTATTACTAGCCAAAAAGTCTTTTACTTCACAGAGAAAAATGGTGGGTAGAGGAGTGGAAACTGTTTATCTTAGACAAGGATTTTAGCAGAATAGCAAAGGTCATAACCAACCTTCTGTAGCCACACACCCTTTACGCCTTCTGAAAGTGCAAAAATTAACAGTCATGCATCTGACCCCAAGATACAGCCTCTCTAAAGCACATAAATAAGAAGCAATTGCATATAAACTTAAAATTATGTTTAGTAATCAATGTTTGTCATTTGATAGTATGTAGATGTCATCTAAGTATATAGTGATTATCCATTAATTCAATTTAATATCAGCCCCAAATTTTAAGTAATCTAAACATCTAGAAAATTATCTTTCAGCTATAAAATATAATTGCTGTTGAAAAAAAAGGTTGTCACCATAACGACTGAATTTAGTTAAGCACAAATTTCCTTGTTTAATGATCCTTATGTAACATTAAGTAATCACTTATTTGATGAGTAAGCTTGTATGAGTTTAAGAAAGACAAACCAAATACAGTGTATGCTTGTGTTATATACATCGACAAACAGGAGAAGTAACATGGCTATTTTTTTCAGTCAAACTTATTATTATCATTATCATTACTATTTTGAGACAGAGTCTTGCTCTGTTACACAGGCTGGAGTGCAGTGGCACAATCTCGGCTCACTGCAATCTCCGCCTCCCAGGTTCAAGTGATTCTCCTGCCTCAGCCTCCCGAGTTGCTAGGATTATAGGCGCGCACCACCACGCGCAGCTAATTTTCGTATTTTCAATAGATGTGGGGTTTTGCCATGTTGGCCAGGCTGGTCTTGAACTCCTGACCTCGGGTGATCTGCCCACCTCAGCCTACCAAAGTGCTGGGATTACAGGTAAGAGCCACTGCACCTGGGCTGAATCAAAATTATTATACTAGTCTTGTTTGCCAAAGATTAATCTTTATTATGTGAACTTGGTTTCTGAATTGGTGTTTGAAATTCAATTTTCTTATTTTCTGGCAATTTTAGAAATATTCGGTTTCTATGAGCAATTGCTGAGTTGTATGGTAGTTGCATATTTAGTCTTTTAAGAGAATGCAAAATTGTACACCAACGTGGCTATGGTATTAATATTTTACCTTTTTGCCAGCAATGTATGAGTGATCCAGGTTCTGTGCATCCTCACCGGCATTTGGGGCTGCCATTTTTTTTTTCAGTCATTCTGAAAGGTGTATAGTGATATTAAATGTGGCTTTAATTTGCATTTTCCTAATGGGTAATGATGTTGAATATTCTTCCTGTATTTACTTGTCATCGGTATATCTTCTTTGGTGAAGTCACCTCTTCATGTCTTTTACTTGCTTTCTAATTGAATTTTTTGGATTTTTTTCTACTATTGAGTTTTAAGAGTTCTTTATTTTTCCTAGATGTTAATTCTTTGGCAGGTATGTGATTTGCAAATATTTTCTCCTTATCTTTTCTTTTAGTAACAGAGTCACTTGCAAAGTAAAAGTTTATTATTTTGATAAAGTACAATGTATCATTTTAGAAATCATACTTTTCATGTCAAATCTAAGAAACTTTTCATAGCCATAGGTCATGAAGATTTTCCCCAATTTTTTCCTAAAAGTTTTATAGTTTCATGTTTCAAGTTCATAATCCATTATGAATTGTTTTTTTTGCATAAAGCATGAGACGTCAAGGTATGTATGTATGTATTTATTTATTTATTTATTGCCTGTGAATGTCTAATTGCTCCCAGAACTATTTATTGAAAATGCTATCTTTCCTCCATCGGATCACTTTTGCACCTTTGTAAAAATGATTTGGGAACACATGTGGGAGTCTGTTTCTATGTTGTCTATTCTGTTCCTTGGTGCTGTGTGTCTATCTCTCTGCCAATAGCACACGATTTTGGTTACTGTAGCTACAGAGTAAGTCGAAATCAGATAGACTGCTTTGTCCTACTTCATTCTTCTTTTTAAAAACTGTTTCAGCTATTCTAGTTTCTTCCTGTGCCTTTCTGCATAATTTTAGAATAATCTTGTCTTTATCTTCAAATACCTTCCTAAAATTTTATCAGGAATTGTGTTAAATCTGCTTATCAATTTGGAGAGAATTGACACTTACAGCAAACCAGAAACAGAAGGCACCTTCCTTAATCTAATCAAGGATAACTATAAAAAGCCTACGGCAAATATTAGACTTAATAGTGATAGATTGAAAGCCTTTCTCATGAGATAGGAACAGGTAAATATGCTTGTGAGTACCTTCCATTCCACCACATGTTCAAAGTTCTACCCAGTGTTAAAATGCAAGATAGAGAAATAAAAGGCATAAGGATTGGAAAGTAAGAAATAAAACTGTCAAGATTCACAGAAAACATGTTTTGTAAAAAATCCAAACAAATCTATAAATAAATGATAAAAGGATTTGTTTTTATAAAGAATTTAGAAAGACAAATTACAAAATTCAACTCTAGTTCCATTTAAACAAAAAAGAGAGAAAGAAAGTAAAAATATCTAGGGATACTTTTTAAATTGCTTTGGAAAAATAAAAAACCTGAATATTTAGGAAGGAATCTAACAAGAAATGTAGAAATAATCTCGGTACAGAAAGCAAGATAATATTATTGAGAAAAATTCCGAAAAACCTAAACAAATTGGGAGACATGCTTTATTTGTGGATTTAAAGGTTCAGTTTTAAGGATGTCACTTCTCCCAAAATTGGTCTGTAGATCTAATGCAATCCCAATAAAACTTCCAGAAGATATTTTGAGGAAGCTGACGAGATGGTTTTTAAAATCTTGTGTCAATTCAAAGGACCAAGAGTAGCCACTGCACTTTTAAAAAAGAAAGGCAAGGAGGGACGATTGGTCTACCAGACCTCGAGACTTTTTATAAAGCTACAGTAACTAAGATAAGATGACATTCATGCAAGAATAGACAGACTAATAAAACAGAATGCAGAGTCAAGGACCAGATCCACACTTAACTTGATTTATGATCACGGTGACACTGCAGCAGAGTGGGGAGTATGTGTACACTTTGGTCACTGCTGCCATGAATATGGTTCTATATCTACTGAGTCTAATGGGCATCCGTATAGAACCAAAAGTGAATCCGAAGTTCTCTCTCACGCCATACTCACATCAATTCCAGGTAGATTGTAGGTCTAAATCTGAAAGGTGAAACACACAGTATTTAATAGACAACAGAAATTGCCTTCATGATTGAGGATAGATGAAGATTTCTCAAACAAGCCACAACAAGCCCTAACCATAAAGCAAAAGTGAGAAACTGGACTTCCTTAAACTTAAGAAGCTTTGCTAATCAAAAGACTTCACTGAGAGCAAAAAGTCCATCTGTAGAGTAAGAGAAGACATTTGTAATACATATATCTAACAATGATCTTACATTTAGAATATCTAAATAGTTCCTTAAAATGATAAGAAAAACACAGACAACTCTATAAAAAGTAGTCAATGCCTGTAATCCCAGCACTTTGGGAAGCTGAGGTGGGCAGATCACTTGAGGTCAGGAGCTCCAGACCAGCCTGGCCAACATGGTGAAACCCTGTCTCTACTAAAAATACAAAAAGAATAAAAATTTAAAAAATTAATCAGGCATGGTGGCACATGCCTGTAATCCCAGCTACTCAGGAGGCCGAGGCAGGGGATTGCTTGAGCCCAGGAGGCGGAGGTTGCAGTGAGCTAAGATCACACCAGTGCACTCCAGCCTGGGTGACAGAGCAAGACTCCGGCCCCACCCCCACTGACAAAAAAGTAGGCAAATCCTTGAAAAGACATTTTACTGAAAAAAGCATATCCCCAAATCAAAACATAATGAGGTTCCATTTCACACCAGTCAGAATGGCAATTATTAACAGTCAAAAAATAATAGGTGCTGACGAGGTTGTAGAGAAAAAGAAACGCTTATGAACTCTTGGTGGGAGTATAAATTAGATCAGCCATTGTGGACGATGGTGTGGCAGTTCCTAAAATATCTAAAGACGGAACTACCATTCAACCCAGCAATCCCATTACTGGGTATATACCCCAAGGAACATAAATTGTTCTATCATAAAGACACTTGCATGTGAATGTTCACTGCAGCACTAATCACAATAGCAAAGGCATGGAATCAATGTAAATGCCCATCAGAGATAGACTGGATAAGGAAAATGTGGTACATATAAACCATGGAATACTATGTCACCATAAAAAAGAACAAAGTCATGATTTTGCAGAAACGTGGATGGAGCTGGAGGCTATTATCCTTAGCAAACTAACAAAGGAACAAAAAACTAAATACCACATGTTCTCACTTATAAATGGGAGCTAAAAGATGAGAACACATGGACACATAGAGGGGAGCACTGCACGATGGGGCCAATTGGAGAGTTAAGGGTAGGAGGAGAGAAAGGATCAGAAAAAACAACTAATAGGTACTAAGCTTAATACCTCGGTGATGAAGTAATCTGTACAACAAACCCCCATGACACAAGTTTACCTATGTAACAAACCTACACGTGGACCCCTGAACTGAAAAAGTTAAAAGAATGAAAAAATTCTATCCCAAAACGGTTCACAAACATATGAGAAAGTGTTCCGCTGTATCAGGCATATAAAAAATTAAAACCACAATGCAATATCCATACATCTCCCACCCCGAATGACTAAAATGAGAAAGAAGGGAAAGTATAAAATGTTAGCAAGAATGTGAAACAACTAGAACTCTCAAACTCTGCTCATGGGAATGTAAATTCACACAACACGCTGGAAATCAGCTTGGCTGTGTCTACTAATGCTATACATATATACACACATTCCCTATGTCCCAGCAACTCTACACATTGGTATATATCCATGTAAATGCATGTGTGTATTAAAAGACATGTGCAAAGATGTTCACAGCACTATTATTTATAATGGCCTCAAATTAGAAAACTCAAATGTCCATTTAAAGGCAAATGAGTTGTGATATAGTCTCACAATGCAGTATTATCCAACAATAAATATCAAGCAAGAGAAGCCATACACAAACCAGTACCTACTGTGTGATTCCATTTATGTGACACTCAAAAACAGGCAAAACTAATCCATGATGTTAAATCCCAAAATGGTGGTTTACCTCTGGAGGCAGGGGCAGAAGAGAATCTTTTGCAATGCCAGAAATATTCTATATTTGATCTGGATGGTCAAGATATATGCATGTAAAAATGTATTAAGTGCTGATAAATAACTGAAAAGCTGGGCTTTATTAAAACTAAAAACTTCTGTTCTATGAAAGACAACATCAAGAGAATGAGAAGACAAGTCAACAGACTCAGAGAAAATACTGGCAAAAGGCAAATTTGATAAAGGACTGTTATTCAAAATGTACAAAGAACTCTTAAAACTCACCAATTTGAAAACAATTCGGTTAAAAAATGGGCAAAAAACCTGAATGACATTACACCAAACAGATACACAGATGGAAAATTAGCATACTAAAAGATGGTCAACATAACGTATGCTTAGGGAAGTGAAAAGTAATTTTTATTTTTTTAGATAGAGTCTCACTCTGTCATCCAGGCTGGAGTGCAGCGTAACAATCTCGGTTTACTGCAAACTTTGCCTCCAGGGTTCGAGATTCTCCTGCCTCAGTCTCCCGGGTAGCTGGAATTACAGGGGTGTACAACTACATCTGTATTTGTAAAAATACAAAAAAATATTGTATTTTTAATACATATGGGATTTTGCCATGTTGGCCAGGCTGGTCTGGAACTCCTGACCTCAGGTGGTCCACCCACCTCAGCCTCTCAAAGTACTGGGAATACAGGTGTGAGCCGCCATGCCTGGCTCAGGAACTGAAAATTAAAGCAACATTGAGGTACTACTCCACCCCTATTAGTGTGGCCACAACAGAGCACAATGGCAACACCAAATGCTGGCAAGGATGTGGAACAAGAGGAACTTTCGTTCATTGCTAGTAGGAAAGCAAAATGGTACAGCCACTTTGGAAAAGAGTTTGGCAATTTCTTAGAAAACTAAACATATTCTTATAGGACCCAGCAATCACCTAGCAATCGTGTTCCTTGGTATTTACCCAAATGATTCGAAAACTTATGTCTACACAAAAACCTGCACACCGATGTTTATAGTGGCTTTATTCATAATTACCCAAACTTGGAAACAACCAAGGCGTCCTTCAGTAGGTGAATGAATAAACAGTGGTGCATCCAGACAAGGGAATAATATTCAACATTAAAAGAAGGTGCACTATCAAGCCATGAAAAGACATGGAGGAACTTTCAATTCATATTACCAAGTGAAAGAATGCAATCTAAACACTGTAGGATTACAACTATATAACATGTGGAAAAGGCAAAAATGTGCAGAGGATGTTTAGGGCAGTGAAACTCCTCTGTGTGATATTATATTGGTAGATACAGATCATGATACATTTGTCAAAACCCATTCATCAAGAGTGAGGCTAACGTGAACTGTGGAATTTGAGTGATAATGGTGAGTCAATGTAGGTTCATCAGTAGTACAAAATGTACTACCCTCGTGCTGGGTGTTGGTATTGGGGGACATTTTGCATGAGGGAGGGCAAGGGGTATGTCGGAATCCTCTATACTTTCCACTTTATATAGCTGTGAACCTAAAATTGCTTTTAAAAAAATAAGATCTATTGAAGCGACAAAAAAAAAAATGAGCTCCAAAAAACATTTAACAAAACTGCTCATAAGATTGCGCATTCTTGTGGGTATCACAACGGATGTTTAACAAAGAAATAAAAACCACAATGAGATCCTACCACCCACTCACTTGATTGGCTAAAACTAAAGACTCTATGGAGCCCTCATGTCCCACTTAGGAAGAACTGGTTTTTTTGTTTGTTTTTGTTGTTGTTAGTCTGTTTGTTTGCTGGAGATGGAGGTCTCACCTTGTTGTCCTGGTGGAATGCAGTCGCTATTTACAGGTAAAATCCCACTATATTAGTTTGTTTTCACACTAATTTGAAACAAACCAAAGACATACCCCAAACTGCATAAATTTATAAAGAAAGGAGGTTTCATTGACTCACAGTCACTCATGGCAGGGGAGGCCTCAGGAAATTTACAATCATGGCGAAGGCAAAGGAGAAGCAAGTACCTTCTTCACTAGGCAGCAAGAGACAGCAAGAGCTTGAAGGAGAAACTGCCAAACACTTATGAAACCATCAGATCTTGTGAGAACTCACTATCATGAGAACAACAGGGGGAAGCCACCCTCATGATCCAATCACCTCCCACCACGTCCCTCCCTTGACACGTGGGGGATACAATTCAAGATGAGATTTGGGTGTGGACACAGAGCCAAACCATATCACTCACTACTGACCAGCATGGGAGTTTTGATCTGCTCTGTTTTAACTTGGGCTGGTTCACCCACTTCAGGCAACCTGTTGGTCCCTCGTTGCTGGAAGGTCACCATATTGGTCCTGAACTTAGTGTGGGCACCCTGTCGGCATAGTGAACCGTAGCTCCCAAATTCCTCATCTCAAGCGATCCTCACGCCTCAGCCTCACGAGTAGCTGGGACTACAGGCAGGCACCTCCACACCTGGCTGAAGAACTGTTAAGCAGGATGTATTAAAGCTGAACTTACGCTACTACCCAGCATATGCTACAGACCCTAGGTTTACACCCAGTGGAAATGCTAACGTATTCACCAAAAGATATGTAAAAGAAAGCTCATAGCACTCCTATTCATAACAGCCCCAAACTGGGAAGAACTCAAATGTCCATCAAAGTTAAAATGGATTTTCTAAAATGCTGGTTTTGTCATATGCTGGAATAGTATACAGCAGTAAAAATGAGCAAACTATGACTGAACACAGTCACATGAATGGATCTCACAAATATAATGTTGAGTAAAAGAAGCCACATACCAAAAAAGGACTATAATTTATCTAAAATTCTAAAATAACAAAACTTACCTACAGAGATAGAGGTGAGGATAATGGCTACCTCTGAGGCAGGTTTGGTAATGATGTGGAGGGGCATTAGAGTTCTGGAAGCGGACATACTCTATGTCTTGATCCTGGGTAGCAGTTACAGAGATGCAGGTATCTATAAAAATGCATTGATCTGTGCACATAGTTTGGGCATACTATATGAGGTTTTACTTTAATAAAACTGCGTAAGAATATTGGGACCTAGTACAATTCCATATGCATTTGCCCTGGCTAGAGTCAGTAACAACATCCGGCACACAGATGAATAAAATGAAGAAAGGGAAACAAGATTTTAAATATGCATGCATCTTTTTAAGTAAAAAGTGGAAAGATAAAATCAGTGTTTTAAAATTTCTATTGCAGATAAGAGAGGTACAGGTATTATATTTTTTAAAATCATGAGGTCATTCTGAGTTCATTAATATTTACTGTGAAAAGTAATAGCAAAACAGAAGCATTTGCTAAAGGAGATAGTCTCAGACTTACTACAGTCCAACTCACTATTTTGGAAGCTGTACTTCGGGTACCCATAAGGCATTACATTTTTCACTTTTCATACTGTATTCAACACATTGCATGAGATTTTCAGAATTTTAGTATAAAATAGGCTTTGTGTTCAATTATTTTGTTCAACTTTACACTAATGCAAGTGTTCTGAGCACGTTTAAGGTGGGCTGAGCTGGGATATTTGGTAGATTAGGTATATTCAATGCATTTTAAAATTAATGTTTACATAATATTTCCACTTTACGATAGGTTTATCGGGAGGTAACCTCACCATAAGTCAAAGAACATCTGTGTTAAAATATAAAATAAAGAACAAAGGAGTATTCCCAGGAAATTATAAACTGTCTGACCTGAACAGAAGCATTGGAAAAAAAAAAAAAAAAAAAAGCTTTGGAAAGAATTTCCATGTAATTATATGAATGACCACATGACCAAAACTTGCTATTAACAGGGATAATTTTTGAGTCTTTTATTAAAAGATTCCTAAAATTCTTTCATTTCCTAAATACTTTCTATTCCTAAAAATCATTTCTCCCCCTCACATAGACTCCCATCTGTTTCAAGACTGAATAAATATGTCAGCACAGCAGTTCATTTTCTGAATTTGGTAAACATTGCAAAATTAGTTTCAAAGCATAAGGCAGATATTTAGCAAATGTTTGGGGTTTCTTCCCTCCAAAAATAATTATATGCCAAAAAGGAAACTAGAAATTTTCAAACTGCTTCAGTATAATGTTCTTCTTATTTGACAGAATGGAAATCCTGATTTTAGCCATTAGACAAGTATGTTCCTCAGCAAAACAACCAAATAATTTTGTTTTAATACAGATGTGCTAAATAATTTTAAGGAAGATCATTTTCATTTTTATTTTTTTGAGACAGAGTCTTGCTTTGTCACCCAGGCTAGAGTGCAGTGGCACAATCTTGGCTCACTGCAGCCTTGAATTCCCAAGCTCAAGTGATCCTCCTGCCTCAGCCTCATGAGTAGTTGGGACCACAGGTATGCATACCACCATGCTCAGCTAATTTTTGTATTTTTAGTAGAGATGGGATTTTGCCATGTTGCCCAGGTTAGTCTTGAACTCTTGGACTCAAGCGATCCACACACCATGGCCTCCCAAAGGGCTGGGATTACAATTGGAAGTCATTTTTAAATAAAGGTATTCTGACAATGGTTTATTTAAAGGGAAAAAGAAAATGGAACTATCGAGTGATCTTCCGTTAGAACCTTAACGTCCCACAGGTGAAGACAGGAAATGCTGTGATTTCTGCCTCTAACAAGCAAAACTGTAGAAGCCAAAACAGTGGCAGGTAGAAGAGGTTTTGTGGAAATTATCAGCTGTGAGTTCATAGCAGTTTGTTTTGTTATCATGTTTCATAAGTTACATGTTTACAGATATTTCTTCAAATGTTCCCAATGTTCTATTTTTTTAATCTAAAATAACTCAGTGTGGGCAGAATTACCTGATTTAAATGAGTTTGCAAGGTGAGAAGGAAGTAGCCCTTTGAAGCCGGACTTGCACTGTCTTTTGCCGATGAGGAAATGGGAAGTCAAGTGACTCTGTTAAGATTACACAATTGGCCGGGCGCGGTGGCTCAAGCCTGTAATCCCAGCACTTTGGGAGGCCGAGGCGGGTGGATCACGAGGTCAAGAGATCGAGACCATCCTGGTCAACATGGTGAAACCCCGTCTCTACTAAAAATACAAAAAATTAGCTGGGCATGGTGGCGCATGCCTGTAATCCCAGCGACTCAGGAGGCTGAGGCAGGAGAATTGCCTGAACCCAGGAGGCGGAGGTTGCGGTGAGCCAAGATCGCGCCACTGCACTGCAGCCTGGGTAACAAGAGTGAAACTCCGTCTCAAAAAAAAAAAAAAGATTACACAATTTGGGTCAAAATGACAGCCAGAGTCATTTCTCTCACAGGCGCAAAGCTTTTCCCCCAAATCAAACCTCTCTCTGCAATCAGATTTACACACTTTTATACTTGTTTGGGAGAAATACAGATTTTCAGTGCACCCAGTAGGCTCATGTTCAAAGATGCAAGTGTCATCAGAGAAAGAAGGAAGAGAACATTCTGTGAACTTGGTATTTGCTGGGCTTCGAGTCTACTTGTGGGTTCCATGGCTCGTGATGCATTGAAAACTGAACTTGGAGGTCCAGGAATAAGACAAATGCTGGCTGCAGCCTTTAGAGGTACTGACAGCGGAGAGTTGCCTAGAAAAAGTCAACAGAACGGAGTTCTAGATGCATAACTGACTGCTTATAAACCGCATCTACATTTTTATTTTTTTGTGTGGGTGTTTAGCATGAAAGAATTTTTTTTTAACTTTTAAGTGTAAGGGTACATGTGCAGGTTTGTTGTATAGGTAAACTACTCATGTCATGGGGGGTTGTTGCACAGATTTCAGCACCGATATTAAGCCTAGTACCCATTACTCATTTTTTCTTATCCTCTTCCTCCTTCTACTCTCCATGCTCCAAAAGTCCCCAGTGTGTGCTGTTCACCTCTATGTGTCCCTACGTTCTCATTTTTTAGCTCCCACTTATGAGAACATGTGGTATTTGGTTTTCTGTTTCTGTGTTAGTTTGCTAAGGATACTGGCCTCCAGCTCCATCCATGTTCCTGCAAAGGACATGGTCTTGTTCTTTTTTGGTAGTGTAGCAGTCCATCATGTATATGTACCACATTTTCTTTATCCAATCGATAACTGATGGGCATTTAGGTTGACTCCATGTCTTTGCTACTGTGAACAGTGCTGCAGTGAACATACACTTGCCTGTGTCCTTATGGCAGAATGATTCCTATTCCTTTGGATATATATTCAGTAATGGAATTGCAGGGTCAAATGGTAGTTCTGTTTTTAGGTCATTGGTAGTTTGATAAGAATAGCATTGAATCTATCAATTGCTTTGGGCAGTATGGCCATTTTCATGATATTGAGTCTTCCTATTCATGCCCGTGGAATGTTTTTCCATTTCTTTGAGTCATCTCTGATTTCTTTGAGCAGCGTTTTGCAGTTCTCCCTGTAGAGGTCTTTCACCTCCCTGGTTAGCTGTATTCCTAGGTAGTGTGTGTGTGTGTATGAATTGTGAATGGGATTGCATTCCTGATTTGGTTTTTGGCTTGACTATCATTGGCGTACAGGAATGCTAGTGATTTTTTTTTACATTGATTTTGTATTCTGAGACTTTGCTGAAGTTGGTTATCAGTTTAAGGATCTTTTGGGTCGAGACTATAGGGTTTTCTAGGTGTAGGATTATGTCATCTGCAAACAGGGATAGTTTAACTTACTGTCTTCCTATTTGGATGTCCTTATTTCTTTCTCTTGCCTGATTGCCCTGGAACGACATCCAATACTTTGTTAAGTAGGAGTGGTGAGAGAAGGCATCCTTATCTTATGCCAGTTTTCAAGGGGAGTGCTTCCAGCTTTTGCCCGTTCAGTATGATGTTGGCTGTGGGTTTTTCATAGATGGCTGTTATTTTGAGGTATGTTCCTTCAATACCTAGTTGATTACAAGTTTTTAATATAGTGTTGAATTTTATTCAAAGCCTTTTCTGAATCTACTGAAATAATCATGTGGTTTTTGTCTTTAGATCTGTTTATGTGGTGAGTCACATTTATTGATTTGTGTATGTTGAACCAAACTTGCATCCCAGGGATAAAGTCTACTTGATCATGGTGGATTTGCTTTTTGATGTGTTGCTCGATTTGGTTTGCCAGTATTTTGTTGAGGATTTTTGCGTCAATGTTCATCAGGGATATTAACCCTAAGTTTTCTTTTTTGTGTGTGTCTCTGCCAGGTTTTGGTATCAGGAGGATGTTGGCCTCATAGAATGAGTTAGGAGGAGTTTGGAACAATTTCAGTAGGAATGGTACCAGCGCCGGACGCGGTGGCTCAAGCCTGTAATCCCAGCACTTTGGGAGGCCAAGGTGGGTGGATCACGAGGTCAAGAGATCAAGACCATCCTGGTCAACATGGTGAAAGCCCGTCTCTACTAAAAATACAAAACATTAGCTGGGCATGGTGGCGTGTGCCTGTAATCCCAGCTACTCAGGAGGTTGAGGCAGGAGAATTGCCTGAACCCAGGAGGCGGAGGTTGCGGTGAG
>NW_022437120.1:636544-660914 GCF_009761245.1 Sapajus apella
AAAAAAAAAAAAAAAAGGAATGGTACCAGCTCTTCTTTGTACACCTGGTAGAGTTTGACTGTGAATATGTCTAGTCTTGAGCTTCTTTTGGATGGTATGTTATTTATTACTCCCTCAATTTCAAAGATCATTAATAGTCTGTTCAGGGATTCAATTTCTTCATGGCTTAGTCTTGGAGGATGTATGTGTCTAGGAATATATCCATTTCTTACAGATGTTCCGGTTTATGAGCAGCTGCACTTTTAAAATTATGCTGGGAACAAAGGCTTCCATCGCTTTTTCATCTTTCACTAGCATCCTACGTGTTTGTCATCAATTCAATACACTTTATGATTTTGTGCCAAGATTGACAAATACTCTGTTGTGCTTTTATCCTGATAATGCTAGATTATTCTTTCATATAGTAAATGTTTCAACATAAAAAAATACATCAGGATTACTTTGTTTTATTAATTTGGAATGGAACATAAACTATGAGTATTAGTAGTTTAAACTGTGGTAATAATGAAGTAAGAACCCAGAAATTGATAGATCAGTCCAATTCTAAATCAGCTACTCCCAAATGAAAACATGAGATGTTTATTCTATGTAGCTCTTTTCATAAAAATATCTGGGCAAGTTATCGCATAATTTTATTTTGAGACAAAGTCTCGCTCTGTCGCCCAAGCTGGAGTTCAGTGATGCGATCTCTGCTCATTGCAACCTCCACCTCCCAGATTCAAGAGATTCTTGTGCCACAGCCTCCTGAATAGCTGGGATTACAGGCATGTGCCACCACATCTGACTAATTTTTGAATTTTTAGTAAAGATGGGGTTTCACCATGTTGGCCAGGCTGGTCTCAAACTCCTGGCCTCAAGCCATCCATCCGCCTCAGCCTCCCGAAGTGCTGGGATTACAGGTGTGAGCCACTGTGCCCTTCCACCAAATATCTCAAAAAAAATTTTAACATCATGGTTTTAAATGAGTTTATATTCATTCAACAAATTTTTATCATGGTAAGAAAAAAAGGGCTATTGCCCCTTAAAGAGCTTACAGTAATTTGTATAAAAGCTTACAGCCTACATTTTCTATGAAGTTATTTGTAGCATTGTTTGCAATAGTGAAAGAGGAAAGAGTCTAAATATCCTAAATGGAGGAATTAGTTAACTATGTTTTTGTGCATTCATACAATAAAAAGTAATGCAGCTTTTTTTTTGCTATTTTTGGTGCTGAGAGATGAAGTCTTGCTCTGTTATCCAGGCTGAAGTGCAATGGCGCAATCTTGGCTCACTGCAACTTCAGCCTCCTGGGTTCAAGTGGTTCTCCTGCCTCAGCCTCACAAGTAGCTGGGATTACAGGCACCTGTCACCACACCCAGCTAATTTTTTTGTATTTTTAGTGGAGATGGTGTTTCACCAGGTTGGCCAGGCTGGTCTCAAACTCCTAACCTCAGGTGATCCACCTGCCTTGGCATCCAAAAGTGCTGGGATTACAGGGATGAAGCTTTTAAGATGAATGAGGTAGATCCCAAAGAGCTGATGTTGAAAAGCCTCCTAGGTTGTCAAATGAAAAAGGAATGTACAGAACATTCATGCTTTAGAAAAACAAGGGAAACACATACACATACACACACGCACACACATGAATAGGCATATATGTAGATGAATGTGCAAATCTGCACCCAGTCACGGTTGCCTCTGGAGAGGGCAGCTGAGGGACAGATAAACTTTTCACTGTATTTACTCATTCATAGTGCTTCAGTTTTACCATGTAAAATTCATACATTTTAAAAATCAATTAAAAACTTAAAAAAAAAAAAAAGGTAGGTAGATACTTAAAATGGGACCTCGACCTCTCAGGTTCTTAATTTCAGATAATATTGAAAAAGTACTGGCCACGTACGGGGTATGGGGGTGCATGCCTGTAAACCAGCACTGTGGGAGGCCAAGGTGGGTGGATCACTTGAGGTCAGGAGTTCAAGATCAGTCTGGCCAACATGGCGAAACCCCATCTCTACTAAAGATACAAAAATTAGCCAGGCATGGCGGCGAGCGCCTGTAATCCCAGCTACTCAGGAGGCTGAGGTAGGGGAATCACTTGAACCCAGGAGGCAGAGGTTGTAGTGAGCCGAGATTGCACCACTGCACTCCAGCCTGAGTGACAGGGCAAGACCCTGTCTCAAAATAAATTAAATAAATAAATAAATAAAAGAAAAAGTACTATTTAGCATAAACTTTTCTTGAAGATTTCTGGTTTCATCTTGACACACAATCTGAGATCTACAAGTCTTGGTCGATGAGCACTGTATCATTAACAAAATATTCTAGAAATAATGAGTGCCTTTCTTCCTTTTATAATTCAGAAGATGCTGGTGTAATCAAGAGAGCAGGCAGCCTGCCCGCCCACCCACTCATGGCCCCTCCCAGCACTTTACAGCAGTCTCTAATGCTGCAGCTCCACTAATGAGACACGGAAATGTCGCCTAACATTTTATGGAACAAAAGGGATGGGTCATATTAGGGGCCACACAGCAGAACTTAACCCCACATGGGACAATCTGTTCTTCCCGGCTGTTGTCTCCTGGTGGCTCATATCCCATCTTCCCTTTTCTTCCATGAGACCTGGCATTTTGCTGCCAACCTTAGCAACTCCTTTAGTGCCCACTGTATCTGCTGATCCCCCAGCCATGTGAAAGGCAGGTGTGAGCTCCGCAGTGACCATCTACTGCAGAGCTTCCCCGGGACTGCTTCAGGTAGCAGCCTGAGCAGGGCAGGGACTACCGTGGAACACCGGCGGGTGCAAATGCAACCACATCTCACCCTCTGCTAAGACTCACATTTTCTTCCAGATTTTTACATGTTTGAAATAAGGATTATCTTACAACCTCCGTTGTGTAGGTTGTGATTGTAACAGTGCTGACATTCTCTGTTGGTGACATGGGTGCTGTCCAAAACATATCACTGAAACCTGTGTGGTGAGTGTCAGAGGCCAGGAGAAACACTCAGCCATCATTTTAACCCCTGGGAACCAGAGAGTTGTAGTTTGGGGCAAACCAGGTAGAGTGAGTGCATTCCTAAAACAGGTGTCAAAAGTAGGCTAGATTGGCATAATTATAAAGCCGGTTTACAGTGCCAGTGACGTTTAGGTTTTATGAATTCTTTTTTTTTTTTTTTCCGTGCCCATCAATTTATTTTGATCTCAAGGAAGGTGTTTTGGAGCAGTGCTCAAGAAATAGCTCAACCAAAAGAACATTTAAATTATGTAAAAATGAACTCCAATGAATTCTTTTAAGGAATGTTCTGACATCAAACTTGTACTGGCAGAGAGTAACACCAGGCGGAAAAACCTGAGACATCAACCACTGAGTCAACAAGTGATTCAGAAAAGCAAAACCCGAAGTTTTAGGAAAACCAAACATGCATTTCTAGATACTTTCTACAGATGCACAATTGAAAGTGTCTGCATCTAGCAAAGTCCCAAAGAGCTCCTCAATGGGATACAAAGTAAAATGTCCAGACAACAAGAAAGCATTCTGTTTCATTCTTTTTTCTTTTCTTTTTTGGAGATAGGGTCTAGCTGTGTTGCCCAGGCTGCAGTGCAATTCTGTGATCATGGGTCACATCAGCCTCTGCCTCCTGAGCCGAAGTTATCCTCCCACGTCAGCCTCCCAAGTAGCTGGGGCTACAGGCTCATACCACCACACCCAGCTTATTTTTGTAGACACAGGGTCTCCCCATGTTGCCCAGGCTGGTCTTGAACTCCTGGACCCAAGTGATCCTCCTGCCTCAGCCTCTCAAAGTGTTGGGAGTACAGGCATGAGCCACTGCACCTGGCCATTGTGTCTATTTAAATGCAAGAGGTTTTCTTCCTTTCTTAGTAGAACATAAAATAATAGTGTGTATTATAAATAATAGCATATGTTAATGATACATTTTTAATGATATATTTTCTGGGTACCTTGAATATTAAAAAATTGGGAAAGTACTTCCTTGGAGGCAGGTCCTTGTTCTGGTTCATTCTTTCATACCACAACTTCCGTTACAAATTCTATTTATACTTCTCTCAGCAATATAGGTACAGAAGAATTCTACTTACAGTGTAAAGAAAGAACTGGACAAAATATTTTTCAAGTTTACAACTTTTAACAAATCAAATTCTTAAGGACTTCAGACAAACGGATCAATAAACAAGGTATCACATATACTCCCAAACTAAGGCAAAGTTTTCTCCCAAAAGTAGCCCTTAAAGACACTCACCTTGTATTTGAGGCATTACAGTGTTTCACGATGTACTAAAGGCTGTCCGTAATCTGAAAAGAATACAAGTTATTGTTTTGTGGAAACATATTAGTGGCCTTAAACAACCTTAAGCAATGCTAATATTGCTGCTGGTAGGATAAATTGTAAAGGAGGCTCATCAGCAGTCACAGTCTCTAGGATTATAAAGCTACAATTACAAGTATTTGGTGTCATTGGAAACAAGCCTGTTAAAAATTGAAAGCAATGCTCTGTAGATTCTGAAAACCAGCTGCTCTGGTGCCACTCATGCACAGGCATGCTTGTGGCTTGAGATAAATGTCCATCAACCACAGCATACGTAGACCCCAAAACTGCTGCATCCCAAACTACTTAGAAAAAAGATCATCTGCTCTTAATGTATTAGAGGATGCCCAAGTGGGCACCAGGGTCAAATATGAAGTCTGAGTGACATTCCTGAAATGTGAATGTGAAGAAGGGAAGCCCATATCCTGGTTAATAGATTAACAAATCTGAAACACCTTTAACGAACAATAAAGGTGTATATTTTATCCTCTCATCTACAATCCTCAAAGTTATAGATATAAGTTGGGTGAAAAGGTTTTACGTGATCTTCACATTGGAAGGTGAGGGGTTGGGTGTCTATGTAACTACTTTATAGACATACTAAAGCTATAAACACTGCCATGAAACAATTTTTTTTAAAGTGACTGCCCTAATTCATCTGAATAAAATACCATTAAAACACAAGATGGCCAGGCACGGTGACTCACGCCTATAATCCCAGCACTTTGGAAGGCCGAGGTGGGCGGATCACCTGAGGTTGGGAGTTTGAGACCAGCCTAATCAACATGGTGAAACCCTGTCTCTACTAAAAATACAAAATAGCCGGGCGTGGTGGCGCACACCTGTAATCCCAGCTACTCAGGAGGCTGAGGTAGGAGAATCGCTTGACCTGGGAGGCGGGGGTTGCAGTGAGCTGAGATCACGCCATTGCACTCCAGCCTGGGCAACAAGAGCAAAACTCAATCTGGAAAAAAAAATCCACAAGATTACTTTCTCACAGGTGATTTTTGATACCAATTCACTGATTTAGAAGCAGTTACCATCCGATTATGTGAGATCTAGTATCCACTCATTCAAATCTCTTTTATCAGAATGTTAAGATTCCCCCACAAAACATGAAGTTCGTATTCCTCAAACCTTTTAGAAAAATAAAACTTTTAGGTGATCCTCTCACCTCAGCCTCCCAAAAAGCTGAGATTACAAGTATGAGTTATTGCACCCAGCCACAAAAATAAAACTTTTAAAGAAATGTAAACCATATTGAGGTACTTGAATATACACCAAGAGAGAAAGGTGTTGATGGTGGAGAATTTGATCACAAATTAATTCAGCTCTTTCTGAAGATGAATTTGATTGTGTATAATGAAGAGGCAGGTAAGTGTTTATGCCCTGTGACCCAGTAATTCTACTTCTAGGTTTCAGCAACTAAACAGTGGAATAATTACATCATTGTCATAATCCATTCAATGAGTTATGCAGCTATCTTTAAATGGCAAATACTAAAACTACATTTAAGTTCTTTGTAATACATATAAGACTGGAGAATATTTTAAAATAGCTACTATAATGACATGGCAAAAATTGCAAGTGA
Source organism: Sapajus apella (assembly GCF_009761245.1). NCBI lineage: Eukaryota > Metazoa > Chordata > Mammalia > Primates > Cebidae > Sapajus > Sapajus apella. Next base: position 642,438 of record NW_022437120.1, read on the forward strand.
GTCTTTTCCAAAACTTTTGACAATATTGCCTTGGCACTACTTTTATAGTATAAGAAGAAAGTTTTAACCTTCCAATCCTGGGTGTAGAAGCATAGAAGAAAATATAAGATAAACATTACAGATTTCTTTGTGTTATTGGGACAGGGTCTCATCCTGGCTCAGGCTAGAGTACAGTGGCAAGCATAGCTCACTGCAGCCTCAAGCTCCTGGTGCAAGCGATCCCCCAGCTTTGGCCACCTGAGTAGCGGCCACAGGTGTGCGTCACCACATCTGGCTTCAATTATTTTTGTAGAGATGGCAGTCTTGTTATGTTGTCCAGACTGGTCTTGAACTCCTGGCTTTAAGAAATCCTCCTGCCTCAGCCTCCTTAAGTACGGTGATTACAGGTGTAAGTCAGTACACAGGGCCCCATACCACAATGCTAACATGTTATTGACTGGGTCTGGAGGGGAAGACAACTTTGTATCTTTTAAATTGTTTGAACTCTTAATAGAAACTTTTTTTTTTAAATGATAGAATTTAAAGCATTTAAAGCACTCATGCCCTTACCATAAAATACCGTCACAAATTGGTGATTTGGCCCATACAAGTTAAAAAATACTTAGTATCTCCCATCTACCATAGTAAGTGCCCAAAACACAGCAGCAGGTTTTGCTGAGTCTGTTCTGGACTCCAGGCCATCTGTCTTGATGGTAGACATGGGTATCGCTGTTTGTGTAGCAACATGGGGCATATCCCAGCAAGGCTACAAACATGTGAGCAGAAAACTAATAACCACACTAGCAGTCTGTGTAAAACATCAAAACAAAGCCAATCTTGGTATTCTTTTTTATTTATTAAAAAAACTATTTCGGTGGTTAAATCCACTTTTCCTTCTAAGTAGCTTTTTGGGTCATTTCCAAAATTACCCATAAGAAGCCCTTTCTCCCAACAGAAAGGAAAGCATTTTACAGGAACACATTGATGGGCTCTGGGGTCCCAAGACATGCACCAGATATTGAGTGTTCAGAGAGAAGGGGCGACTCTAATTCTAGTCTTGGAGTACAAAGGGGTCAGTGAGTAAGAAGTATCCAAAGAAGCTGAAGCATTCATTGTTTTCTCGCTCTTATCTAAGGTCTCTGAGAGGTACGTTTATAGATTTGAAAAGATGCAAGGAAGCTGTGTGGAACAAACGCCTCCAAAGGATCTCAAACACAAGGTCATCCTAGGATCCCCGGTAGGAAACGCCGGGAGACTAGGGTCTAGGGGTCAAAGGTCGCTCGAGTTGCTTCTTATCTGATGAAAGGGAAGAATCGCTTGTTCCTTTAAGATAACTGAGAATAAGTTAAGCAAACTTAAGAACTATTTCTTAAATTATAAACAGTAAGCAATTGTTTTAAAACTCAATTATCTACCCAAATATTCATAGCATTATTCATAATAGCTTAAAAAGTGCACGGAAAAACTTAAATGTCCCTCAGTGGATGAATGGATAAAGAAAATACAGTATTATCCTTACAATGCAATATTATTTAGCAATAAAAAAACGTACTGATATATGCTAAAACATGGATGAACCTTGAAAATGGATTGCTAGTACAAGAAGCCAGTACAAGGCCGCATTCCAGTTATATAAAATGCCCAGAAGGGGCAAACCCAGGGACACACATACACTATTGGTTGCCTAGGGTGAGAAGGGTTTATATAATATGGTTTCTTTCTGGGATGTTGAAATGGCTCAAGATTATAGTGATGGTTGCAAAACTCTTTAATATATTGAAAACCACAGAACTATAAATAAATTTTATGGTATGTAAACTGTATCTCAATAAACTCTCAGAAAAAGAATTCATTACTAGCTGTCTGTTTTAAAAAATAAAATCTTCCTGCCTCTCAAGAGTAGCTGGAAAGAAAAATAAAATTTACAAACGCAAGACTAATATTTAGTGGAGGAAAAAGCTATAATAATGTAACTATTAAACAATACACTTACCTAAAAGTTCTCCAGTTAAGAGTCAAATTAGATGTCAAATCCAGTTATGCCTTCAAAAAATTTCACGCTTTGACCTAACAGTTCAAAACTCCAAATGCATAGCATTTTATTATTAAGCATGTAACATAAATGCCTTTTAATCCTTGATAGCTGTTATCAAATATTTCCATGATTAATCTGTGAAATTGGAAGTCTCACTTTCTAGTGATTTTACATGTAGTACATTCTGAGGTCACTGGAAAAAAGTTAACCTGTACGTATCTATATGGTCATTGCATCAGAAACATTTATTTTTATAAATGACAGGATTTAAAGTATTTTCAGAACATACTCATGTCCTTGCCATAAAATACCATCACAAATTGGTGATTTGGCCTAACTTTAATTTAAAAAGTTAACCTGGATGTATCTATATGGTAACTGCATCAGAGGGTTTAGAGTAGCTCTTCTGAAGGCTCAACCTAGGAAGGTCTAAAAAAAGGATGTAACAAGCAAGTGCTCTTCAGAAAACTGCGTTGGTTTAAATCAGTCTGACTAGTGGGCCTCAGCTGGATTCAAATAGCCAGTGGCACCTGGCACATAACGAGTAAAGCTAAAGGGGCATAGCCCAGGAACCTGTATATTAGACAATCTCCCTAGATGCTGACATTGCCAGGTCAGGGAATTGTGTTCCTGGGAACTACACTTAGCTCACTAACAGGAGGGCAATCAAAATAAGGGAGGGGCTACTCTTCACTGGTTACATCATCTTTAAATTCTTAATTTCCGACAGATCTAGCATCTTACAGAAAAACTAGAAGTGGTAATTGTTGAGGCAGTGTCAAAATATCTTAACCGTGATGAACAGGAGATGAATACACCAAACGTGTTTTACGTTCTGCTGGGATAGTAAAGAAGACTTTTCAATCAGGAGTACATATTTGAAAGTCCTTAAAATGTAATCTTTGGTCGCTAGTCAAGAGAATGATTGAGTCTTAGGAGGAATATTTAAATTGAATCTAATTAAATACAAATGTCACATACTTCCACCTTCCCAGAAATGGTCAGCTCATCTTAATTAAGGAAATGGAACCTAAGGATGACTTAAGTCTTATTCTGTGGAATGTGTTTAGACAAGTTTAGGCAAACAGTGAAAACTGACAAGTCCCCACCACCATACCTACAACATTCTGAAAATGCTTGAAATTAACTCCATTCTTTGTCTAGCGGTTCAATATGAACTGCCAAAATTTAGTCCAATTAGTCAGTTCCAAATAATGTAGGCTCTTCGGAATCTAGAACCATGGAGTGCTGACAGTTCTCCTTGGACAGTGGACGAGGACACGCACGATCTCCTCTTTCAAACTCTTTCAGTTGGCTTGGGAAACTCTGGTTTCAGATCCATGGAAGTTCAACATGGTAGTCACCAACTCTGGAAGGTCAAAACCGTGTTTCCACCCCCAGTCCTTCCGAGCATTGCTGTCATCAAAGTTCATCGGCCAACTATCCGCTAGGAAAACAGACGGAAGAGTAGCTTCAGTTATTCGGGTTGTGGATTTGCAAAAAGGTCTTGACCATTTTACATAAAGGTCTATCGTCCAAGGTATGAAACAGGAAATTCCTTCGAGTAAAGCAGAACCGCTGTGATGCACAGTCACCCTCTTAGGGCAGAAGACTGTTAACCCATCTTTTGTCAGGCACTGTGAATTTTCACTCATTATTAAAATCTCACACAACCCCATGAGGTTTTATACTCAAAGAGGTGCTTCCACCCACAAATTGGCAACGTTATAGTATTTGAAAACTCAGGCCATCTTCATACTACCTCTATTGCTTCTATTTTTCCTTGCTTTATGTTTAAACTATAAAAAATGATTAAAGGCTAACAAGCTGTTTATTTGGAATTAAATTATTTCACCCACTTTAGATATCATTCCCCCCAAAATCAAAACATCTGCTAGCTTGGGCTCAACAATTTCTCAAGCTCGGCTTCTTGTCCAAAACGTGCCTGGACCCTGGGGAAGGATCTAGGCTCTCCTTATCCTTCCAAGGTTTATGTCTTCCAGGAACTCACAGTAAAGGCCAGGTACCAACCTATGGCCTGCCGGATGGCATCCACGTTGTATGTGATCTGGAACTCTGGCACATGCTTGAGGACCTCCTGGGCCAGCTCCTCGGGTGTGAAGCTCATGGCACTGACGTTGTAGGTCCTCATGGAGAGGGACTCGGTGGGGGCCTCCATGACCTCCAGGGTGGCCCTGAGACAGTCATCAATATACATCATCGGCAGCCTCGTGTGGGCTTCCAGGTTGCACTCGAATTTGCCATGCTTTATGGCATCATGAAAAATCTGGACAGCATAGTCTGAAAGGGAATCCCATGTGTGGGTCAGAACAAAGCAATGAACGAGCCTCTTGGATCACGGCAGCAGTTCTCAAGTGTTCCAGTCTCAGAGCCTTTTTCACACCAGATTCTTAAAAACTGACAACTCCAGCCAAGCGCAATGACTCACGCCTGTAGTCCCAGCGCTTTGGGAGGCCGAGGTGGGCGGATCACGATGTCAGGAGATTCAGACCATCCTGGCCAACATGGTGAAACTCCATCTTTACTAAAATACAAAAAAATTAGCCAGGTGTGGTGGCATGTACCTCTAGTCCCAGCTATTCGGGAGGCTTAGGCAGGGGAATCACTGGAACCCAGGAAACAGGGGTTGCAGTGAGCCAAGATCACACCATTACGACAGAGCAAGACTTTCAAAAAAAAAAAGACAGAAATTTCATTTATCACAAAGACAAATCCTCTTAGCAATAAGTCAGTCTATTTTTGTTTGTTTGTTTTTTTGAGACAGGGTCTCACTCTGTCACCCTGGAGTGACTCACTGGAGTGCAGTGGCACGATCTTGGCCTTGGCCTTCTGTGTTCAAGAGACCCTCCTGCCTCAGCCTCCAAGTAGCTCAGACTACAAGTGCAGGCCATCATGCCTGGCTAATTTTTGTTTATTTTTTGTAGAGACAAGGTCTCACTTGTCTCGAACTCCTGCCTCAGCCTCCCAAAGTGCTGGGATTACAAGCATGAGCCACCGCACCTGGCCCGAAAGCCTATCCAATATCTAAGAGACATAAGAAATAGAAAACAACACTTAACCGGTTGTTCCTCCTCCAGGCTGGGAGTCAGCTGAAATGATTCCAGGATATCTCAGGCATCGGAAATCTAACCCATACCGGTAATGATAATACTATAAGAAAGAGAAAATGTATTCAAACACAGATATTTTAAATCAGATAGATGGAAAAAAAGAAAAAAAAAAAAAACCTGCCTTTCTCTGAAATGTCATTCCATGCAGTTATATTTAAATACTCCTAAAGAAAATAAAGACTCCTAAGTTTTTATCTTTAAGAAAACATCAACTTTTTGGTGATACATCAATGCTGTAAATAACACATTAGCCTACAGTGGGGATTTCCATCCTCTCTTTGGAAAGGCACCACTGATCATCATTCCTAAACGATTCCGCATGAGTGCATTCCCACACGCGGGCGGGGGGAGAGCAGAGGAGAGAACAGCGGATGAGAGGGCGATGGCTATGGCAGGGCTGGAGGAGAGGCAGCAACGAAATCTACAAGAGTTAGAAAGATAAAGAGTATTTTACAGTAGTTCACACCTATAATCCCAGCACTTTGGGATGCTGAAGTGGGTGAATCACTTGAGGTCAGAAGTTTGAGACCTGCCTGGCCAACATGGCAAAACGCTACCTCTACTAAAAATACAAAATTTAGCTGGGCATGGTAGTATGTGCCCATAACCCCAGCTACTTGGGAGGCTAAGGCACGAGAATCCCTTGAAGCCAGGAGGTGGAGGTTGCCATAGGCTGAGAGCAGGCCTCTGCACTCCAGTCTGGGTGACAGAGCAAGACTCTGTCTCAAAAAACAAAACCCAGTAAGATGTTTGAACTTTTCTGTAACTTTTAGAGTTACTAGCAATGGCTGCCAATACTGGAAGCCAGAATGGCGGGGTGCAAGTACAACAAGCAGCAACTGAAGAGGGGGGGGCTGTGCTCAGGGCACCCAGGAAATGCTGAGTGTTCCCATACAGCTGTGCAAAGGTGGCCCTGCCAGGGCTGAGGAGGTTGCAGGAGCTGGAGACACCTGCCACATGGCAAACCCAGTGAGTTAAGTAAACGACTCTGGGGCTGGAAGCCAGGGAGAGGTCAAGTTCCCCCAAGGATGAATCAACAGGCGTTGGAGGCAGAAAGAATGAAAAAGTAAACAACAAATCGTGCAGCCCAGGCCACATTCAGCAATCTTGCTGAGTGATGCTTACTTCTCCCATGAGCTCTGCGTGGACCTTGGATACCCCGTAGATGGTCCTGGGTCTCTGAATACAGAGATCGGGGGTTGGGTTTCGGGGAGAGGTGGGTCCAAAAGCTCCGATCGTGCTAGGTACAAACAATCGCAGGTTGTGTTCCGCAGCAACGTCCAGGATGTTATGCAGGCCTGAAATGAACAGACACAATCAGAATCTGAAAACATCTCTTCTTAAAGAACTAGAAAAGCTGGCAAACAAATCACATCCAGCCAGCGCCAGACGCTTACCTGTTATATTCACGGCTCTCGCCAGGGAAACGTTTGCTTCCCCAACGGCGCTGAGCAAAGCGCTATAATGAAACAGCCAGGTGATGCGGTTGTTTACCACGATCTCCCGAAGATTCTTGTAATCCAAGATATCAGAATAAATGAATGGACCTGCAAGGAACATACACTGAAACCATGAAAGTGAAAAGGGTGGTGGTTTGAAGAACTAAATGGACCTTTCCCCTTTCCCCCGTTGACTTGTGAATTTCCCTGGTAGCCGGGCGGTAACTAAGCCAGCTGGGCACTAGGCAGCGCTTTTCTTATACAAGAATCACAAGTCATAACCACACCCCAAGGTAATGACAGCAAATGATCCTACAGGACCTACCTGGGCCAGGCCCTGTTCTGAGGACTTTACGTACATTTCTCTCCCACACAGCCTTGGAGGTAAACACATTTTACTGATGAGGAAACAGGCACAGAGAGGTTAAGCAACTTGCCAGGATCAGAGAATAAGAGGAGGAATTAGGGTTGCAGCTAGGCATCGGGCTCCAGAGTGGGCGCTGTTCCTCCCAGCCCTGTATGCACAGAGTGACTTCCCTCTGCCTCCAAGGTGCACATTTGAAAAGGAACAGAGAAATGCGCTTATTAACCACCACCACCACCACCACCCTCGTATAGAAGAGCCAAAATCATGAGTTCATCACACTTAATTACACAGAGGTAAAGCTCATCTTGTTCTGTGCCAATTTTCGCCACTTACAGCAAACTGTCACTTTTCCCCATGGTGAGCAGCAAAAGGCTGACGCTGAACCAGGAAAAAGCAGGGGGCATTACAAAACCTTATTTTAGGGGCAGCGGGAACAGAGCCTCGCTGTCGCTCAGGTTGGAGTGCAGTGATACAATCACTCACTAGAGCCTCCATCTCCTGGGCTCACATGGTCCTCCCAAGTAGGTAGGACTACAGGCACCTGCCACCATGCCCAGCTCATTTTTTATTTCTTGTGGACAGGATCTCACTATATTGCCCAGGGTAGTCTTGAACTCCTGGGCCCAAGTGATCCTCCTAACCTCAGCCTCCCAAATTGCTGGGATTACAGGTGTGAGCCACCATGCCTGGTCACAAAAACATTTCTGAAGCAGTAAGAACACCTGACTAAACGAGCTTGAGTTTGTGTGTGTGTATGTATGTGTGTCATAGTTTAACAGCAATTCTACACTGTAACATCAGGATTAATTTCTCCAAATTTTTTTCTTTTTTTTTTTTTTTGTCATATCCCCCTTACTTCTGCAAATTTCTCCAAATTTCTAAAGTTCCTTTTCTTCAATACAGAACTTAGTTTTTGTTTGTATTCTCTCCGAGTCAGTAAGTTAACTTTAAACACAAAAAAGACAGGAAACAAAGTTTTTATTTCAAATAACATCAAAAGATATTATTCCGAAAACTTTAAGGTCAAAAGAACTCTTCTGTTCTTTTATCACTTGAACAAGCAGCAGCATTAAAAAATATTTAAGTGAAATACCAGTGCCTCGATAACTTCTCTTTGAGTCATAAACTGGGCTATGAGCTGTTGCACCCACCAACTGCATGAGCCACCTCTTTGTGCTGTGAACATTAAACATAAAAATAAAAGCAAGGCCTACTAATCTCTTACCGCTGTGAAAGACACGATCGGGGGGTTTCTTTATGTCAGACAAAATCACACTGTCCTTCCCGAATCGTTTCCTAAAGGGAAAATCAATACACACAAGTTGGCAACATTAAGATGCAATGAGTCCTGTGAAAAGTCTTTCAAAATAAGAACTGTAATTTTCCACCAGCCTCCAAGTCTCTACTTCCCCTTCCTCCTCAACTCCCCACCTTCAGCTCTTGCCTCTCACACTCGGGCTTCTATTTCCCTGCCCATGGCTCTGTCTTCTATGTCTCCTCTCGCCTGACTGTTAATCCTGTTTGTCTCCAATTTCTTCCCCTTACGCTCTAGAGTTTTTTACATCTTCCTTCTCATTCTTCTCTCCCCTCTTCTTATTCTCTTATCCCATTCCCTCCAAATCCCACACGGTTCCCTTCCAGTTTGTGCCTGTACTTCCCTTGGCTCCCAAACAACTAAAAGTCAAAGTGCTTCTTTGGGAGCTGTGTGTCTCATTTTGCCTAAGTTAGGAAACAGAGAGAGAGGAGAGCAAAGGACCAGTCTGGAGATGTTGAGTCAAGGGCTTGCAACACGTCTGTGATATTCAGAGGCAAAATAAAATGTGTTTAAGGCTGGGCACAGTGGCTCATGTCTGCAATCCCAGGACTTTGAGAAGGTGAGGTGGACATATTGCCTGAGGTCCAGCCAGCCTGGGCAACACAGCAAGAACCTGTCTCTGCCAAAACTACAAAAAATTATCCAGACGTGGTGGCATGTGCCTATAGTCCTAGCTATTTGGGAGGCTAAGGCATGAGAATCGCTTGAACCCAGGAGGTGGAGGTTACAGTGAGCTGAGATTGCACCACTGCACTCCAGCCTGGGTGACAGAGCGAGGCTCCATCTCAAACAAGTATATAATATTTTAAGCAGTTATTTAGATATATCTTAATGCTAAGGAGCAAGATGAGAGAGAAAAGTAGTTTAAAAGACATTACAGATGAGCTCCACATATTTAAGAACTCAGATTTTAAATTTCAAGTTTTTAGAGTTCTTACCTCAAAAGATTAGCAAGCCCCACTCCCAGCTGGCCAAGACCCCCTAGGTGAAAAAGAAAAAAAAAAAAGTGAAGCTTTAATGCACATCTAACCAGTTCGATTATTATTCCCAGAATGCAATAACTAGTTTTCAGTCTTAGCTAACTAGGCAAATCCTAGGTTGAGCTGATGTAACTCCTGCTTATTTCAAATCTTCCCAGGAATATGGTGCAGCACTTGGAAATGCAATGACCTCCCCAGGCTAGGACAGAGATCAATACAGGTAATATTGGTTTCAGAGACAACACTCTCGCCAGCATGGGGTGGTTCAGAGAAAGAGGAGAAGCAAGGGCACAAGAAGAAGAAAATCTCTTGAGAGCCAGACACAAGTCTGGAATTTCTTGGGGCAGGAACTCACCCCTGGCCTTCATTATTTTGATAAGCTCTGAAGCTTGTCTGCTATGGGTGACAAAATCATTCAAAACCAATATAAACAGATTAATAGCCACCTCTGGTGAGATGAGCCAGAATCCCATTTTCTATTAGAACTGGACTGGGATATGAAAGGGCAAAGAGGGTGGGAGAAACCAAGCAGCCATTTGGAAAAAAAAATGTAGATAACTGCAAGGTGGCACTGGGAAATTACACTGAATAGTACAGCTTCTAATTTGAAGGCTTAAACATGCCATTGACAGAAATGGGACGGAAGTGGGCTAGGAGCACATTTGGAAAAGGACAACAGTCCATTTCATTTGGGAGAAATAGGTGAGGCAGGAAGATATAAAAGTGGGATTTCCTGTAAGCATTTATTAACTTGGTAATAAAACCAGGACACCCTGAAATATACATTATTAGTGGAGGTGAGAGGGAATAAAACAAACACTTGGACAACATGATGGGTAAATCAGAAGAAAGGCATGGAGGGAAATCGAAGCTTGAAACTTACTTCAGCATCAGAAGCAGAGAAGGTGGTAAAAGAAGCAGAGGTGTGTGCGCGTGCGCACACGCACGCGCACACACACACACACACACACGAGGTTAATGCTGTAAAACCAAGGGAAAAAAGCCTGGCAAGAAAGAGAAATAAAACATGTCCATCAAACTGGAGGTAGGCTTGGGCTGGCTGGAAGTGACAGAGTAAAGTGTGGAATGAGAAGGACACGGAATCAGGTGCTGAACATATTGCGGTATGGATGTTGAGGGCGCAAGTCACTGGCAACGATGAGCTCAATGGCGATGATGAGCTCAAGGGCCGTGATGAGCTCGATGACAACGGTGAGTGCCATGGGAACAAGTCCCTTGGCCAGACGCTAAACTTAACTTCTCTATTTTCAACATGCAAATGTGCAATAACAGTTTGGGATTAACGACTCTGAGTTTAGGTTGAGGAATCTGGCCAGGGAAAGGCATGCCTAACACCAGAATTAATGTTCTAGCCCCAGCACCTTCCTGTAACCAGCCTTCGCTCCCCATACTGATCCTAATATGGAAGGGAACCAAGTTCCAGAGAAGCTATCTAGGGTTCCTAGATTCCTTCAGAAAACAAAAAAAATTATGACAGGGAAAACCAAGTGCTGGCAACAGTGGAAAAGGCAGTGTCTGATCAATAAGATCAGCTGCCCTAATTTAAAACTTTGTATAATAAAATACCTAATTCCGAAATCCTTTTAATAGTGCAGACAATAAATCCAGATTCTGTCATCTGGCCAAGCCTGTTTTTGCTGCATTACTGGCTACAGGGACAGGCAGTGTAATTCAGATAGCATATTACACATTCCAAAAACAAAGGCACAGCCACATAGCATAGGAAAGAAAGTAAGAATCAAGCCATGGAAATAAAAAAAAAAAAAAAAAAAAAAAAAAAAAGAAAAGAAAAGAAAATCCAACCTGTAATTAAGACCCGTGGATGGTCTGTGTCAGAGAAAGAGGCAGAGTGGAAGTTAGCATCTGCTGGAATTTGCCGAGGGGAGACGCCCAGAAATCGGACCGGCAGGACGGACGTCCAGCAGACACACGCTGGGCTCTGCCCCACTCGCCTCAGCATCCTAATGAACGGCATTTTCTTTTCAAATACCTTGTGGGAAGAAAATGAGCAGAGTTAATGATGTGACCTTTTATCCCTCCAGCTCTTCAAAACAAACTCTTCAACTGAAATGAACACTAAGATTGCCAGCGAATGGGCAAAGCTGTGGTTTTAGATTCAGGAACGGAACGAAAGAGACTGCTGAGTTCGCCAATGGGAAGCCAGTCAAGGGCCTCCCGTGAGCCAGGCCCTGTGATAAAGGGATAAAGGGTTGCTCACACAAAGTCTGGCCAAACAAAGGCTGAACTGAGATTCAGAATTGACACCGCACAGCGCTGACACCAGCTGGGATCTAATGCAACAGAGGTGGTTACTGCACAGAGAACCTGCACATCACAGAGACAAAGTCGGTGGATCCTGGTGAAGGCTTTAAGTCTTGACTACAACTGTTATCAACTTGTCCACAATGTCTGAGGATACAAATAGGTCCCAGAACAAACACAAAGTGCCCTGTAAATCTTGTGTTAACACTCACATGCTGTCTTACAATGAACCAGCCTAGAAAAGCAGAGGTGTGAGACAAAAAGGCTCGCAGCAATATTTAGGAAGCTGTGAAGAGTTTTTGTTTTACCATCATCTCTGGAGAGAGGGTCATGTAGAAAAGCCATTTTCTTATAGTTTCAAAGATCACAAAATTTTTTGTTGTTTTTTATTTTATTACTACTATACTTTAAGTTCTGGGGCACATGTGCAGAAAGTGCGAGTTTTTTACATACGTATACACATCAAAAAGTGGCCAAAGGATATGAACAGATACTTTTCAAAAGAACACATAACTTAATTTAGTCTAGCTCCACCTCCTCGTCAGCTTTAGCTCCTGCTGATCATGAAATCAGTCTTTGCCTTGGGGGTCAAGATGGTCCAGTCACATACAGCTTGGGACTGCCATGGTCCTCAACCTGTCCCCAACGCCCAGGCAGGCACATCCTGAGAGCAAAGCAGAGCTGTCCAGCTTGCTTTGCTGGGTCTAACGGCAAACCACCCACCCTCCCTACAGGCAGGCCTATCGCATACTGCACACCAACCTGCGGCCTCTCCCCTCTCACCCGCTGGAACATCTTTTACAACAGAAAAGGCAGATGAGCTTCAAAGCCAACTCAGGTGTCCCATCCCCTCAATCATCTTCTATTTTGCATTATAAATGGAGAAAAGGTTCAAAACAAAACAAAACAAACCACACACACAGACATCATCTGTAAGATCCGAACTTACAGGACGGTACTCGGTGCCTCAAGTAGATTTAAGAAAGTGATTCCAAGTTAAATGCAAGAGGTAGCAGAAGCTTTCTTGCAATCCCTAATCATACCAAAACCCAAATTACAGGAAACAGAAGGAAAATAAGGTCCTTTCAAAATATACACCCTTTCTTGGTCATAAGGGTTATACTCTTTAGTACTCCAAAACCAGGTGGGTGGTAGCTGCCTGGTGGCTTCTGAGGGGTCAGTGACTGGACGCAACAGGTGTCCAGCATCTATAAAACACCTGAGGCCTTTTGGCCCAGCTAATGTTCTCAAGTAAGTGAGCAGAGGAGAACCTTCTCACCGTGGGTGCATCTCTGCTTTCACTGCACAGGCCTCAAGTGATGAGGGAGGTGTCTAGGATAGGCCACATTATGGGAAAGGCCTCAGCTTTTCCTCAAGCAGCCCTTAAAGGGACACTAAGTGTAGCCACTGCTGGCACCTGAAACCAGTTAAGAACTTAGATTCTTACAGTCACTTATTTCAGCAAGTGCAGAGGGATACTGAGGAAGCCCAGAGACAGTATTTCCTGGAACATTTGAAACTGAAAGACAATTCCCAAAAGCAAAATAATGAATGGCCATGGCTAAAAACGGTTTGTTCAAATTTACAATAAAAAAACAACCCTATCAAAAAGTGGGCAAAGTATATGAACAGATACTTGTCAAGACATTTATGCGGCCAACAAACATATGAAAAAATGCTCATCATCACTGGTCATTAGAGAAATGCAAATCAAAACCACACTGAGACACCATCTCACACCAGTTAGAATGGTGATCATTAAAAAATCTGGAGACAACAGATGCTGGAGAGGATGTGGAGAAATAGGAACACTTTACACTGTTGGTGGGAATGTAAATTAGTTCAACCATTGTGGAAGACAATATGGTGATTCCTCAAGAATCTAGAAATAGAAATACCATTTGACTCAGCAATCCCATTACTGGGTATATACCCAAAGGGATAGATCATTCTATTATAAAGACACATGCACATACATGTTCATTGCAGCAATGTTTACAATAGCAAAGACTTGGACAACCCAAATGCCCATCAATGATAAACTGGATAAAGAAAACATGGCACATATACACCATGGAATACTATGCAGCCATAAAAAAGGATGAGTTCATGTCCTTTGCAGGGACATGAAGCTGGAAACCACCATTCTCAGCAAACTGACACAAGAACAGAAAACCAAACACCGCATGTTCTCACTCATAAGTGAGTGTTGAACAATGAGAACACATGGACACAGGGAGGGGAACATCAGACACTGGGGCCTGTTGGGGGTTTGGGAGGCTAGGGGAGGGAGAGCAGGAGGTGGGGAGATTGGGGAGGGGTAACATTAGGAGAAATACCTAATGTAGGTGACTGGGGGGCGGGGGATGGTGGATGCAGCAAACCACTATGTCACGCGTATACCTATGTGACAATCCTGCATGATCTGCACATGTACTCCAGAACTTAAAGTATAATAATTTTTAAAAAAAATCAAGTACAGATGAACTCTAAAAAAAAAAAGGGGGGGATTTGTTTCGTTTTTTGTTTTAAAGATTGAAAAGACTAGAGCTGCAGGGGAAAGCAAATCCTGAAGATATGAAACAGGTACAACAATATTCATCTCATCTCCACAAAGGGAAAACATGAAGGAGGCACCGAACAAATTGTTAATTGAATGTGAAGTGTCAGTTCAACAACATGGACAGTTCGTAATGGAGTTGGTTCTTCCTACTCCACTGTGATTAGCAGGTAACATTTTTTGCCGTTTATATGCCACAAGCTGGTGAGTGCTTAACTGTACTATCCCAAGTACTACTGCCTGAGAAAACCTAGTTCTTAACCACCTCGCAGCAATACTGCCTGTTACAGGATCGCTTTAACAATACATAGGTATTAAAAACAAAAATAAAACGTAAAAAACCTCCAACCATCTACAGCATGTAGCTTTCCATCTTGCTCCTGCCAAGTTGAACTTAACACTCTTAAGACGGCACTTCTCTAATTTTTTGGTCTTAGAACTTCTTTATACTCTCAAAAATGGAGAACTCCAAAGAGCTACTGTTTATGTGGGTTATAGCTATTAATATTTAGCGTGTTAGATATCAAAACAAATAAATGTTTAGCATCTTTATTAATTGACTTAAAAACAATAAACACGTTAACAGACATCATTATTAAAGTAACTATATTTTCGGGAGGCTGAGGCGGAACTGCTTGAACCTGGGAGGTGGAGGTTGCAGTGAGACAACATGGTGCCACCACACTCGACTCCAGCCTGGGAGACATAGCAAGACTCCATCTCAAACAAACAAAAAAACCATATTTTCCAAAACAAAAAATATTTAGTGGAAGGAGTGCCATTATTTTAAACTGTATACTTCTCTTTGACCAAAAAAAAAAAAAAAAGACCTGGATTTTCACATCTGCTTCTGCAATTTGTTGCTGTAATTGAAAAAAAATCAAAACACAGCAAAGCAGTGAAAAGGAAACGGTATTTTATTCATTTTTCAAATAATTCTGGATATTCATCTTTGATACCACTCCAAAACTCAATGCATCAGTGTTCTTACAGGTTAGTTGCAATGAGGAATCTAAAAACTTATCAATAAATTTTTGAACTTTGGTACAATAAAACTTACTTGAATGCTTTAAATCAGTGGTCTCCAACCTTTTTGGCACCAGGGACCAGTTTTGTGGAAGACAATTTTCCACGGACTAGGAGGAAGCAGGATGGTTTTGGAATGATTCAAGCATGTTACATTTATTGTGCACTTTATTTCTATTATTATTGCATTGTAAGATATAGTAATTATACAACTCAACATAATCCAGAATCAGTGGGAGCCTGAGCATGTTTTCCTGTAACTAGACAGTCCCATCTAGTAGCAGATCATCAGGCATTAGATTCTCATAAGAAGCATGCAACCTAGATCCCTCCCACGTGCAGTTCACAATAGGGTTCACGCTTCTGTGAGACTCTAATGCCATAGCTTATCTGACAGGAGGCAGAGCTCAGGCAAGCAATGAGGAGCAGCTGTAAATACAGATGAAGCTTTGTTCAGTCACTGCGGCTCACCTCCCGCTGGGCGGCCTGGTTCCCGACAGGCCACGGGGCAAGCACTGCTTTAAATGGATCTTTTAGCCCTGCTTGACTCTGTACCTTCGTGCATTAGTCTTTTGGAAAATATTGGTTAAGTAATACACGTTGTCCAAAGATTAACACACTTCACTATATAATATTAAAAAGTCCTACTAGTTAATATCACCACTGATGTCATCAGAAAATTCCTTAGTATGGGGAAGCTGTCAAACTCATGGTGAAATTAATTAGCAACAAACACTGTTAGTTGTTTCCTTGAAGTGACAGGCTTTGTTCATGTTTTAGAATATACCAGACAATTTTCCATACCCATTGTTTGTCAGTCATTCTGTCAAGCAAAAATGGTTTTTCTATAAAGAAATGTGGCCAGTTCAGCTCACAATTCAATCATACACTGCTTTACCTGAAGACAACGATTATACTTTGAAACATGTAACAGAAGCGCTTTATGAGCACATCCCTGCATTATGCAGCATATCAGAGAGATGCACACTCATAAGTCAAGATTTAATCAGGACAATCATTTTTACTGTTTCATCAGGGACATTCTTAAATAAAGCTGGCAATTTTGTTTTTTATTGAAAGCATATGGCAGTGAAGAATACGTGATGATTACAACAGCTTGGTACCACTGCCTTGATTTGCACAAGGGCATCAGGAGTTTTACCCAGCATTGTTCTGGCACCATCAATGCAAGTTCAACGCACTTGTTCCAGAACGAACCACAAAATTCAAAAAGTTGTTCAACACTTTGAATATCTTGGCACTACTCATGTTTGCTGCGAAACATTCACTAAAAAGATACTTTCTATTGTAAATATAAAGGATTGTACATTGTGTTACATATTACAATAAAAAGATTATCTAAAAAGGTATTGATTGGCTTGGTGCTGATACCAGAAGAATACAAGCAAAATGGCAACTCTAGGCTTTCTTCCATTTGTAAGGCAGAAATACACTTCTATGGTCAATATACCAACTGGGTCTTCATGTTTCAGAGAGATATTTCATTTGACAGAAAGTTGAAGTACTATGAGCTCTTTCAATGCATTTTCATCTAAACAAGGCTTTACTGTGTGTTTCTGCAATCCATGCAACTTGAGCATTTATCCTGCTTCATGCTTCAACTTTTTGTTATAGCTTTCTTGAAAAGCTGTAACAAAAATTTCTGGCATTTAAAAAGCTCATTATATTCACACCATGCCATTCATTTCATTTTTCTTTAAAGGACTCTAAATGGTTGGTCTCAAAATAATGCTAATGGCACCAAAATACTACTGAAAATGGTTCTGCGGCATAAGATACATAAGACCAATTACTAGCAGCTCTAAAGCTCAGGAAAGCTTTCACCTTGTCTTAGTTTTGCCCATTTCTCTGGAGTAAATCCCTTCCCTCCATGAGTCAGGGAACTCTGACATATTCATTTTTTTCAGCATTTTAGGCATAGGTAGTACAGCCGTGAGCTGAAAAATCAAGTTCTCTAATATCCCCCTTTTAAGCCAATAATCTATCCTTAAATTAAAAAAATCCTTTTAGGATAAATTATTAAATTCAAAAATAATTTTATGCCATTTGAAATTTTTGAAAGGTTTTTCCAATCAAGACTACAGAGTATACTGTTTGTTTTTCCATGTAGGACAGAAAACTCTGGGATTTCAAATTAATAACTTATTAAAAGAAAATGAGGTCACAGATGTAACAGGCATAAGTAAAGATAGCCAATAAGTGCACAGTAGGAATACTAAGTGCAAATTGAGTTCATCTCTGAAAATGCAGGTATTTTTATTCTAACCCTAACACCTTAGAAGACTTGAGAAACAGTAGAACACAGGCACACTTCCACTAGCCATCACAGCAAAGCTCTTTGCAAGTCATGTAATCTCTGGGAAACTCACTGCACACTTGTGAAAGAAAGAATGAAAAAGGTAAGTAACATCTTAGAATTCTTTTCAACAATAGTTTTCACCTTATGGACACTACAAAGGGTCTCAGGGACCCTCCACAGTTCCCCAGATTACATTTTGAGAAGAGTTATTCTAAGGTAAAACTTTCTTTGCCAAGTTGGATGTTAAATTTACATAGAGAAGCCATCAAAGAAGATTTTCAGTCCCTCTCCTCTTACAGATCAAATGACAGCCCACAAACTTTCTCTCCCAAGCATCTTGTTTACTTTAATTGCAAGGGATAAAGAGGACCAGGTTAACAGACTCCCCACCACAAATAATGAGGCACTTTCCCAACCCGAGGCCGCTCAGGGGTGGTCACAGAAGGTCACAACTTCTTCCATGTCCCTGTATATCCACTTATCTGCATGAACAGCAGCAGCAGTCACACAGCAGTGGCATGTGGAAGTGAGGGGCGATGCAGATAGACTCACAGCTCAGCTGGTGTGAGTGACTGCCTGCACATGGGGGGGTGGTGAAGGTGCCAAGGATATGAAGGTCTGTCATTTGGGCTGCTGCAAGAATGGGCTTTCTGGAGAACTAGGTCGGGTGAGAAGCAAGTTTGGTTGTGGACATGTTGGGTTTAGGTGTCAGGACACGATACAGTTGCCTCTTCCAGCAAGTTGTGATGCATGTTCGCACTCACTCAATGCTGTGTCTAAGAGACAGACGGAAAGGAGAAACCATGACCGGTTTACATCTCAAAAAATAAAATGAGGCCGGGCGCGGTGGCTCAAGCCTGTAATCCCAGCACTGTGGGAGGCCGAGGCGGGTGGATCACAAGGTCAAGAGATCGAGACCATCCTGGTCAACATGGTGAAACCCCGTCTCTACTAAAAATACAAAAAAAAAATTAGCTGGGCATGGTGGCGTGTGTCTGTAATCCCAGCGACTCAGGAGGCTGAGGCAGGAGAATTGCCTGAA